>NW_026136711.1:31599173-32194173 GCF_905237075.1 Dicentrarchus labrax
TCTGAAGGGCTTTGACTGGATTTACACCCACATTTGTTGTTTACTATGTCTCCTTGTTTGTAATAATGATTCAACCGGTTTCATGTCCATCCAAGTGTTGAAATGTACCAACACACACTCACCTGGCATCGTGTGGTACAACCTCTCCTACTCTTTATTTTGGCCTAAGCCGTGTTGTGATGCTTCACGTAGGTGAGTCACAACTTTTCACACTCTGCAGGGATTTTCCCTAAACAGAAAACAGAAATCTCTCATTTCTCAACTCAGGCATACGTAATAAACACACACACACACACACACACACACACACACACAGGTAAAGGCAGCATCTATAACCACTGGTGTTTGGGTTTTATTATGTGGGTACCAATCTGAGTTTCCTTCTCCTTCTCTGCTTTCATTTCAGCAATGCAGCATTAATACACACACACACACACACACACACACACACACACACACACCTATATTAATGGGATGTAGAATCATTTGGTAACTGTGATAACACATATATGCAAGCAAGGGGCAGGGGTGTAAGATTTGGACACCCCTACCTAACGTTGTGAGGAGGTGAGAAATTTCTGTAACTGATGCTTTATCACATATCGCCCCTCTATCATAACAATTTAGCCTCTGGGGGCAACGGGCAAGGTTTCAGGGCTTCCGGTCATCTGGATAATGGAAAACAGATGTCTGAGCCAAGATTTCCTCTTCTGTGCATCGCTTAATGTTTACAGTCCGATTAGCAACCTGGGACTCGAGAGGGGAGTTGGAGCTGAGAGAGGATTTTCGATGACCGTCTCAGATTTTTGTTGCATTTCAGCTAATCTCTGTAAACAGATATCTAATATAATACATATATAAAGCTAAATTCTCATCAGACGATAGCTGATGGGTTCTGAGACTGCATTTTGGCCAAAGTGTTTCATCTCTTTTGCTTGCCACACAGACCGTATACCTGCACGCAACCAAAGCCTGCTCAAACATAATTGGTCAATACTACTCGGACTATAAACGGACTACAAATGGAAACCTGAATGCTTCCAAAACCAGAATCTTGTCCCTTGGCTACAGATACACTCATATGCAGATATATATTTATAAAGATTAGCCCCTCTATGACTTACCTATACACTTTTGCCTTCGGACGTGATCCGACTACATGCTGGATGCCCTTGAGGCTTAAGGCACTGACTATGAAAGAAATAATCAATTATTTATTAGTGAGCGATCACTAGCGAAGATACATAAACAGATCAGGTTCAGCAAAGTGCAGCATGATTTGCTTTGATTTGAACCAGAATTTGATTTCCCCAAACAAGTCTTCCAAAAGAGACGATAAAATAGTTTGTCCATGCCCTCTAGAAGGACAATATCATTGGTTTGTGCCTTCAAAAATAAATTACTGCTTAAAAGTAAATCAGGTTTATGATGTGACAACTGTATGGATAAGGTTTAAGTTTAAGCAGATAAGATAAGATTTTAGTTTTGGGACACTTGCTGAAATGATTGCTGCTGTCGTGCCCATGTAGCACCAATGATGCAGGATGATGTCATCAGAACTGTCCAATCAATGAGTTACGTGTAAGTCGATATGTTGATATGTTTTTTGTGTACAGCCTTCATTCATTTGTAATCAGCCTGCAGAAATGTATCCTCCTCTTCTAAATTGACCTTACAGGTGTCAAAGCACCTTTAGACTTCTAAAAATCCTGTAGGTGGACATGACTAACCCTTCCACCAAATCCTCCACAAACCCAAACCTTAAATATAAGGCTAACCTTAAAACCAAGCCTTTGTTTTCTCTTTCTCACTGTCACATCTTCTTTATTCAAAACCACAGAGGAAACAAGTCAGATGTCATGGGGGAATTTTTCAAGACTCTCAAGACTGTGCATTTGTTTTTCCACTCAAACTTACATGCAGAGTGGGACCTCCCCTCATCACTCTCATTTGCATGCACTCAGTAACCTGAGTTCTGTGAACAGATAGAGATATCGGCCTGATCAAAGTGCACGGTCAGCAGCAATCTGACCTCAAACACCTGAGTTTGTGTGGGGGTCAAGTTTACCGTCAAGTTTATCTCTGAAAGGACGTGTGATGACTTACCGTCTCAATTAAATCATAAAAAGATGAAGACAAGATGTTAATTTATTTTACCCCTGAACTCTCCACTACCAGCTTCCATACTGACCACTCAACTCATGAAGAGGAGTACAGTGTCTTCCTATATGAGACTAAACGATCCACTTAAAGCATCGTAAAAGATCATCGATTATTAGAATCATAAAGATGGTTTCTCTCAGGCTGCGGTTGATGTCCATTCATTTCAGTACACTATGAAAATCACCTTTCAGGGACATGAAACTGGCTCCAGGGCAGTTATCCATAACAGAGAACATGATGTCTCATTTGAATAGGGCTGATATAAAAACTCCTCCCTTACAGTGTGTTCAAGGGCTTGTGGCAAAGCAGCATGAATAAAGTATATTCATTAATGTGCAAACCTATAAGCTTGAAACTCAACAGAAAAATCCACCAGCAGTACTGTATGTGTGAAAAACAGTTATAACGTTTTTTTTGTTGTTTCAGATTCACAAAATCTGAGAAGTGACATCACTTGAGGCTGACAAAATGTGGGGGTGTGGCGTTAGAGAGAGAAGGGAGCTTACCAGACTCTGCAGCTTGAGGCTACATTAGCCAAGGCTGCGTTTACACTGATTTTGGCTCTGCGTGAAAAAAACGCAGCCCTCTCATTTATTTGAATGGAGGCAGTCTTGTGGCACAGCAGGGGGGGATTCCTGCAAAACAGCAGGGTCATCAGGAAAAAAAATGTAACCTTGCTCAACTTTTGTCATAACACAGTGCAACATCAACAGGCAAGGCGCTACATTGGCCAAGTTTCCAGAGTTGTAAAATCCTGTATGTGAGTATTTTAGAACATTGTGCAGTGTTTGGGCTTCTGTTAAGCCTTTAAACGCATTAATCTGTCACTCAAACTAGACTTCCTGGATTGTATTTCATTTTCTCACCAGGACCTGAAACAACACCTTCCCACCAACGCAACGCACGCATTGTTTTAACGGAGGGATGTTTTCCCGCTAATGCAAATCTCCCACCAAACTGACAGCGGTCGAGTTGCATTGTGGACGCCAGGTGCTTTTATGAGAACGACGAATGAGTGGTATAAAACAAAACAAGACAAAGAGGAGACAAACAATATATCTATATATATATCTTTATATCTAATAAATATTACACAAAATACCTAATCTAATATTTGAGCTGAAAACTTTGTATTACTTGTCTGATGCAAGACCCGACCAATATTTCAATGCTGATGGAAAAATGTAAGAATAGTAATAGTAGAAGCTATCCAAGAGTGCAAGAAATTATTAAAACACTAAACAACCAAATGAAATGTCTTTTTAAAAACAAAAAAAATTGTATTTGTTTTTTTCTTTTTCTGTAAGGTTGTTGAGATATTCCCAGTTTAGATATGACATTTTGCATTATTAATTATATATAAATTATAATATTATAACTTTTTAAATATGTATAAAATATTATATTACACAAAGGATCTCAAATGTTGATGTCTTCAGTATAACAATGATTTAAAAAACAACAACATTGTAACTTCTACGACACATATACACATTATACAGCACACAGATCTGTTATAAAGTCAGTGCTGATCTTTGACATAATTTTATTTTCCTACATACCTGTCTGCAGAAGTACATTACATTACCCATATCCTAGTTTAGATTTTATATTGATTATGTAGGATTCTGATTAGCTACCTGCTGTGAAGCACTTCTCTATAAATACTTTACCAGCAGCGTAAATGGAGATATGCTCACTCTGATTTCAACTTCAAAGGTGTTTACATGACAGTTGGAATAACTGCTGTAACCTAATCTGGTTGTCACATCCTGCATGGAAACACAAGTCACGTCAGCGTCTTTAGGAAGCAGACTCCACGGAGTCTCCTGCACCTCACAGCTCCGACCCAACGACACCGAAACAGAGCAGAGAGAATACAAATGTGTGACACAAACAGTTAGCTGCTTCCTTTAGCATGCTAATGATGTGTCGATGGTTTCCCTGGGACTACTTTCACACATAAGGAGGGTGACGGGAGGGGGTCAGTGAAGCAGAAAGTGAGGGGGAGCTATGACCGAAATGAGAGCAAACAGGAGACGTAAACAAGCTTCTAAAACTATCAGGTGAAACCCTGCAGCCGCCACGTCTCAGCCACATTTACACATGAACTGACCCCGAGTCACACAATCCCCGTTCACACATAGAGCGACTGACACTAACTAACAACACTACGTCAAAGCTGAGGGTTCTAATATGCCCCTTAACACCCACTATAAGGTCTTTCCTCTGTGACTTTGTACCATTTGCTGAAAGTCCTTAACACCTTGACATCAGATCACTGAGGATGGTGGAGGAGCAGTGAAGGATTCAAGGCAGCACATGATGCCGGTGATACAGTTTGTTTGTGGGTACACGTGGTTGTTCAAACATCATCTATGTTTTGGTTCACGTCTCTATCTCTACCAGGTCAGCGAGTATTTCCAATGAAGTAATCATTGGGGATATTTGTTTAGGTAGAATAGCAGCAGATAAAAGCCAGAAACACTAACATCTGGACTGCTTGTTTCAAACCCATCCAGTCTGTAACTGGGTGTTTAAAGTTCACTACATGGCCAAAACTGTTTGGACAACCCATTCATTTCAAAACCATGGGCATTAATCTGCTATTAAAGCACCCTCCACTCCTCTGGTTTCAGCCTCTCTGCCAGATGTTGCAATCTGACTGCAGGGATTTGCTCCCATTCAACCGCAAGACCATGAGTGAGGTTGGACAATGAAGTTGGGTTATAAGGTCTGGCTCACGGTTGATGTTCCAGTTCATCTCAAAGGTGTTGGATGGGCTTGAACTTCTTGGCTTTGTGCATACAAAAACGTTTGTCTGAAAATATTGTTTTGTATTGTATGCTGTAACATTAAGATTTCCCTTCATGGCAATTTAAGGCCCCGACACACGGGGCAGACGGTTGGCGACCGGCAGATGTCGGGCTGTCGGTGAGCGTCTGTAGACCAAGTCTTTTGCGGTGTGTTCCGCACCGTAGGCACTCGTCTGCCCTCATCTGGGTCCTTCCCAGCAGACTGAGCATGTTGAATCGATGGCAGAGGCAATCCGTGAGAGAAATTAATCTGATTGGTGAATACATACACGGATATTTTGAGATAAGAAGTAGCTGTTTTATGAAACTGTCTAAACAACAGTTGGCAAACCTACATACGGTGTTAAAAAAGGAAAGTGAAAAGATGAATGTAGTCACTGATCGCATTTAAAGGTAGTAATTGTGACAGGCTGAATTATAATCTATAGTCTGTATTGTGTTTAAACTGATCTGTAATAAGACATTATTTTTATAGATTTATTTTGCTGCCACATCAAAAAAATCATCATATTTTTTCTGACATTTGGTTTTTAATAACAAGCTTCTATATAGAAAAGTTCTGAACATCTTTAATAAGCATTCTTTGTACATTTGGTTCCTGGTCTGTAGTTTGAGTGTGGAGCTTTTCTACCTCAGAATAAGCTGGCAGCAAATCACATTCATTTTCCCTGCGTGAAGCTAGTTTTACAAGAGCTACACACAAAGAAAAAAACCACACACACACACACACACACACACACACACACACACACACACACACACACACACACACATACGCTCACAGATAAGCAAACAGACACACATTTACACTTTCTTGGCATCCCCGGTGGCTACGCACACACAGCACCCACCCGACTCAGAATCTCGTGCTTGTGACTGAGCTCTGATATAACAGCCATATTATTTTAACATGACTCTCGTAGCCAGTGACAGGAAATGCATCGTCAGAGCTGGCAGGCGGCCCCTGGGGGAGCTCCTGGCCAGGCACCAAAGCAAAGGGTTCTGGGTAATGGTTTACAGATGATGGTAATGTAGTGCAGCTGCGTCAGCCTTAGAACAAGCTGGAAGGGCCGTAGACAACAGCCGGTATGGCTGTTGAGTCACATGCAGGTTTAATGTGGATTTAACATCTCAGCGTGAACACATGATAATTGGAGATGATCACTGAGAACAGCTGCCTGACACCGACCGCCCACAAGTGCTGCCATTTTATCACACATGACATTTTTCACAGCAAGTCAGGTACAATATAAGAATAATGAGTTCACTGGTAACTGAAGGAGGAAATTCTGATGAAAATCAATTTTTAACGTTAACTCATTCATTTATGTGTTGAATCAGAAGGTCAGCAAGGAAAACTCATGAGCTTGACAGCAGAGCTAAAGGTTGGTATGACTGGTCTGAACTTTGAAGATCAGCTAGGCTTTAAGAGTTGTGACACCCAAAGGGTCATGGGAAATTTTGGGGTTGTCAGTGGGTCTCCTATTAAAAAATCTCAACCAAATGTCCCTGGTCAAGCACTCTCTTTTAATAAAATACTGCACATACATGTTTTTTTTATATAAATAATACTTTGTGTTTATTCTTGAAGCACTTATCTACAGTGGAAAATATTTCCAAAGTCAGAGCAGCTGTAAAAGTACCTTACACCAATGCCAAAAAGTGTGGCTAAATATACGTTTGTTGCTGTTTAGTTATGTAGTTCTGTTGCTTATCTACAGCTAAGCAACAAACATAAACTGTGTATTCAGTTTAGCTAAACCCTGTGCTAGAAACACACTGTATTTGGCAATATTGTGACGTAGGCGGGGCAAACTATAACAGTTTGGAGCGTGGTGAGCATGAGGAAATCTTGCACCTGTTAGGGTTTCCAGATTGATTTTACATTTGTAAGCTATATCTTATTGCAAGCATTTTTTACAATGCCAGAATATGGCTAAAGTTGTTAGGTCTGTGGCACGGGCCTGTGTTTGTTTAGGGTTCACATATTGCAGAGATGGATGATAATGAGCAGCTGAATGAGGACAATTGCCCATGTTTGCCTCCTGGTTGTAATTTAGACTCAGAGACTAACAGACTATCAGAAACCTGTGGCGATATTGCAAGAACTAGAAGAGTGTCAACAAACAGGAAGCAAAATGGCTGCAAATCACTGCTAAAATGTTAAATGAACTGTACTTATATAGCGCCTTCCTTGTCTTCCAACCACTCAAAGGGCTGCACACTGCATGCCACATTCACAGAGTGATGGCGAACGTAAAGAAATGCTTTCCTACACATTCATACACTAATGAACAGCATGGGAGCAATCTGGGGTTCCGTATGTTATCTTGCTCAAGGACACTTCGACATGCATCGGGAGAATCCGGAGATTGAAGTCCCGGTCTTCTGATTAGTGGATAACCCGTTCTACCTCCTGAGCCACAGCAATCCAATTACCAGTCCCGGTGTGACAACAGGACTAGCAATGTGGGAAATCATCTTGCTAATAAGTTAATGGAGTTTTTTTTCTTCCCATTTTGCCGACAGCAGACGGGACAGCCGGTAACACCGTAAAGGAACAGTAGCCTAGTAGTACAGTAAAACAGGATCACGGCGATGGGGTCGACTGTGGATTTCACTTCAGACACAGCACATCTATGACTCGTGTCTGCTGTAATGTGGTCCAGTGTCTGTATTCAGAATGTGGCTTGGACTGAGTTGTGTTATAACCAGAGAACTGTGAGTCTGTCATTATTTCCTGCACAGTTGGAAAATAAAACAAACTTCAGCCTTTTTCCTTCTCTTTCTCTGCTTCTCCTCTGTTCCTCACATTCCCCCTTTATCTTCCCCCGCTTTCTTCACCCTTTCTCATTTGTTTCCTTTCTCTTGTATTCTTTTTCAATCTCTCCATGTCCATCCTCTCTCTCTCTCTCTCTCTCTCTCTCTCTCTCCCTCTGTCATGATGTGGCAGATCAGAATGAATGAGTCAGAGTATTTGGGTGACTGAACCACAAGAGAAGCAAACAAAGTCAGCTACTGTACAGCGCCTGCACCAACACACACACACACACACACACACACACACACACACACACACACACACACACACACACACACACACACACACACACACACTGGGTTGGTTTGTTACAGTGTGACTTTAAAGTGACACTCCACCCAAAATCAAACTCCCTTTGTCCTTGGGACAGATATTTTGTTTCCTCCTTCCTGGAGATCAGCCGCTCAGTATAACATAACTTACAAATAGTTATAGTATGAAGGCGAAAAGACAGTGAGCTCCAGTTTATACACTAGCCCATCTGTTCCGACATACATCTTTAAAAAAAAAGTCTCACAATATATAGTTTCATTTATAAGTCTCAATCATTTATAGCCGGGCACTTTACAGCAAACAAATCAGGACATCATACACATGTTGGGGACTATTTTCTGCAGTGGACGAATCCAAATTTGGTGCTCTAGTGAGCACTTCCAACAGCAGGATGTTGTATGTGGGTTTGAGTCAGAATAAACTACGGTGTGTGTGTGTGTTCATAGTTATGAAGGAACCTATAACCCAGAGTGACTCACTGATGTGTTTTTAATAGTTTTTAACCATTTTTGGGATGGCGAGGTTGGTCCGTCGGTCCAGGTTTTTGTCAGATATGCAGGTGAAATGATCTCTGATTGTAAAATAAATATAATAGAAATAGAAATTAGGACTAATATGAATTACAAATGCAAACACAGATGAACGCCTCAAGTGGTGCAAAGTTTTAGCAAAGCTCTTTCCCTCCTTCCACCAGCTGCATGTTCTAACAGAGTGAGCAGGAAAACAGACTGAGATAATGTTTGTGTTGGTATGTGTGTATTTAGCACAGTTCCTATCAGGCCTCTCCCTGCACTCTTTCATAAAACAACAAACCTAATCTGTCGCTCACTGATGAAATGGCTTTTATGGCATCTGAACAGATCTGTTAGCTGCTATCTGACACACCTGACAGTCATCCACTCTCCTTGACCTACATAGCTGCACTCACACACACTACAGCTATCTTATATTACCCAATACAACACTTCACTGATTGGCATTCTTTCTCAAACCCTAAAATAAACTGATCCTAACCTCCATCTACTTTTCTGTTCCTCCTGTAGATATTTGAAAAGTTTCATTTAAGAGTTTAATTCCAAAATAAAGCACTAACCATTCACAAAAATGTTTGAGTCTCCACTTAAAGTCAATGTGTGTTTTGCCTATTTGTTTCCCTGTTGCATTTTATAAATTATTATTTATATAAATGTATTATAAATGCATTTTTGCAAACCTCTCAGGCTCATTCACTCCATTTCACTTTCATTTCAAAGAGTGTCCGACAGGGAGGCTACCACAGATTTTATTTTGGAGGTAACTGTTGTCGCTGTCAATGCACAAGTTTAGAAACATGAATCCATGGTTGGCTTGGAAACAACATAAGCTAAACATAAAGGTTTTGTGCTTGTTGCCAATCAGTATTTCTTTTTCCTATTGTTGAAGTTAGGAGTCCTCTGTAGAACTTTAATAACTTTTTGAGGCTCGAATCAACTGGAAATTAAGGAAATTACTGAACATGGCAGTTTTGGCTGTTGAACAGGTGCAGGAAACGTTTTTCCGAAAGTGAATTTAAAAGAAACACCTACGCTGCACAGGAACGAGATAACATAGAAACTCTGGAGATTGTAACACACACACCTATCTGGCACATGTCCACCTGCTCCACATGCACATTGGGACACATGGACTGAGCTCAGGTTGCACAACAGTTTCCTGCTGCAGCCTCACACGTTGACCCGAGAAAACATTCACATATCTTTACGCCAGGGAGGGGCCGCCGGGGGAGGGTGACAGGTGTGTGTAGTAAAGCATTTTTGCACAGAATGAGGACTGCGGATTCCTCATGGTGTGGTTTGTTCGTTTGTTTCAGTGAGGATGGGGAGTTCAATCTGATTGCATTTTGACATGCAAAACCTCAAGGCTATCCAATGTCCTGCCAGCTTGAGAGAGGGGAGGTGGGATTGACCTCTCATTCAGAAGATCAATAGGATATATTGATTGATGACTGCACTGCAAATAGTACAAGCTGTTGTTAGACCGCCAGCCATGCTAGCTCCCACAGTTTATACTTACAATATTCGGCACATTACACGGGTGAGTTTTGCCTTCCAAGATCCTACCATGAGCTGTACCATTACAGTCCATTTGTGGAAGGAAGGACTCACTTTCAGTTGCAGTATGGACAGGTAAAATGAACTTCACTACCTTCAACTACCACCTGCACAGCAGCAGGTGGTAACTCATTCTGCCTAACCCCACCGCTCAGATGTTGAACTATTCTGGAAATCACAAGATCCACTCTCTCAGTGTACCAATACAAAGCATTCACCATCCTAATAGGTGCAACAAGAGATGTCAAATCATGCGAGTCTATACAGTCCTGAGCAGAGGTACCTGTGACACCTGTGAGGATGTGCCATGGGTAGGAGGACTTTTAAACCAATATAATACCAGGTTTGAGACGGATTAACGGCTCATTTATTACAGTGAGCCAAGACTCCAGCCAAACCTTGTTCAACTTTTGCTCCAAGATTCTGCAATGCACGGCATCTGCCAATAAAACAGATGGAAGCACAAATTCCTGGCGCAAATGGAAGATAAAATAACTTTCTAGAGTTGTTAAACAGGGTCTGCACAGTGTTACACATCAAAGTCTGTTTACATGTCTTGGGGAGTACTAATGCTTGAAGCCTTCTGTGGCTCCAGATAGAGCTGTGTGAAATCTGATGAATTGCCTCAAGTGATGTCACTAGAGTCAGTCTCGGTTTGGAAACAAAATCTGGAGTGGAGTTACGGAGAGGAGAAATGAGCTTACCAGACCTCTGTAGCTCGCTCCTTATCTCTGCTCGAGGCTAACGACTTATCTCTTACCAAACAACTGATGGTCAAGTTGCATTGTGGGTAATG
Source organism: Dicentrarchus labrax (assembly GCF_905237075.1). NCBI lineage: Eukaryota > Metazoa > Chordata > Actinopteri > Moronidae > Dicentrarchus > Dicentrarchus labrax. The sequence goes on from NW_026136711.1 coordinate 31,610,133, forward strand.
TAGGTGGCCAAATTTTGACAAGTGCGGAATAAAAAAAGATCATATTTCTTTCAGGTTCTGTAGAATCCATTTTGATGCTTTTTGTTTTAAACTGTCCGTCATGAGTCAGTGTTACAGAAGTGCAAAACTAAATTGGTGCAGTACTCTTTTACATCCAGTCTCATTCTATTAACAACCTCTGTGCAGTGTTTTAGGATGCGATAAGCCTTCCAACTCGTGGATCTGTTACTCAAACTGGACAACATGGATCACATTTCATTCTCTCACCAGTGCCTAAAGAAAGTGCAGCCCCTTGTGTGTTACGCAATGCTGTTTCTTGGTTTAAACACCTCGTAGCTAGCAAGCTGTTCTCCCCACGCTGTCATCCCCTAATATCGAGCCAAACAAGCCGACCCCCAAAAAAGCTTTCTGTGATCATTTAAGATCGACGCTGCAGTCCCACAATGAAGTACTGTTTCAAATTGTAATCCCTCGATACTTGTTAGCCATAAAAAGTAACCTTGTTACGGTAACTGTGCTCACATTGGATCTAATGTATTAACCAACCCGGATAATGATAGAAACTGACAACCAACTCAACAGTTCTAGGTTTCTGTTTATTTCTTTGATTTAAACATTTATTGTATAACTTGTAAAGGCAGCAATGACGCAGCAAAGATTTTATTCCATATTCATTCAGAGCTTTATCAGCTATAGTGAGAACTATCTAATGTTTGAAGTTGTATCTTTATGCAATTATGCAAATATATTAAAGACTACAATTTTCCTGCCATCCAATCTGGTATATATATATATATATATATATATATATATATATATATATATATATATATATGTGTGTGTGTGTGTGTGTGTCTGTGTGTGCATGCAATAAAACCACAGACTTCCCAAATCTCATTCATTATTTAATTACATCAATATTTAAAAAAGTGCTGTTTGTCAAGAATAACATTTCTTTTAAATCCACAAAACTCAAAATGAACAAAGAAAAAAAAAAAAAAAGGACTAAAATAATTTATGATACAATAACAAAAATATTTACATTTTTAAAAAAATTTGTACAATATTTAAACCAGAAAAAACAACATTACAGGCTGCAGCCAGGTGGAGGTAGGTTGTATCATGCTAAGAAAAGAAAAGAAAAATCATCCCTGCTGTCTCGTCAAAACCTCTGAATCTTTACTTCAGGAGGCTGCTCTTTGTGACTGTGAAGCTCTACAAAAAGGAAAAATAAAAACCAATAATCGGAGACGTTTGGAAGCTTCCCTGAAAAAAAACTAGCTCATAATAGAAGCGGGCGAGGTTTTAACCAGACAGTGACATAATCAAAAAGGAAACAAGGAGTCCTGAACAGAATGCATTTCAAGGCAGAACAGGTTTTTACCGCTAAAAACACCCTCTTATTCTCGTTATTCCTACCGACCAGGGTCTGCTCACCCACGCTGAAGGAGGAAGAACTGCTAAATAAGATACAGGATGCATTTTAAGACATTTGACACTAATAAGCAAATGTTTTCCATTTGCAAATTCAATAGCAAACAGCACATTAATGGATAACATTGGCAATTATTGATAAGAGTACAATGGCATTCAGTTAAACATTCAACCCCATTATTGGTATTTAAAACTTCAGATCCAGCCCAAAGACAAGTTCGACAAAACACCTGATAGCAAACGGATACAACAGGCTCCTGGTGAACACGTACAGCCTTAATCTTTTACGTTTTTACCAGCATATCACGGCTCTCTTCAGCGTCTATCTTGTGTCCATGTGGTCAAAAATAATAGCTCGATGAGCACAAAATGGTGCCAGCGAATCACCGTTTTAAACTTTTTTTAAAATGGGGAATGTTTGTCAGTGGCCATGTACATGTAACATGTAACATGTACATGGTTGAAATTTACTTTTACAGTCAACAACATGCTCCGTCATTATAGGTTTAAAAATCCCATACACTGCAGCTCGATCAGATGTTGAGCGACAATCTCACAGAAAATCTTCACTAGTTTGATCAATGAGGGCCACTGATGAATGGACTTTCCACTGGATTCATGGTAAAAATGTAAATTCATACTTGGCAAACTTAACTAAATGTCACAGTATCGCTGTTACAGCTTCCTCTAACCAGAACCTTTTAAAAAACAATAATAATTATAATAATAATAATAATAATATTATTAATATTAATATGTTAGGACACCATCAGTCTGTCACTCTGTTTCGGACATGCAAATGTTATTCAGACGTTTTCTGTCCAGACTTTGGCTGATTTGCTACGATAGCACGGCTCACAGTTCAGTTCACTTTCCAGTTCGGTCTCCTCAAAACCTGAATGCTGTTTAATATGGCTACCTTTGAGTTTAAACTATTTATTAATGAAAAATACTTAATACAGAAAAGTAATTTATATATTTTCAAACTAGAAGACACACGCGCACACACACGCACTCTGAAGAGAGCGAGCTGGCGGTGAACTGAACTGAGGCCGAGCACTGTTATGTGTACAGTATCAACCCCGGTCTATACAGTACTGTCATTGACACACATTAACCTGATAACTGAGTGGTGTTGGGTCCGCCTGAGGCCAACAGGGCTGGAAGCACACTGAAGAACCTCTTCTTGTTAAAATAGCATTTAACTGGAATTTAACTGGAATCAACAGAAATTGCAGTGGACCAAATAACTTTAAAAGCCATCATCACACCGTGGAGGGATCACTGGTTAGTATGGCTATAAGACGTCCTGAAACCACCATATTCAAGTTTTAGTCAACTACTGAGCTGATGTGGCTTCCAGTTATTTGACCCAACAGGCGCTGCATCATTTTCCCCCTTCGCCATTTGGCATCCCCAAAGTACGGATTCCCAAATGGGATGGAATAAACAACAACAAAGAGCTACGGATCTTTCAGTGTGCATCCAGCCAAAAAACAAAAACTAAGAATCTGCTCGCTCCGTCCTCGTTCCAACTTTAAAAACATCCTACTCTCTACAACAGTCAGCAGTCAAGGCATGAGAATGATACATTTTGAGGCAATGAGTGTGTTGTGTTTGTCCATAGTTGCAAATGTCTTTACAGTCCAGAGATATTGTTACCATAAAGTCCTTGAAATGTCAAACTTTGTGCGCTCTTTTCAGCATATCCTGCCCGTCTCTCTGTCTTTGTACAAAGTCTCTTCCCTTATCCACCCTCGCCCCCCAACCCGAATTGTCTCTAAGCGTCTACAAATGTAGCCCATCATCCGCCCCTGTTGTGAGCTGTTTCACCTTGGCTTTCAGCTCTTCCTGTTTGGCTCGAAGTTTGTCCTTCTTGGATTGCAGTCTGTGGCCTTCATCCTCCAGGCCGTAGATGCAATCTCGCGCCTTCTTCAGGATCACCACCTTGGACGCCTTGTCATTGTGCGACAGCTCTGGCACGTTGTCGCGCAGGCGCATGAAGCAGTTCTTCAGCTCGTTGCGCCGCTGCCGCTCCATCACGTTGTGCGTCCGCCGCCGCTCCTCCTCATCCTCCGTCTCTGCTGAGTTCCGGGACGTGTGGTGATGGTACCGTGACGAAGAGGACGACGAGGAGGAAGAGCTGCGCGAAGAGTGGTGGTAGCGCGATGAACTCTCGCTGCCTCTCGAGCGCTTGTTGGAAGAGGATGATGGCGGTGGCGGGGAGGCGGGACGGGGTGCGGCGTAGTTGTGTTGCAGCTGGATCTCAAAGTGGTGGCGCTTGAGAGCTCGCTGCTCCTCTTCCTTCTGCTGACGGACAGACAGGTCAGCCAATGAGGGGAGAGGGGAGGGCCTGGGGGAACAGCGTACCACCGTCACCACGTCAATTTCCTCCTCTGTTAGAGGGAAGAGAAGAAGAAAGGAGAGCCGGGTTAAATGAGTTCTCTGGCACAACCTTGTTTCCTGACCCATGTGGTAATTTTATCTCCTGGGTGAAGGCGTGGGAGGGCCGACACAAAAACAAGGGTGTAGTTACTGTACACAGCTCACCAATGTGGGTCTCTCACCCACCCACACACAGTAGTAAACTCATCAGTAGTGAAAATCTTACTTTCATACCGTAACTCTTAATGGAGGGAAGGCAGCTCCAGATCACATCAACAGTTTCGGTCAAATGTACAATTAAGTATTTCAAGTGAAACTGAAGCATGAAAAGCTGTTTACTGTAAAAATGAATAGGTAGTAAAAAAAATGACTATTCCCAAAAAAAAGGCCTTTTTCTTAATGACCATATTATAACAATGAGTAATTCTTCGATAGCCAGTCTGCCTCTTCCTCCCTGGTTCATACCCAGGGATGCCAGAGGGCTCGAGTCAGTGAAGTGACTCATTACGGGTTAATGGATAGAGCCACAACTGTTACCGCTGAACATGAGTCAGTCACACACCCACATATACACACACACACACGCCCTTAGTCATTTCTCCTTCCTCAAAGCTCTCATCTACTCATGTCAGTCAACAGCTAAAGCCCCGCCCACGCTTCAACAACTCTTAAAGGCTCCTATGGGCTCAGTGCCACTAAACATTAACAGTGAATTATCAATGAAATGCCAGTGAAGCGGTTCTGGGCGAGGACTGTTTATACTGATAAGCTGCACAATAACAAAGCGGGAATGAGATAAACGTTTGATATGGTCACCCTAACTGAACCGTTAATTCATGTATAAAGAATTTAAAAAGGCAGCATTTTGTTAAAAATATGATCATGAAGCACTCTTGAAGACTCACAACAACCAATATCTGGGCTTCTTATGGAAGAAAATCATGAATGTTAAATGAGGATAAGGTCTCAGCTCACCAGAGTCGCTGGATGAATAGGTGGACAGCTCGCAACCGGTTGAGCCGTTGTCCGATGTGGCCTCGCTGGTCTCCTGAGTGTCCATCAGGTTCTGGCAGTCCAGCGTGGAGCCGGCAATCTCCTCAAATATGCTGGTGTTGATGTCAGACAGCAGCGGGCTGGAGCCGAGTATGGAGGAGACCAGCTTCTCCTCCAGGCCCTTGTCTGGTACCAGGCACCGCCACAGGTCCTCGCCGCTCTCCTCCAGGGGGGAGCAGGGCTCACTGGGCTCGCCATCCTTCTCAGCAGCATCATGGTGAAAGAAGTCGTAGTTCCAGTTGAGTTGCATGTCATGATCCTCCAGCAGGATGTCCGACACGTAGCTCAGCTGGTCCTCCTTAGACAGGGGCTTGCTGCCATCGGCCCCGGCCTTCATAGAGGGGGACTGTGGCGGTGTCGGCAGCGACTGGAGGTCCTTCATCAAACTCTGGCAGAACTCATCGTCAAACAGCAGCGGGTCCGAGTAAAGCCAGTCCTGCGACTGAGCGAAGCTTTGCAACATGTTTGATTGCAGCATCTGGGAGAACAAACAAAAAACCAGCAGAAAATATAAAAAAAATCAGAGAGGTAGTGGTGCGTATTAGGTTTAAATCCAGAGAAAGTGGCGCCAGTAGTGTGCTAAAAGCAGCGCCGTGTCAGAGTTGGCCGGGTAAATCCAGCAGCAGCAGCAACACGTGTTTGTAGTGAAAGTTTAAACCACTTTCTCCAGACTGAGACCCCGAAGAGCTGCATGCCACCTTTTATCTGTGTTTACATCACTGTAGCCCCGCCCCGCAGCTCCCCAGGAGGCCACAAATCACCCAAAAGACCCCCCCCTCCCCAACTCCTCCCCTCCCCATGACATCATAGGAACAGCTGGGAGAGACAGGGGCAGAAAGTAACACCTCTTTCCACAATTTACATTTTTCCTTCTCAGAAAGTTAATAAGAAAACCTGAAAATACGCCCGGCTGCCTGCTGACACAGGAAACAAAACCAGTGGATGGGTGGCTTTTATCTTCTCTTCTTATTGTTACTCAACACCTTAAAACCTCTGATACTGGTACACACACACAAACGCACGGCACACACACACACACACACACACACACACACACACTTCAGCTACCCTGCAGGAAATCAAGACCAAACGATGTCACAACTTCTTACAAAGACTTAAAAAAAACCTGCTTTGCTTAGCACAAAGTCTGGATAGTTATCATAAAAAAGAAGCCACAAGGATCTTAAATGAAAACACTAAAACCAGTCAAGACATGCATGATTTCTACTGCTATTACTTAGCCATTAACCCACCATTAAATACTTCTAATTACATTGCGAAATGCAATAAAATAGATAATTTATTTTTTAAAAAGAGAGAAAAGGGGTGTGCTCAGTTAAGAAGCAGCCTTATTTGGTGTGGGAGAAATCTTAAAATATTCCTATGAGGCTCTTATGGTATGTGCCTGCAAGTTATAGCAGGCTGCACTGGAGAACAAAGCCACAGTGTGTGTGTGGGCAGACAGACTTATGGGAGTTAAAAGGCTGCCTTTCTTTACCACAGCCAAAAACTTATGACACAGACCCAGCATGCACCGTGACAGGAAGGTAGAAAAAAAAAAAACATAAAGTCATTATTAGTGTTTATGATGACACCCCCTTCCCCCCCCCCACACACACACACACACACACACACACACACACACACAGGACATAACACTAAACGACTGTGTATTACACATGAATGCATACCATTCAGTGCAAACTCTCACATTAAAGATCTAAAATACACATATTTCTAAATGAGGTTTTGAATGCAAATTAAGCTCTCTCCTGTTTAATCGCGTTGTGCTGCACGACTCAGTTTCTGTTAGATTTTTAACAAGATTTTTTTATTTTTTTTACACATTTACAAAAAACTAAACAATGCAACAAACCCTATTTTCTAGTATTTCCACCTTAAAGTCAATGCACCAGACAAAAACCAGCTCAAAGTCCTTTAAATAATCCAAAGGTTAACCCGCCGTTAGGGTCCTTTAAAACCCCGCATGGGTTGAGCAACCCTCGGGTCTCCACGTGAAACCGGCACTCTGATTTATTCTTATAACAATTTCACCACTTTAAAACTACACATGACATTAAATTACAACAAATAATAAACGCACGCTTTAAACCCACGAAGTGACTGTTGTAAGTTAAGACCCCAAATAAAATATATTCCTCCGCATGCAGCTTGCCTTACCTTCAACTGTCCTTAGGTAGAAGAAGGAGGAAACTCAAAATGAAGAATTAAAAAAAAAAAAATGGAGGAAACGTCCGAAATATCCCAAATAAGATCCAACCGACACACAAAAGTATAAAACAAAAAAACTAAATTATCTGCTAACGTGAAATTTTCTGCGTGTGAAATTAAAGTTAGTGCAGGGCAGCATGGTGTTTATCTCCAGTCTCTCTCTCTCTCTTTCTCTCTCTCTCTCTCTTTTTCTTTTCTCCTCCTCCGCTACGAGCAGACAGAGTAGGTGTGGCCCGCCGGGGTCGCTCTATTTATATGGTAGGCACATGTTTGTGTCCTTCCGCTGTGAGCAAAATCGCGCCAAAACGTCAAAACCGACCACGGGTGGTTAACGGAAATTAAACCCACCGCCAATATGTTCGCCCTCGGTCCCCGTTTCGATCGAGTCCCGGCGGAAAACAAAGGGGCGACGGCGATATGGGTTAATCTGCCGTTGAAGTCGGGGTCTATGTTGTCTATTTCGCGGAGTGATACCGCGCAGGCTGGGATTCCTGGAAAATGGTGGCGGGTAAAGTAGGAACAGCACACACGTGGATCCGTGGGAGATGCCGGGTGTCTCACTGCTTGTCTCACTGCATGTCTGTGTGTCTCGCCACAGGGGCGTTAAAAAAAATATATACTTTTAAAGAAAGAAATACCTCTTTAAATGTATTGTTGTTGTTTTTTAAGGTGGAATTACATATATATATATATATATTTTTAAGCATGGTGCAAGAGGCTAATTAATTAATCCCTGTTCATGTGTGAGTCACTGCACGGATTATAAACTTTCTCAGTCATCAGTGGGGAATGTGAGGTAGTGGATAGAGTACAGTAAGCCGGGTTTATTTGTTTTTACAGTGTGTTAAAGGCAGGGAGTTTACAGAGTGTGTGTCTCTCCTCTCTGCCTTTTAAATGCAGTAATCTGACACAGAGAGAGAGACAGACAGGCAGGCGGACAGACAGGCTGAGTGCTTTCAGAGCCACGTTGTCTTCCAATTCCAACTCTTGCATGGGATTTCAACATCCATCCATCCATCCATCCCCAGCCCCTCCTACTACTACTACTGTTACTACTACTACTACTACAAAGCTACTTCAGCCACAAACTAGATATTTCTGTGTCATTTATATTGCTTTAAAAACAAAACTGACTTTAATGCACTTTCAGTTCATGCACAAATAAACTTAATGCATGCTTACTTACTTTATATGCTTTTGTATATGTGCATATCATTGTTTCTTACTGTTAAATTATAGTTTTATGCCATATAAATATATATTTTTAAAGCATTTAAATGTTTAAAGTAATATTTGTTTTCTCATCCTACCATATTTTATCATTATTTTGTACATTTTCACCCCAGATTTTCTTTTTCTTTTTGCCTAAAACTGATGAAAATGTAAAATAAGTAACGCATAAATCACTTTTATGTGCAGTTTAAATGAGAATACACCAGATCGTTATTATAACATGCATCATTATTATAAAATGCATAATAATAACCACAATAATAATAATAATAGTAAGTGGGTGAAAGGAGGTGCACTGAGATGAATGAACTCCAAACAGCCTCTGAAAGATACCGCAGCCCTCCTTCCTCTGTCTCCGCCCCGTGTCACTCATCCTGTGCACTACACGTTACATAACGGACAAGGATTCGCCGGTACACGTGCGGAGGCTGCGGCCAATCAGCATACGAGTCGGCCCCAGTTCACGTGAGTTCTGAGCAGAAAGGATCTTGTAATCGGAGCTCCCGGTCTTCAATACCGACCGTATACATTCATTTATACTCACACGCCCATTTTATGCCCAGAGGGTCCAGTTAATTTTAAACAAATGTGTGTATATTAAAAATACATTTACAACGACTTTATTGTTTTATAATAATAAAATATATATTTTGTTTTGTAATTATAATCACTGCCGTTTCTTTAAAATGGTTAAAAAAAAGAAGCTTTGAGTATGATCCACACCCAACAATAAGCTGGTATATGAAGCTGAATGAGCCCACACCCCTGTGTGTCTTTATACATGTAAATAAAAAAAAAAAACTCCTGCATGTTTATTGTTATTCACGCAGGCTTCCTTCTCTTCATGCATTCAGCACTTTACCGGATAATCACAGCCTTGTTGGGAGTCTGTCATATGGAAACTATTTTTTTCTGAGTTCAAATGCACACCACATTTCCACAAACGGAGGGGAAATGCAGCATAAATCCTACAAAGAAATAATAAAATAAATCCTGAATGCTTGAATTTTTATATAGTCCGCTGTTTCCACCTTTGGAGGACGGAGGGGTTTCTTGTCTGTTAGCAGCTGATGTAAAGCAGATCACAGCAGCAGAGTACAACGCTTTGCAATGGCAGCAGTGGACACACACACACACACACACACGAGAGAGAGAGAGAGAGAGAGAGAGAGAGAGAGAGAGAGAGAGACACAAAGAGGCATCTGGGAGTGAATAACTGGGTTAATGTGCCATCTACAGGCCAACTGGCAGACTGCCTGACTGACTGGCCTGGTTTCAAATCTCCAGACTGACTCACTGGTTTAATTTCCGACTAACTGGTTAATTTCTCATCCCAGTTGCAGTTCTTGGTGAAATCAACTGATCTCATCAGCTGAGTATGTTGGCTATGAAGTTAAAACTGGTCATTAGCAGGTTAATTAATGTTTGATTTATTACCAAACTCTCTCTTAAACTTGTATAAACTCTCATTAGGTTCCTGTTAAGTTAACTTCCTGATTTTAATGCAGCAGAAGGACACATGTTCCAGTCCCGAATCCTGGATATTGCCTCATATTGGAAGATCCAGCACCCTGTCCAATGCCAACACATTCACTGCTTATGCAGGAAGTTCCCATTATGTGGAGAGTGGAGGTCGAGGGAGGAGGGGGAGGAGTTGGATGTCCAGTTTTCCAACAGCAGGCTGGAGTTTGCAGTGACCTTTATGTTTCGTTATGCTTCATCATACTCTTCTTGTCAGAGAGATGTTATCACTGAATCTGTGTGGGGCTTTTTGCTGAGAGATGTGACTTGACAGAAGTATTGTTTAGGTGAGAAGATAAAGACAACGGAAGAATCTGCATTTTCTGCTCTTCATTGTGCTTAATGTCAGACCTTATTGGCAGCAGGTGAAGGGGCGAACACATATACACATTGTCTCCATTTGCAGGGAATTAAACAACATAATTAAGCTACTAGTATTTTGTTCATGAGGTCCTTCTGAATACACACCCAACGAGGTAGACTAGGATGCTACATGGGATGTAAACAATCACAATAATAACTTTCTGCCATGCTTTTAGTATTTTTACACAAATCCTGGTGGGATTTTGATTTCGGAGTCCATTTTTCCTCCATTCTCTGTCGTGAAATAGTCCTAACTTTCGACACAACTTCCTGCCTGAATCCCATTGGTCATGTGTTGTGTGGACACATTTGAGGTCAAAGCTCCAGTCAGTGTAACTTCTTCTGCACTTTATGGTGGCAAATCAGAGCAGCAGCGTATGTCACTATGAGAGAGAACACGTCCGCTCTCTCTGCATGGGAAATAATGGCCTTGCTCCTCATGATGTTGCACTTCCGCTTTTGGTGTGAAATCCCTGTGAGAACCTCTGGACTTCACTTCAGTAACCTCTGAACTCCTGACTGACTGTTTACATGCTTTAAACAATTAAATCTCTTCAGGAGAATGAAAATATAAACATCGTAACCGACTCGGGGGTTGGCTGACTAGTCGTCAAACTTCCTGGCTGACTCACTGAGCTTGTTAAAATGCTTGCATGTTTCCATTAAAGCGAGAGTGTAATCCTTTTTCACCAGAAGCTGACAGACTACATCACTGTTCAGTACTTAGAATAGAGTCAACTTTATTGTCACGTACACACACACACACACACACACATACACACACACACACAGTAAAACTTATAGTGACATTTGACCTTTGTAGCCCATATTAAGTACTAGGAGCAGTGGGCAGCCACTGTACAGTGCCCAGATTCAAGCCTGAGAACATGTCAATTCCACAGTTTGCATGTTCTTCATGTGTTTGCATTGTTGCCAAATGCCTGGTGAAGGACTGTTTTTGCCGTAATATTCAAATGAGCACTGGGATGGTTTGATTGTTTCAAAATTCGATGGATGCTAAGTAATTAAGTAAGTAAAGCTTTATTAATATAGCACTTTTTAAAACACACAGCTACAAAGTGCTTCACAAACAAATAAATATACATACATAAAAATACACACATATATAAGCATATATACATACACATACATAAAAAATATAAATACTGACAAATAGATGAATAAACAAGATGAAAAGACGTTAAAAACAGAAACACAACATAAATAAGTCAAACAAAGGAAAGGAGATCTATAAAAAGGCTATACAGGTGGAAGCTTTTTAAGGAGCATCTTAAAACTGCCTAAGGATTCATCCCATCTGAAGATGACTCCAGACGGTTGGTGTCGCTGCCTGTTCTCATCAATACTGAGCAGTACTGTAAATTCTTCTGCATAAAAAAAATCTGCCAAACGTTTATTTACTCTACATGTAAAGTAAATAAAGATAATTTCCATGATTTAAAAGTCGTGTCAAATTATCTTTTTGCTGCAGTTATAGACGCCGACAGACCGAGCCTCAGTTGGAGCCGCCATACTGGATCAAGATGCGGTCGTGTTGTTAAATCTTCGTAATTCGGATAAAAAAAATGTTGACTGTCATTTGCAGAAGTGGTTGGTTACATTCGTAATCCCGCAGCGTAGTTAGATGCTTTATGTCTCCTAGTTTCTGTCCTGTTTGAATGAGACGGGGTTAAAGGTTAATTAACTGACTGACTGACCGACAAATACACTGACTGGTTGACTGGCCCAGTGAACTTGATGACATAAGAAAGCTAATAGGACACACACACAGCCAACGCCCCGGGGGGTGGGGGGGGAAGACAGCCTGGGAATGGGATTACCGCTCTGTGTGTGTGTGTGTGTGTGTGTGTGTGTCTGCCACTGTGATCCCCTCCTTATTAGGACTCTTCATCCTGCAGCGTGTTTCTCTGCAGGCAGAGAGGCTGCTGCTGCCTGTCTGTCTGCCTGCTTTAATTAGATAGGAGAAGCTACTAAATAAGCTCTCTCACTTACACACATCACTGAAGCAAGTGGTCCTCAACCTCTGGTCTGTGGACTGGTTCTGGTCCACCAGGTGTTGATGGGTGGGTAGATTAACTCGTGTGGAGAGATTTGTGATTTAAATTTTCACACAACTTGAAAAAATAAATTAAAATTCTTTCTGCATTTTTAATTTAACTGTGGCTTCCCTTAAGAAGCTGCTGTTATTTGTTCAGCTCAAATGGAGAAATGAACAGTGAGGTTACAGGGGGTTTCTAGGTGAGGTAAGACCTACAGGAAGGGATTTTAGGTCTAACAAGACAGGCCTCATATCTCTGAATGGGCAGCTGTCTGTATCTATGTGTCAGTTACACTTTATATGGAGTGAGGTAAAATATTTCTCATGCTTGTAAAACTAAAAACATGATTATTAACTTCAGAAAAACATCACTTTCACTATCCCGGACCACTAACGGGCGACACATGGAAAGTGTTAAATTGTAAGCACCTTGGTTTTACATTAACAAGATACTGAGCTTTGAAGTGAGATATTTTATGCAACAAAAGCTTTATTCTGACAGCATTTATTTTTCTCATTACAAGAGCAAGACCCGACAAAGTTATCAAAAGGTTGTTTGAGCTTATTATTCTGTCTTGGCTAATCTGCCTGCTTATAATTGTTTTTATGTGAAATGGGTTTATATGTCTTCACCTTTTCAGTGATTTGTTGATACAGAAACAGAAATCAATTGAGCAAAGACACAGGTTTCCAAACACTAGGTGCAACAAACTGTATCTATTCCATGTACATCATTCAAATATATCGTAATCTACCTTTCGGATCTTTAATCACAATGACTCCGGAATAATTTCCTCTTGGGAGATAATTAAGATCTGAGGCGAACTGCTTGCTCACTACTTTGCCTCACAAATCACATTACGCCACTCAATGACACATTCAGGGTGGTTCACAGCAGGACAACGTGCTTGTCATTTCCACTGTGTCAAATGTAAACATCCGTGTCCTGCATGCATAGCAGGGGGCTAATAAGAACATCTGAGGAATATGATCAGTCTTATAACTCTGTCTTTTCTTAAGGAGACTTTGGTACACAAGCTTTTGTTGTATGATCTGCATTTTTGGGGCCTTGAGCAGAATTTCAGACAAATGCGTCATCTTAAAACCTCGTCTAATTTGGGATTTTCAGACTCACAATGACGACAATTGATCACGCTCTAGCATTTGTTAAGACAAAATTAAACCCCTCAGGCTCAAACAGCGAATGAAAATCATACCTTAGATGCCTAATGCCTAATCTCCTAACTGAAGTCAGGCTTTTTTTTTTTTTTAGTTTCTTAAATGTTGACATTTTGGAGACCAAAGTTTTCTCCTGATAACAGTAACTTGTAATTACTGGTCCGGTCTTATCTGTAGGACATTTAGCAGCGTGAAGTCTGTTAGCGGTTGCACTGCAGAAATCTAGGTGTCAGGTTTTGACAAGGAAGAAGAATGTGTGGAATAAATAAAGATAATATCTCTGGTTCTCAATTTTGGTCCCTTTTTTTTTTTTTTTACTTTCCATCATGAATCAGACAATGTTGTAGGAGTGCAATGCTAGATCAGAGGACTATGTATTGACTTGCATACATTACCCCAAATTCTTGCTTAGAGATTAGTGTCCTTGGAGTGTGTGACTGACTTGTGTACTTCATTAGTTAAAAACAGCAATATCGTTTAATGGGGCACATTTTTAGATGGTCTCTCTAGGAAGACTTTCATTGTGTTGCACTTGATTGTTAACATAGAAATGCCACGAATACTGTAGTTGTGTAACAAATGAAAAAAAGAGAGCTAAAGAGAGAAGTTCGAAGCCTGGCTCAATGTTGGATTGACGGGTTTGGAAAGTTACAGGAATGGTCGGACCCCTGATGTGACATTGCAAAGTTGTTAGCAGATGGGTTTTGTGAAGCTATCCAACCATCCAAAAAGCACTTCTGAAGAAGCATACTGGCCGCTTAAAGGTCCATTGTGTAACATTTAGGAGGATGAGGGAGCCGGTCCTCTTCCACAGATGTTTATACAGCAGCCCAGAACGGACAAAACAGCCACCGTAGTTACACGCTTGGAAGGCTGAGCTGTATTCAAATGCTTGCCATCTGCAACCTCACTGCTAGATGACACTGAATCTTACACATTGGTTCACTTTCCATGTGAAATATAAACTTAACAGCACAATGGGTCCACCTAAATGTTGTAAAGGGACAGACTTAAATCAGTAACTAGCAGCTGCTGAAAGAGAGAGAAAAACACCAAAACAATATTCTGCAAACTAAGTATCAAAACTAAAACTTTATAGTTTATCTGGTGGGAGCCAGAATTTGGACCCAGAAGCTTTGCATCCATACCGTGACTGTTAACAGATTTCAACATGATTAAAACAAGTTTACGACACCATTCAGTGGTATGGAATATCCTATATTTATAGTCTTGTTTTATTCAGAGACTTCAGTGATGATCACACTCCAGCAGACATCTGACATTTAATATCAGATCAATATTAGTCTGATATACTCACCAAAAGCATTTCTATCAGTACTTCCCCAAGATTCACACCTTCCTTACCAGAAGAAAGGGTGAGAAAATGTGGCAAAATAAGAAACTGAGAAACCTTTTCTGTCATTATCGCAGGTCACTAAGGTCACAAAGAGAAAGAAAGACTCCTGCTCGTCCTCCCATCCCCATTCCTCTGAAATTACAGCTCTCACAGCATCACCACAGGATCTGGACCAAACTGTGTAATGACAGACCTGCACAGACACACACACTCTGTAAATGTTAGTGCTCCTGTGTTGTAGAGCTGTATATAAATTTGTCCTGAGAAAAATCATCCACACGCACACAGGCAGTGATGCGTTTAATGTCTCCAGGTTGCCTCCAATAAACAGACGAAGAAGGCGGGGTCCGTTACCATCGTGGCTGAAAAACAAAGAAGAGAGTGCCACCTACATCACGGTGTTGACTGTGAGCACTGAGCAACTGTCACAACCCAGCTCCAGACAGGACAAAGAGGGGAGGACCACACACATAAGCTAACTTAAAAAAGGTTTATTTTGACCCGTAGAAAACAGAAAAGAAAACGACAAACCCATGTGGGGAGGGATTTGTGAAATATCAGCGGTGTCTGAGAAGCATGGATGAGTGGAAAATGTGCTGTGGGGACTTTGTGTGGTGCAGAAAATAAGCTAAATATAACTGAATAAAATGGAGACACACATGCTTATGATCATAATGTTACAGTTTTGACATTTGAGATGTTACTCATGTTACACATGTTGTTTCTTCCATCCTTCATCAATTTGTCCCAATTTTAACCTCTCTGATCTGACTGTTATACATTTTTAGCAAAAATCTGCAGAAGCAGTCACCTGTTATTATCTGTTTTATATGTAAATTTAAAGGTTTGGTAAATATAATAATTATTTCTAACCTTAATGGGCATCTGTTCATGCAGTTTGTTCTGTCAGACATTTTGACACGTCATCGCAAGGCAAACACAGATATGTTATCAGCTACTTGTGCTAGTCCTGCGATGACAAGTCAAAATGTCTGTTATGAAAAAGGTCTGTGGAGTTGAATGGGATTAGCATTTGATTTTATTTTTATTTCTCAGGCCATATCAGTTATTGTAGGAAAGGAACGCTCCCATGGTTCTTTCAGAGAAAATGAGAATCGGATGTAGCCTTGTGATTACAAGCTAAAATATGTTTGTCAGGATATTAAATAGGAGCAGGAGAAGGGACTTTCTGGAGGCCAGGATTATAAAAATAAATTTAGACTGCAGGTAAAGGTAAGCCCCTAAAAAGTTCCAGGAAAAGTTCCAATGGTGGAAAAGGTCAGATAAAGTTAAAGTTGCGTTGAATGTGAATGCACTTTTAGGCTTTACGTTCTTTTTCGTTCTGCATCTCAGCACCATAGTGGGGGACAAGATTTAATAGAGAATCATTCCCACAGGCACTGTGATTTTCAAAAAACACCAGCTTTCATCACAACTTGTGAACGTGGAACCTTTGTAGAAACAAATCCTGACAATGACTATTGTTTCAGACTAGGGAAATATTTTCTTCCAACACACTGGAAATATCTGGACCTGGCATCACAGCCAGGAAAAAGAACAATACAACAAAAATACCAAACTGAGCCAAAACTCTATGCAGACCACCAGCAGCTGGTTTTTAAAGGGTTTAAGTGGTTTAGGGTGGAGTTTTTCCTTCAAGAAGTTTAATGGAAGCGAACGTTTGTCTGACCTCAGTCAGCTGCTGAAAGGAGGAAGAGGAGGAGGAGGAAAAAGAGGCAGGCAGCCATGGAGCATTCCTTCTGGGAACAGCCTTCATGTGGTGTATGTGTGTGTGTGTGTGTGTGTGTGTGTGTGTGTGTGTGTGTGTGTGTGTGTCTGTGGGGGGGTGTGAGAGTGAGTGTGTGGTTCGGCTTGGTGGTAGTCATCAAAGGGAGTAACCACAGCTTTGCCAGGAACATGTAAAAGTGCATCCTGGTGCACTTTCTCCAATGCTTTGTGTGTGTGTGTGTGTGTGTGTGTGTGTGTGTGTGTGTGTGTGTGTGTGTGTGTGTGTGTGTGTGCGTGCGTTCCTGTACTTTTGTCCTTACAAGGATCAAATGCCCCAAAAGTCTAAAACATAAAATATGTTGGAAAATAGCTCACAGTTCTCTCACATATTGGTTGAAGACCCTTCTGCTCACTCACAGGTGTTTTCAGTTACTCTGTCTGATTAGAGCTCTGGTCAGGTTGAAGCTGGGTGTCTGGGTCGCTTAATTGCATCAACGTTTCCCTTACTTGCGTCTTTACCTTGCGTCTTACTCCCTCCCACCAGGAATGCATGGAGAGACACAAGGAAACGAGAAGGAAATATGTTCCTAGAGAATTGAGAGGTCCTTTCCTCCGAAGTGTCACTTGAAGCAACGTCTGTTTCTGATGAAGCCAACACAGCTGGATTATTGTCAATGAGCTAGATGTGTTGCATAAAGCGTCCAGTGTCCGTTGCTGTACATTCACACTGACAAGCGGGAACACCCACCCTCCTCCATTCATTTGTATTGTTATTGTCATTTGCCATAGTTTGATGCACTGGGAAATCAGCTAAATGCCTATAAAATATGAAAGTGGCTGTTAGAATTCAGGCTGAAAATAATTATTAAAATGTTATCACATCACATCACATCACACTGCGCTGCCAAAACTGGCGCACAACTCAAATAAGTTCATAGAGTGCATAGTGTACTACACAGAAGGGTACGAATTTAGTCGCAGCACTAGATAATGCTTGCACGAATGTATATGCTCTACAAGGATCGAAAGATGTCTGCTATGCTTGCTGTTTGTGCCCTTTCAAACTGGGAAATGCTCCAGCAAACTGAGGAGCAATAAAGACGCAAGAGAGCATGTTTGAAGCATGCAATCCTATAATCACAAATCTCATGCTTTAATAGTATTTTAGTTAGTATTAACTAACACATCACAAATGCAGCAAATTCACTGATCGCTGTAGGTTGCCTAATCAGACATCATGGCATTTTACTGAACATAGCTACAGTGCATGCACAAGCCTAGAAAGAAAAGGTCAGATTTATTGGCCTGGGAGATCATCATACATCAGAATATGTTATCAGTTTAGTCATATTTTCCTTTATTTTGCAGATTGACAGTGCTATAGAGGCATGCATGAACCCTTGTGTACCAGTCCTTGCTGTGAACTTTGGTCAGAACCTCATGCCCGACTATAGGCTGGGGCGACAGTCCATTGGGGCCTTAATGAGGATTCTGCCATCTAAGTACACACAAGGCTGGTCACATGAGGTGCATGTGTTGCTTACGGTGTACTGGCTGGCACCTGGCTTATCATACAGTGTGGTGTGTCAGGCCTTTCATGTTCCCAAGTCTACAGTCTCCAGACTGGTGCGCACTGGAGTGGAGAAGATCGCAGCCCTTCGCCAGGAGGTCATCAGACTGCCCACCACGGCAGCACTTTGTGAGGCTGGCCAAGTATTTGCACAGCTGGCCAACAGCCCAGTGTTCTCCAGGTGTGTGGGCTCCATTGATGGCTGCCATGTCCACATCAAGACAGCCCCAGGACCCGGTGGCCAGGATTACCTCAACAAGTAGCTCTTCCTCTCCATACAACTGCTGGCAGTATGTGATGGAAGGGCTTCTTTATCAGCACCTTTGTGGGGTATCCTGTCTCCGTTTATGACACCAGAGTGAGACTAAAGTAACTTCCAAATACATCAATATTCATCAAAAACTACAAATATCTTTTTCATATCTATTTTTGGTGTCCCAATCTCTACAAGTTAGGCTACTTTATTGTGGGTGATGGTGACTACTCTTGCTCTGAAATACCTGTGGTTATCATCACCACATATAGAGAACCACTGCAAGGAAGGGGGCAGAGCCGCTTCAACCTCCACCATGCCAAGGCCCGTTCCATTATAGAGCGGGCCTTTGGCATGTGAAGACACGTCAGAGGTTGCTGTTCTTCAGGGCTCTGGTGGTTGACCACACCTTTGTCCCTTCCATCACCACCGCCTGTAAAGTGCTGCACATCTGTCTCACAGCAGACATTGGTGTGGATCCACCACATCCGGGGGGGGAGACGAAGCGTACATGGCTAGTGAGACCGACTGGCGAGGCAGCTCTCTGCTCTGCACCCTGTTGAGCTGCAAGACAACAACTATCAGTAGATAATGAAGCACTGGGACACGTGCCACCCACACTTGATGACTTGAAGTCATACTTTTTTTCCCCAGTTATGTATATCCTTAACTTTGAGTCCGGAACCTTGTTCACTGTGGAGCACTGAAAACTTATTGCTTGGTATGATCTCTTAGACAAGATATTTATGTTCAATGTTAATAAGAAGGTACAGAAAGGGAATATGCCTGAACATCTTCAACTGTGAAGATCTATTATTCATTCATTGCATCTTACACCTGAGAGTCTTGCATGCAAAGTGAGGGGAAGAAATGAATTGTGATCATTTACAATAAGCGTCATAGCGCCATGCGGCACTGATTACACACAGTGCACATACAGTGCAGGTGCTGGTGCTGATTAGTGAAAAAGTGCTACACATGTGAAGCAAAGAACACATAAATCATAGCATAGAAACACATTAAAACAGCAATAAAATAAAGTAATAGACGAACCATATAAAAAATCAAACATAAAACATGTCAAAACCAAAAACAATGAAATGTTTATATTTTGTTTTCCATGATTTGTTTGAACATTTTTCAATTGTGAACCGGTCCTCCCTTCTTCTTTTGTACCTGGAAAAATATTAATGTTGATGCCTCACTTCAGCTTAAAGTCATTCAAGGTAAAACCCAAAATGAATAGAACATGCTTTATTGTCAGTACTTGTATCTCTCACACAAACAGCTCTGCAGTCATACAGCCACTTGTCATGTGAAGGAAGCATTAAACACATGCTCTATAATTTCATCATGCTTTTGGAGTTACTTTGTTTACTTGTCGCACACGCTGTCACATCAGGTTGGCATGATTTGACAGTTAGAAAAATTCTCTTCACAAAGACTAAAACTAAATCAATCAGGTGCCAAAATGAACCCAGCAGGGGAGTGAGGGAGCTGTCAATAAATCAATAACAGGCACAACCACACACTCCTGAGAAGAGGTTCAATCAGGTAAAAGTGAAAACATCTTCTGGCTATGACTGTATAGGGTTGTCAAGGGGATGATTCTATGAAATAAAGTTGTCAATTAGTAGAAATGTCAAACAAATACAATTTTAGACCTTGAGAGTGAGGACAGTTTGTCCTGTCCTCCTGGTCCTATGGGTAGTATAAGTAGTAGGGAATGCATTACATTATGAAAAATGGATGTTGGATGCTGTTGATTACAAGATAGATTTAATGCCGGAGAAATATGAAGGTTTTGACTTCAGCATTTTAAACAAATCCCATGAAAAGACAAAACCAACAATGAACTGATGCTACTAACAGATATTGTGTGCATTCAAAGCGTGATATATTTTATTTCCCTGTGCCATCAAGCTCCATTATTGTCCAAAAACTATTAAAAACAAATCAATTAGCCACAGTGTTCCTTCATTACCATGAACACACACACTGTAGTTTGTTTTGGCTCAATCCTACATACAGCATCCTGCTTCCGGAAATACTCACTAGAGCACCAAATTTAATCGGCCTCTGAAAATAGTCCCCAACAAAACCCTCCTGTTTGAGAAATATTTGGTAAAAACTAGTGTTATAACTGTAACGCTTAACTGTTTTAAGAAATCAAATCAGGCTTTTTGAAATTTAAAATAGTGAGCTTCAGTAGGAAGAAATGGGAGCCACAGAGAAGTCAAAAAGTATTGAGAGACAGACTAACACATTGTTTTTCATAGAACAACTTTCTACTGTCAAACTCTGTATCTACAATCACATAGAACGGCACATTCAGAAACTCCCTTCCTCCAGAATGAGTCAGTTTAAAATGCAGGAGTTCAAATCCTGAGGCTCCATCAGCTGATCTGAGAACGGAAATCATTTGTAAGATACTTACAGAGATAAACACACACACATATATTCATATAACAGTACAGATTTCCAGTGGTGTGTGTGGATAGCTGTTGTGCTGCAAAGATGTGTGTGTGGTGTTTAAGACAATCTGTCAATGTGAAGTCAACCTCCTTGTTTGTCCTTTAGTTATTAGAAGTGTGTGTTTCAGGTTTCTGTGTGCAGATTGTGACAGGGCTCTAGTGTTTGTCTAACGTCCCCCACTGTTTTTATCCTGTATTTCCAGTCTTGCCCTGTCTGTCTTTCCATGTGTGTTTGTGTTGTGGGCATGGCCATCTCTCCCTTAGACTCCTGTCTCCTGGTTCACCTGGTCTCAATCAGCTCATCATCCCTCCCAGACTGCTCAGCCGCTTCTGATCATACCTTTAACTGGCTGTAGCTCTCCCCTAGGGTCTTCAACCTCTTGTTTCAACCCTGTGGTAGTTATACTAGGCCAGTTCTTCAGATTGATAGCTTCAGAGACTTTTACTTCGAGATATATTCCCGTGCCTAACCCGTGTTTCTTCTTGCCCTACGTTTGCACAGCCAGACCAGAGTTTCCTCCCACACAGCCCACACCATCTCCTTTGTCCTCATTCCCTCCAATCTGCCCTGGACTCCCAACCCCGGCCATCAGCCCGGCTTCTTCTTTTGCCGCTCCAAGTCCAAGTCCATTGTTTTAAAATTGTAACCGCAGGATTGAGAAACGTTAAAGTTACTTAAAAAGTAACTTGTGATCTTATTGTATTCATCTCATGTTATTTATATTCACAGTAACTCTGACTGTTTAGAATAATCAGAATTATATGGATGGACACTTTAACGTCAAACAATGAACGTGTGCTCAGACTGTTCATTGCAATAAAGGCGTTAAACACTTAAATTTCTTAAATTTTCTAATAAATGACACTTCTCCTTTCTTTATTAGACACATTGTACATATGACATGGACACACAAGCTGCCACCCTCTCCCTTTGTCATTATAAATAAACAAGCTGTAATTTAAATGACAGCAGGTGGAAACCAGATGAGGAGAAAATCTGAAATGTCCAAGCACATCAAACGAAAAAATTGTTTTGTCACGGTCTTACTGTAGTAATGACATCATCATAAATTAGCTAATTGGTTTATTTCTAACCTGCTGCAGGAAAGTTTAATATGTCTGTAAGTGCTCATTGGGTTTCAACAGAGAGGAAATCAGTTGCTTGTGTGTGTGTGTTTTTTGTGTGTGTGTGTGTGTGTGTGTGTGTGTATAATCAGTCGCCTGCTGTGTCAGGACAGATAAGTGAATCCTGACTGACAATCAATGGAAAACAGAAACACACTGTTCATCCCCCAGTGCTATCAGTAACAACATACTGCTGTCCTGACACACACTCACAAACAGGCACACACACACATGCACACACACCAGGCGTAAGCTCATTGATAAGAAAGCACACACTATCACTTGACTCCACTCACACTCCCCACTTCCTCCTGCCTGTACCGAGCACACACACACACACACACACACACACACACACACACACACGGTATCACAGTTACTGAAACCTGACTTCTCTTTAAGTGGGGAAACGTTAGAGAAAGTGTTTTTTCCTCAGAAAACCAACAACAACTAGAGACCATCTTGCAATGGTGTCACACCAGCCTTGTGTGTTTGTGTGTGTGTGTGTGTGTGTGTGTGTGTGTGTGGACATATGAAATGAGAAAGGTGAGTCTGGTAAAATGTGAACTGTGTCAGATTTATTCAATATGCCTAACTGTCCTCACTGGGCTAGAAACACAGCTTGACAGTGACCTGGTACACAAATGTAGATCGGTGTTGAAACGTCATGGGGGTATATAATACTGTAATACGATTAATGTGGGCCAGGAGTGTAAAGTGAAGCCTGTGCCCTACTTCCGGCGTCCCCGCTCAGACCACAGCTATTTTTAAACTGGACCTTCAGTTTGATCCAAACTACACACCTGTACAGTTTCATGACTGCATCTCGCACCATTGTGATGAAATTGCACAAAATGTGTCCACAAGCATTTAAACACATGGGAAAGTAATCAGACAGGCTTCTGTGGAAGTTTCCTCTTCAGTAGGTGTCTCCGGCAAAACAACACCAGCCACACGCACATCCCATCAAAATCCATAACAAAGAAATAAACATGTATGATTGATATACGTGGTAACAGAGCGTGTGTTGTGTGTGTGGTGTGGTGTGTGTGTGTGTGTGTGTGTGTGTGTGTGTGTCAGGTTAGCAGGTAAACACAGGCTGCTCTCTCAGCTACACCTGTAACCATAGTAACCAAGACGGCAGCTGTGGTGGCCTCATGGGATGATCAGTCTGGATACCTAAAAAAATAGGCACCAACACAAAGCCTCCATGCAGCGCTGAATCCCATCATAGTGATGCATTTTTGGCAGTCTTGTCGCTGCTAGGCAACGTGTAATCAACTGTCAGTCCCTCATGTGTCGATACCAATCAGCAGCAGCTACATTTATTCCTCCAAGCTGCGTGTTCTTGTATATTTTGTGGAACACTTTTCATGCTGTTGAATTGATCGAGGTTATCCTGGCTCAGGACACCTCTAGTGAACCCAAAGACTAGACCGGAACGCTCATACAATGCGTGCCACACGCACACCCGAGCTGTGGTAGAGCGCACATCTGGAGTTTTGAAGAGAAGTTGGATGTGCCTGACACAGCTGGTGGAAAGCTACTCTATACCCCAGAGAAGGCATGTCAGATTATTTTAGCATGCTGTGCATTGCATAATGTTGCAATGAAGTTAGGTGTTCCATTACCGGATCTAGCACCTGCAGACAACATGCCAGATGACCCCTGAC
The DNA here is from genome assembly GCF_905237075.1 of Dicentrarchus labrax. Lineage (NCBI taxonomy): Eukaryota > Metazoa > Chordata > Actinopteri > Moronidae > Dicentrarchus > Dicentrarchus labrax. The sequence continues at coordinate 31,633,772 of NW_026136711.1, forward strand.
ATGGACCACACCAACAAAATGCCATCATGACTAGGCAACAACTAATTGCACAGCTTTAGGTTAGACTGTCATTATTAAAAATGATCAGCGAGGTAATTTAGAAATCAGTTAAGGTTGTTAGACTGTTCTTTCTAATGTGGCACTCATTATTTGAAGACATTTTTAAATTCTTCTTGGTTGGTTGTCTTTTTATTCTACATCGGTTTAATAGCAGACTGGACAATTGGCTGAGAGCGATTGGATGGATTTCCATAGAATGTGTTACAGACATTCAGGTGAACACCAACTTCAAGTCAAGATGCTAACAAACTAAGGTAAGATGTACAAGCATTTAGTCCAAAGCACTGCTATTAACCTAAGTACAACTTTACAGAGCTGCTAACGTGGCTGTAGAAGGTGCCTACCTCTGTAAAAAGATGTCTAGGCTCTCTATATCAGAAAATATTACTCTAATTTACTGGCAACCAGTAACCGTAACAAGGGCTGAAACTGATCAGTTTTTGTGATGATGACACCATGTATCCCCTAACTATCATTATTTTATTTAACTATTCTTTAACTCTCTTGATCTCATCATTCCCTGCCTGTCCAACTAGTACCTGCAGAGTTTCCCGCCTGGTTTGATCTCCGCACCAGTCTCTCGTTTTCACATTTATTCCCACACTAAGTATACCTGACCAGTTACTCCAGTTAAATAGTCAGATTCTTTGTGCTGTGTCCTTGCCACAGATTTCCAGCCACTCCTTTCTGTATGAAACTATAAACCTATTCATTGGTTTTACTAAAGTGCATGTAATCTACCCCACCTTCCTCAGGCCGTTTCTGCCCTCTCTGTTGTTGCCTAGTACCTTGAACTGTGACAGATGATGGACAACCATGAACAAATCTATGAACGAGTGAGAGAGTCATGATAAAGACAAACAGTTGGAGGTCTAACGCTACGGATAATCAGTGACAGCAGACATGATACCAGTGTGATCTCTCTGCGGTTGAAACAGACAAAACAGCAGCTGAAGAGCTGAGAATGATATGATGGTATTACTGAGACACTGCAGGATTGGTAGTAGTATTACTACTACTATTAGCCTACTGCTGCCACACTACAGCAAGGTACTGTGTCATGAAAGACAGAGAAGTGGGAACACACCACGAGATAAACAACAGAGTAAAGTTATCCTTTCTTGAACAAAGTCTAGTGACTGGGAGAAGTACACTACGCAAGCAAGAGGATGTAAATCTTGGCTGTTATATTTTGGTTGGGATATTTTCCCAGCACAGAGTTATTTTAGTAACATCTTTAACTTGGTAAGGAACTATTTCTTTCATCTGCTGAGTGACCTGAATCCATGTAACGAACTAGCGTAATTATTGCTGGCTGGCTATCTAAAAACATCAAGTAATATATGCTTTAGGTATAAAATTTGATGGTTTTAATTGAATGTTTGGGACATTGCTGGCAAACAGCTGGATGTGGTCGGACCGGCTACCAAAACAAGTACAGAGAAACTTGGATTACAACACGTACAGAGGGAGCGTGACAAATAGCTGTTTGCTGCTATATTAAAGACCTACCGTGTTACATTTATGAGGATCCATTGCCATAAATGGAACATAATATTTATAGGTTTTCATTAGACTATAATTACCTGAAAACAAGAATTGTTGTGTTTTCGTTATCTTGGAAGGGTCACAGAGGGAGCAGGCCGTTTCCTATGGAGTCCGCCATGTTGAGCTGTTATGGCGTCCTGGAGGGCCTGCCAGCCGAGCTGCTGCTAACGTTACCTCAGCTTGTTTCTATGATAACTTGAGCTCCAGACATCCGTTGACTAAAATCCTTCATTTGGTAAAAAATATAGTTAACACCGACCAAGATGTAAAATAAATAAAATAAAAATGTGGCCTAAACTGGATAAAAAGTCAATTTATGACAGATTTTCTTGTTTTGAACATTGTTAGAAACATTTGGGATAATGTAAGTCCACAGCTCAACAAAATATATAATATAAATCTTTACATACATTTTAATGTGGAATTGTTACATATTATATCTTGTATCTAGAGTAAAAACAGAAACATAAGGACACATTCACAATTGTGCATACACATTTTCACGCAGGAAACAACACTTAAGCTTAAAGAGGAAGTGGGGAGGCCATTGTCACTCACAGACAACTCTTAACCCTACAACTTCTTGGAAACTAATTATACTAAATAATATACCAAACCAATAACAAAAAATTATTTTGTGACAATACATCATCAGTGCTTGAGTTGACTGTGTTGTGCATGTTTATGATACTGTGCTTTCTGGGGAATTAGTCACCTTCCATGTGTCTTTATATGTCAGCATTAGGAGCAACATTAGAGAACTGATAAGAAGTCTATGCCCTCAGTACCTTAAGAGATCATGCTATTACTTTAAGAGCGCCTCAGCTGGGAGGAGGCTGCTCTTTTACTGACTGTCAGACAGTCAGTAAAAGCTTTTTATACACTTCAGTTAGATCTTTATCTGCATCACTTCTGCTGAAAAAAATCTATAAATGTCACTGCTGCAAAAGACAAAGGGTAGACTGCTGTAATGTCAAAGTGAATTGGACAATGGAAGATCTGAATGTACCAAAACGCTAGTTAGTTTTACAATAGAAAATGACAAGAAGAATGCTTATCAATGTTTCTTTCTTTGTGTGTACACAGAGTTTTAGTCATGAACCTTTGCAGTTTTATGCATCTGGCGTGGTGGTCTTAATACTAATCAAACGCAGGTTCTGGACTCTGAATAGTTTGGCTTCTATTTCCTTAGGGACCTCCCAGACTGCATATCCATATTCAGTCCATATTCTCATCCTGATTCGGTTCAGGTCAGTGTTTTTTAATGTGACAGGTCAGTTTCGAGTCTTGTGCAAACTCTTTACTGGAGCTTAAAGATTTGCACCTCACATCCTCAAGTTCACCTCACATTAAATGTCATCAAGCAGCATGGAAAGCAACATTCATACACACTTGAATGACTGAAAAGCATGAATGATAAGAGATCTGGATGCACTTTGCACACATACACACACTACTTCTCCATTCAGTCTGCCAGGAACCTGTTCATTCATGACTCTGCAACAGGATGAACAAGAGGAAGAGGCCTCCATACCCTCAACCGCTGCATTCTCTCTTCCTCTTTCTACTTAATAATAGAAAGTAGACAATGTTCTGGACTCTGTGTGTTGCAAGTGAGAATTTGTTGCATGCAGACTGCTGGTCACACATAGGAGAAGTGTTTGGCTGTGATCAGATCAAATCAGACGTTGCGGCGTCCACAAGTGCAGTGGTGTTACGTGTGGTGAACCTAACTGCTGTGAAACAATTAGAAAATAGCGTTTTACTTATCTGTTTAATCGGCTTTCTCACTCCCGCTCCCTCTCTTCGTTCAATGTCTATGTCGCTCGACCACCGCTGTCTCTCAAACACACTCTAGCTATCGCTGTTTTGCAGCGTTGAGTCCAAGCCAGACACAGACGTCAAAGCTGGGTACACGAAATTTACTAAACGAGGACACAGAGGGTATCGTAGTTTGGTCCATGAACTCGGTCTGGATAGCGCCCAGTTTTAGTGACATCTCAGACTGACTGTGGAGCAGTTTGACTGGTCTTACTGCTGGATTGGCCACTGCAAAGAGCAAGTCGAGTTGAGCCATATCATGCAGTGGAAGCATGGCTCTACTGTCTCTGTTTCTGGCTGATGTAGCACAGCTTTGGTCTAGACTATATACAGTTCATTAGACCTTTTCCATATGCAGATGCTGTCTAGTAGCTCTGCCCTGCCACACAGGAGGTGAAGCCTCGTAAATCTTTTAGTTGTTAGTTTAGTTAGAGTTTTAGTTGTGAAAACAGCAAAAGTGAACAAGTGGACCAATCAGTAAATTATGAGATTGAACTGCACCAGTGTCTTTGAATTGTCATTGCCTACAATTCACGCTTTTTGACAAATGTAAGGATCCATTTTCTTTGGTTAAACACCTTTGCTCGACTTTGAGAAATGGCAAATGAAGCCAACACGTATGTAACAAAAACTGCAGTTCCTCAAACAGCCACTTGAGGCTTAATTATACAATCTATGGGTTTTTGTAGTCTTTGTGGTATGAGTAAAGTGATTTATCTTGTACAAAACTACATTTTTCTGCATTGAATTAAAATCAAGAAACAAACTTCCTTGTTCTTGTGTGACTCAGAATTAGAGCTCAAACAGGATTATGGCCAAAAGACCCCGTATTTTGGTACACCTGGATCAGGATATCATTTTATCCAACAGTTTTATGTATAGTAAATGCAAAGTGACATTTCAGTGCAGTTGTGGCTACAGGAAGTGATACTTTATGACATTTATAATTAAGTTTCAAACTACAACAGCTGCATGGTTATCATGAGTATTGGAAGCCACCAAAGATGAACCGTAAAAGGGCACCATCCCACCACCTCTAACAGGGCAGTGCAGAAACACCACAGGAATTAGTGCCAAAGAAAAAGACAGTTTTAAATGAAGGAGTGCATTGATTAGCAGGTCAAGTGAAATCTTATTTATATAGCTCAAAATCGCAATTTGCCTCAGGGGGGCTTTACAATCTGTCCAGTGTACAACACAATCTGTGTTTAGACCCTTTTTTGGGTAAGGAGAAGCCACAGAGGATGACTCTTGCACACAGCAGACCAGCAAAATCACATTATACACAAATTACGATGATTTAAAATTTCCGATACATGTAAATCATAAAATTCATGTGAAGAGTGTGGATCCAGGAGGACATTGAACAACTTCAGGTGTTGCCAAGTGGGACCTGAGCCATATGACCTCCCCTCCACCACGGAGACCTGGAAGAGGACAGGCCACACAAAGAGAGAAAGAGAGAGGGTGGGGGGAAGAGAAAGCACACAGCTTGGAGGCATGTGGAAACAGAAACAAAAATGGTTAGCATAAAACATTTTCTGACATTTAAATTTGCTCCTTCTACTGATTGTGATTTTTTTTTCTTGTAACGATCATTTTCATGACATTTCACGGTTAATTCTGTTGGAATAAAGCAGCTGACACAGAATGAAGGCCAACAGCGAGCAAAACCGAACCGCCGCCAGCTCAGAGTGAGTTGTCCCTGCCTGCTGAGCCACCGGTCTGCCCTACTTATGGTACAGTCATTTAGTTACACTGCTCCTATTGTCACTAGGCCAATACTGTACACAGACATAAACAAAACACACTGTCCCATTGAGCTGAAGTTAATCCCCTGCAGGCCTCTGAACACACAGTCACAGATGCTCCTTTGTGTGATCGAACACCCGTTCAGACATTTTTTCTGTGTCCTTGAGCGTCCCATCACATGTCTGGTTTTTTGGTTGCTTATTATATTATTTAGAGCAGGAGCTCCAGGACAGTTTAATGTCACAGCTCCTGGTACATCTCAGTTTGGGAACATTTTGTCCCAGAATCCATTTACTTGATTTAATACTTGAGTGGATCATTTTCTGTACAGTAGTTGGAAAGAGTGAATCCTCTGGTTTGGGAAGACATTGATACAACTTTTTGAAGGTTCTATATGTAAGAATTGTCCATGATCCGTGATCTATGAAAATCAGGTTCAGTTCTACTCTAGTTCAAAAGATTGTGGTAATGCACCTGGAGCTGTTTTGGAACTGCCACCAACACCAGAAGAAGACAGACTTCTACAAAATCAACTAACACAATTCAGTTTGTACAGCGCCAATTCATAACACAAGTTATCTCAGCATATATCGTACAATGTCCATGTGTTTAGGTTATTAAACACGCGGAGGACTCATATGGATGTGGACAAGTGAGACAAAAGTCTTCATGGACTGTTCATATTCATGCTGCTCTCTCTCACACACACACATTCAGTGGTTGAACTGATCATGGATCAGATAAACACCGCGGCAGCTTGCCTTGCCGTCTGTTTGATGGTATGTGTTGCAGTAGCTGGAGTTTCTTCATGTTCCTTTAATGAAGATGGGAAAAGAGCAGCCAATTTCAGTGTTACTTCAGCTGCCGTTATGACAGGGAGCAGATCCCCACTGACGCCCCACTTCAAAGGAGTTAATGTGCATCTTAGAGAGAAACAGATGCATTTACACCTTTTCACCATGTGGCTATAATGTGTCTGAAACCACATCCTGATGACTTTTGCCTTTACATTTGGGTAGCTTGATATCTAATCGCTGCCCAATTAGCTCAAGATGCATTAAATCACTATCATAAGTATGAATGGGGTGGGGTGTGTGTGTCTCATTGCTGTGTATTAAATTCATACCAATAAAGCCAGTATTCTTCTGCCCTTTGTTGGCACATTACTACCAACACCGCTGGCACGACTGCACTGTGTCACCTGCCTCCCAGTGCATGTGCTAATAGAGCTAATAGACCATAAACAGGGCCACAAAGTGCAAATACATTTTACAACAGCCATCCATATAAAAGGATAGAAAGCAAGTGAGTAGAACAATAAATAACTAACACACTAATGAAAGAAGTACACAGTAGAATACAGAAGATAAAAAATAAATACATGAATTAACTTTGAGCCTATTATATTATAAACCAATTTTGACTTGCGGTACTTCCTGTGGTTGTATGAATCTTGAGCAACTGACAGTTATGACACAATTTTCCTTTCAGCTTCCAATGAGTGGTTTAGATAACCGGGTCAAGCTTTACATGTTAAAACCCCACCTGATGTACATGAAGAACTGCGTGTGTAGAGGCTGTGTATCTTTAAAAACTCAAGCCGGTGAGTCAAATGTTTTTATAACTGATGGGAATTATGGACTTAACTATGAAAATAAGACCCAGGAATTTTACTTCAAGCACATGGATGTTTTTATATACATGTGCACTCTGGCTTCTCTCATCCTCAAAAACTAAAGAGAAGGACGAAGAGGCAGTCAGAAACTGTACAGCAAGAACATAAGCATCAACATCAAGAATAAGTAACGCTCAACTAGCAGCCTCAATGAATGGAGATAATATGATTTAATCGTGTGGCTCTTCTACACTTTCCAAACGTTATCGGACTGAATTGATCAAATTCAGATAGTGAATGAGTCATTTCGTGGGGGTGTTGATGCTCAAAAAAGTCAGTGTGCATCACGTGACGGACGCCATTGCCACTATGTGAAATTGGCTCTCTTCCTGCGGGGCTTGGTTTGTACACTGTGTAGAGAGATTGGCTTGGTTCTGCAATATGATTGGCTGTTGCTGATGTAGTAGAATATGAAAGTAACGTAACTTGATTACTTTATGTTACTTTGAATACTGAATATGCAAATAAAGACAGGAGAAAAGAACATGTTCTATAAGAACAATGTAACCTTAGAAAAGAAAATGGAAACCAAGATGTTTAGCATTAACAATGTGTCCTCTGCTCAGTGACTTAAGAGAGACAAACCTTTCATTCTTTATTTTTAAATAAGCACATTCAGGCCTGTAGACCATTTTCACAGCTGGAAGGCAGAAATTGCACTATACTGTGATGTTGTTCCTCTTTTCTGCTATAAGACAAAGTAAGGGTGAAATTTTCACACAGTCAAAGCACTATTTTCACTAGAGGCCATGAGAAGGAATTGGCAACTATGAGATTATCTACGGTTTCACTGGTTTCAGTGGTGTTGTGAGACGTGTGTGTTGCAATGTGTGCAACATATACCCACATGTGCATGGTAGCATAGTCATTTTTTTGGCTTTATTTTTATAGAGACAGCTTAGGTGGGTGGAGAGAGAGGGGATGACACGCAGCAGAGGACCACAAGTCGGATTCGAAGCCGAAGCAACTCCGTACATGGGTCGCCAGCTCTACCGACTGTGCTAACCGGGCACCCATATTGTGCTTCATTTTAAAATGTATTTTAAAATTGTAATGATCCCCATTTTTACTAAAAAGTAACTGTAATCTGATTAGATATCGGTATCCATTACTCCACAGGTCTACCCAAGCCTCCCATATGGTCTAGCGGTTAGGATTCCTGGTTTTCACCCAGGCGGCCCGGGTTCAACTCCCGGTATGGGAACAACTCTTGGCTTCTTGAAGTGATTTGGCATTGTTTGCTAGTTGACCAGGGCTCGTCACCTGTAATTGTGCTGCTACGTCAATCCATCCTTCCACATCTATATTTCTATAATCTCTGCATGTGTGTGATTGTAAACATAGAACGAAAGAAATCCCCATTCAGTTTGTAGAGTGGTAACATGAGTAGAAATAATTTATTCTGATCTGTTCTTTTTTTCTTTTGAGTGCTGAGAAAGAGGTTGAAATTAGAAATTACCTTTCTGAATCATATTTCTCTCACCAATACCACAAACCACACCCCCATTGCATTTTTTAGAAACTTTGTAGTAAAATATTTACTCCTCTTTTAGCTCTGGTTTGGTGTCCCCCAGCCACTGAGAGAAATATCTGGTTTAGCTGCTGAATGCTCCACTTTCTGGTCTCTAACCTCTAACTGTGTCTTCCATTTGATTCTGGGCAGATAATACACGGTGTGTTTTTCAGAGCCTGCTGAAAACATCTGCCTGCTGCTGCAGCTGGAAATAAGTGAGACTACAGTAAATGTTCTGTAAAATCAAAAGGAGCTAAAAGACATAAAAACACTCAGAAGAGCAGAGGAGACTACAGAATTGGGAGTTCGTCACTACAAGTCCCACTTTCCACACAGTAATTGATCTATTGTTTGTATAGAAATATTGCAGCTTTAAAACCAGCACTGCACTTATTTATTATGTTAATATATTTGTTCTGCAAATTTAATGATCCCATTATCACATACAAAACTCTGGAGGATTTCAGTTTCCCACTATTAATTGATTAACTTTTTTTAAATAGATGTATATTTAATTGGGTATAAACCTTGTTGCTGCTGAGTACACGTACTGTAAACACAGATATTTTCAGCCAATAAAGCAGCTGGACAGATATGCAGTGAACCAATCAGGCGGGCAGATGGACATACAGTCTCACAAGTGGAATACATGTGAACAGACAGAAAGAACAAGACGTTGTCTGAGGCCAACCACAGTTTTTGGAGCTGGCAGCTTCTTTACGTTCCCGACGTTCCCTGAAACTGGAACTGTGGAAGATTCTAGGAACTTCAGGAACGAACCAGGAGGAGGAGGAGGTGGAGAAGGAGGAGGAGTGGAAACAGGGCGGGAGATCAGGGTTAGTGTGGTGGAGTGGTGTTACCAGATGACTTTATTTTTAGGACTACAAGAAGAAAGAGACAGAGAGAGAAAGAAATGCAGAAATAAATAGTTTTATCTCGATCCTAACAAACATTTAGTCATCTGAGCATTTTAGCAGATTTTTTCTTTCTTTCTTTTCAGTAATTATCCTGAGTGTCCTGGTGATGCCCTGTTGTAGCTTTATGCTTCATCTTGCATCACTTCTGCATTCAGCAGACAGCCAGTCTTGTTTAATCCAGTTATATGAGTCTGTCCAGACATTAAATACACAGCTTCCCCTTTACTCCTTTTTCAAAAGAAAACCAAAAGTAACAAAAGAACAACATTGAGTGTGAGAGAGAGGAAGGGTTGGTTCTTCTCCTCAGGCGACGTGAAGAAATGTTCACAGGGTGACACTGAGCCTGAACTTTCCCAGAAAGTGGCAACCAATTTGCTTTGAGTGCAATAATATTTAAAAATTGCAAGTTAGCTGAAATAAAACGTGACATGATATGAAACAAGTTCCAGTGACTTCAGGAATCTCTAACGCCTAATACGCACTGCCTGCACAAGCAGTTTCACCCACGGCTGCAACAACGCTTCCCAAAAGATCTTGCCTATTTTTTCAATGTGACGTTCGTAGTTCTCAGCTAAAATAGACAGTGAAAATGACCTGTTGATCACATGATCGGTATCATACCAGCAACATATACCTTTCACTACAGTTTCAATGTCGATATCTGTTGAATATGAAAATACACATACACAAAAAAGAAAATGAACATAAAACCCATTTCAGAAAGTCCGGTCTCTGACGCAAAATCTGGATTCAAGATGTTTCTTCTGTTGTCTCAGACTTGCGCTCGGACTTCTCTCGGACTCGGACATTGGTCTCACCAAATATTCTAGTTAGTGAGTGAGTTAGTTAGCTATCCAAGTCCAGCAATATATGTTGAACTTCCTCCTTCAAAAGAGCACCACTGATGAAGCGTGCTAGCTCAGAAAACGAGTATTGGTTTTATTCAAAATCCATTTAAACGGGTGTTGACATGGGTAACCATGGTTAGGTTACCAGGCAGTCAATCAATGTCTACTTTTACTTTTTTAATCTACTTTTATTAGTTTTTGTGTTTGGACGAAAAACATAAACCATGTCCAACATCAGCTGATACCAATAAAGAATAAGAACAACGTTTTCCAGCTCACACTCTCTCCCTCTGTTACACATACACACACACACCGGACATGTTGGGATGCTCTTCTCCCCTCACCATATTTGGCAGCCCGTTTCTGCCACACACACACACACACACACACACACACACACATTCCCCTGCTGTTTTTTCTCTCTCTACGACCGGGAATGAACCCAAGAACCTGACGACCCTCCCCACCAACTTCCCTCCTCCTCCTCCTTCAGGTTCACTGGGTGATCTTCTGGGAATCAAAAGCAGCAGCCCTCTTTTTGGACAGCTGGTTGGCGGGAGTTTTTTTTCCCTCAGGCGAAGTGTTCGCAGAGTGACACCGGTCCAGAGTCATTCTATATATGTCAGGTTTAATTTTAACCTGCTTTACATCATATCCACTTTGAACAAATGTTGGCTGTGGTGAGAAATATTTGAAGAATGATTTAATAACTCTTATCTCAACAAATGCCTTTTAATTAACAATGCCTTTTAATTTCAATTAACACCAGTGTAAAGTGTGTCTCAGCACTCTTTCACCCCTCATCACATGTTTAGTCAAGTGTTCAACGCCAGAGCCACCAACTGGCTTGTTGTCCTACAGCATCTTGTATGGGGTATGCTGCCGTGGCGTGCCTCGCTCGGAACGCGCGGCCCTCTCCGGGAATAAATGTGCTACTATGTCATCACCGATGATACGATCTGTGTAATGCAGCTGAGCGGGTCAGGTCGGTGAAATCCAACACTCGCTCTATTTCAGGCAGGAATGTGTCGGCTGCTTGTTGCCTCGACACTCTGGAGACCAAAATAAAAAAGATTTGTCAGGGTTCGTCACAAGCTTTAACATCTGATTCTGCTCCTTAGATATCCATCCAGATACCCACCTCTACTGATATTCATCACCTTTTCAAAGGTTACATAATCGTACGTAAAGATTTAGTAACTCGAGTTCAGGGTATCCCAGCTTCCCTTTTCCAGTTCCTGATACACACAACCGCCCTTTGACTGGTCATATAATATTTGTACTTACTTAAAAAGATAATTAGAATATATTTAATCATTAAGAATTAAGAACAGAATTAACGTGACCTGAGTAATAATCAGAATTTAATTTGATATACAGGTATCTCAAACTAATGTCTTAAAGTTCCAGTGTGCATTTAGGAGAATCTATTGGCAGAAATGGAATATATGTTTTCATTATTTTATAATTATAAGTAGTGTTGTGTTTTTGAGCTGTTTAAATCTATAGACGTCACAGGTCGCCTTCCATGGAGTCTAATTGACCTTTAGGTTTCCCACAATGAAATTAACCTGAATTTCTATCCTGTGCATCACTAGCATTCATCACAGAACCACAGTTACTCATGTTCTCCTCACATTGATTGCGACCGAATGACCTGTTTCCTTCTACTTTTACAAACTCTCCCATCATTCCAGTGTGCTCTTCTGATTGAGAACAATGTGATGATTGATCCATCAATGTCACCTGCTGAGCTGAATCAGGCAGATTGTGACACATTTCTTATATGTGGCCTTTGCTTTGTGCGGTGCCTTTGCTTCTACCCTTAAGCGATAATGTTATATTTGATAAAAGCCTTGTAATTTCTTCTGAAGTTAACATGAGCAGGCTTGGTTTCAGGTAAGACATCTCCACTATAATACAGGCAACTGAGGAGGTAACAAAAACAATGTGTTTGAGTTTGGCTTTCAGTGAGAGCATCATCCAAGTTGATGAATACAGTTTTTATTTGATTCCAAGGTATTTACTGCAGGAAACCATAGAGCCTGTAAACTCAAACACACACTGAACCACAGCTGAAGTGACTCTTTGAGCCGGTGAAGAGTTTCAGTGCAGCTTTACGGAAATATTAAACTCACATCTGCATCCAAATCCAGAGTCTGAGGATGAAATATGGGCTCTGACTGCTCCCTGCTGCTGGAGAAAGCCTTATACAGAGCTCTTTAAACACACATACACACACTCTGTGCAGAGTCAGGCTGACACAGCTGACGTGGCGTCCACACGGCACGTGGAATGGTGTGTGGAGAGAAAAAAAAATGCTGAGAGCTTTTCAGCTGGAGGGGTTTAAAGGGGAGGCCCATATTTCTCTCTTACACACACACTTGGAACGTATAGACTAGAATGTGCTCGAGGCAAGCACGTTCACAGATAAAAATGGACAAATGTTCACACACAAATTCACTTCCTGTTCTTGGTGAAATATGAAATGAAGCTGAGACTGTTGTAGCTGTTGCTCAGCAGTCTGTTTCTCTCTCACACACACGCACAAATGAACCGCAGTGTCATTAAGTTCACGTACTCATACACATCTACAAGCGTCAAGACACAGAAATATATGCGAAATGCAGCACAACATGCATTCATAAACACAAGAATGTACCAGCCCAAATCTGCACACACAGGGGTTTCATTTACCTGCAGATATATCTCCAGCGAATTCATGCAACTCAGTGAACACAATCGCACAGGAAGCGAGTGCGGGGTAATGTCCTGGTCGCAGTACAAGCGACTCCTTCTGGTTGGTCGGGGCGCCTGCGCAGCACAACCCTCCCACGTGTTATGATGTCCAAGTGAAGCACGTGAAAAGAAGCTGCTGGAAAAAGCATGTGACATAGAGGTAAAACATGTTTGTCTGCAGCCGCCACAGGACAACAGGAGAATCATGCCAGGATCAGCTCAATAATGGCCCCAATCAAACAGACATGAGGCGAAGAGAACGTGAACCAGCGTAGGCCATGGCAATTTATTGTTTCATCCAGTGGAGAGTTAACCTGATAATCCATCTGAATAATTGTGCTGATTTAGGACTTTAGTCAGCTCTATAAGTCGACTTACAACAACTGGTACAACTGCTTAAATGTCATCCAAAGTTTCCTCACCCATTTTTCTGTCTCTGGCAAACTAAGACGACGTCCCCAGTCTTAACAGAACCAATAGGCAGTCGGTAGATTTAGGCAAAGATTCAGAAGTCTGGAACCAGGCTAGTAGTGAGTGGAAAATCAAATCAAACTTTTTTGCCATCTTCTCTATGTTCTCTATGATTCAGGTTGTTGGCGAAAATCAAGACATAGTCTGGCACGTAAACCCCGAAAAATCCACCTTTTTTTGTTTTTACAGTTCAGTTTTCGTATGGGTCGTTACTCCAGGACAGAGCTGGGCTTGCTGTTTAATGGTCCGTCTGCGAATTAAAGAAGTGTTACTGTTTCTGGTCATTGGATTGTTGAGGTACATTTTCAAGGGTTTATGACATCGTTGGACTAAAATACTGCTTTGAAGGCAGGGAGACACCATAAGGTTTCAATTGTGTTTTTACAACATAACCACAATGAGCTATCTATTCATATATTACATGGTCATATTCGTGTGACTTTTCACAGAACTGGCAGGCTGTAAACGGTCTAGTGATAATATGCTGATCAGTTGCAAAGACTGAGGGAAGTTTATGGGAGTTTGCCCATCCAGCCAACGATGTGTCTTTTGGACCTGCAGAAGGCTTATGATTTCGTCCCTTGTGTCTTGTGGTGTCTGCTGTGGGAATACAGGGAGCCAGGACCAGTGCTAGGAGCCATCTGATCTTTGGGTTATGCTTTGTCACCAATTTTAGTTGATTTTAATGGACAGAATCAGGGAAAATCCAGCAGCAGCAGTGGGGTTGTGGAGAGATTTCTCATATGAATCCGTCTGTATGGTTGTCTGTATCATTGTCCTTCATCTCTGCATCTTCTTTTTTCTTCTCTCAGTCTAAGATGACTCTGAGACACCAGTTTTCTGAGCAGAGGAGATTATGTTTCTTTGGCTTTACTCCCTCAGATGGATCAATAAAATTAATAATGATGTCAGATACTAGCTAAGTATATCATAGCAACTTGTAATAAATGTGTGAAGTTCAACATATATTAAATTGGATTATTTGATTATGTAAAGTGAGATATGACAGTAATGGAGGGATCATATTGTGTTATGGGGTTCTAGACCTTAACTTGATATCCACACGGGGAATTAAGATGATGCTACTTAGCTGCAAATCGAATTTTGTGGCCTGTGTGTGAAGCAGCTGGGATGAGCTTCAGCACCTCCAGGTCCAGTCAATGTATAGTCCAACCTACAACACGTTGTTCCATGTTGCAATGGAGTGCAATGGATCCCAAAAATCCCAGTTCAGATTGTGTGACGGATTTTAAATCAGTCGCTCTCCCCTAACCGAGTCATTGTGCACATCTGTCTTGTCAATCTTTACACTGCAACTATGAATTAAGATTTAGGGAATTATTACTAGAGTGGTAGTAAAACTGTACGGTTACATTGCAGGTTGGACCTTGCGGGGTGGTCCATATGGATTACAGATCAACTATCATCCGTTGCACCACTGTTACACGTAATGTGAGTTTCTGAGGTCATAGGTGGCTGAAACTTGGTTAGCCTGGCTTTGGGAGGGCAGTGATTCCATTAGTGAAGTCCCCTTTTTGCTTACTGTGATTGGGAAGAGTTTGCCACTGGAGGACATCAGGTGTTCCATGGGTTTTGGTGCTGGTTGGGTGGAGTGGGAACCCCTAACAGACTAGCTTTGGAAGGATGTTCAAATGCAAACACATCTTAACAGAATCACTTCAAAGGTTTTATTCTTGACTCACAATTTTCTGAAACTCGAACATAATGTTTTTGAGACTTTTCTGGAAATACCCTAATGTGCTACATGGCTCAGATTTAACAAAAACAAACAGATCTGTCAGCAATCTGACCACAGTCAGACAGATCCTTGTACAGACTGAATCCTTGATATTTTAAGGACTGAACATTTTTTTTCAATCCAAAATAGATATGTATTGTTTTGGAAAATCCTGAACTTCCCTCTTGGGAGCTGTAGATGCTGGACTGACTCACTGCAGAGTCGTCTGCTGCCTTCAGTTCTTCCACTACAAAACAAGAGAACAGGAGGAATTTAATAGTCAGGGGTGACTCTCAATTCCTCATCTGTAAATATAAACCAGCTTGTGGTGATATTATGAAATAAAGTTCAGACTCAGCAGTCTGCACAGTGGAGTTGAATGTAAACTGTGAATTCACATACAAATTAAGGACAGTGCTACTGCGCATCAGAGCTGGTGTTTGTGTTAGCCAGTCAGTCAATCCCTTACACTCCCTACTCTTCTCTCTCCTCACTGCAGGTAACCAGCTCCAGTGAAGGACTGAAACCTACAGAAATCATCTATATTTAATCATTACTTTCTATTTGACTGTTTGTGCATATCTGATACTATTGATTATGAAGGATTTGCAACCTTAAAGATATTGATACCTTGTTAGAATCTACCAACCCACTTCACTGACTGCACCTGTGACAATTATGACTGAGTAGAAACATGTAAGCATTAAGCCCATTTATTGAAGGCTTTTTCATTTAAATGAAATGTCCTTGGATCCAAATAGCACTGATTTTTTGAAAAGAATTCCAACTATTGTTAAAACAATGTTTACTCGTTTGGCTGAGGTAGAAAAATATTGGTAGAAGCAAAACTGAACAAAGTGCAATGGAAATAAATAAATCACAACATACTGTCAGCCACGTTACTAATGTGTGACTGAAGCTTCCACTTAAGAGATGAAGAAAGCTGCACACAAAAACATCAGATCTGTTTCCTCAAATGAATACATGAAACAAACATCACTGTCATATTTCCATCGTTTAAGGTACTCTTTATTTACGCTGTCTGGTTTCGCCCTTTTCTTCTGCAACCTTCTGACACCTGACTGGAGAATTAGCACCACCAACTGTTTATCTCAATAAACTAACTAATAATTGATTAAATCTGTGCAAGATTTGGATAGAGACTTGGTGTATGGGTGCCGCTGGGAAAAAAGCGTATCCTGATCTGGCACAGCATGTCAACAGTGACAAGCAATACAGTAAGTGTAGATGTTTTTGATGTTGTTGCCCAATTTTGTGTTTTACCCTTTAGTCTTTCCTTCATTCCAGGCAACCACTGGCTCTAATTCATTTCAGTACAATATTTAAAACTACAGAGTCCTCAGATCTATCACAGTGAACATTTGGTTGATTTTATTTTAGATGAGTGGAACTTGCTGATGCATCAAAGAATTGATAGGTGGCTGCCCCAAATGTGGTTTACTAATGAGCCATTTTGTCAGAAAATCAAATGTAGTTGTCAAATAGGAGGCAAGACATGGAGTAACTAAAGCCAACTAATCAATGGTTCACTGTGATTGAACATCTATCTGCAGCAAGTTTTACTTCATTAACTAGACCAAGCTTAGACCAATGGCTGCCTGGAAGGACGGAAGGAAATCATTCAAAAGACTTGGCATGTTTATACAAAATGCCAAATCACCACTATGGTCCATTCATCTGCTGAATTCCATGAGCCTATAAACCACAGAACAACCTCAGTGTTAGTCACTGTGGATCAGAGGCAGACTAATGCCTGAAAAAATCTGAATAAAATGATCATAGATACACGTTTTGGTGCGTTTTGGTTCATGTTTGATATTTTCCATTTTGCTGTGGAGGAAATTAACCAGCTTCAGACAACACGATGAGTCAAAGCTGTCCACTCTGTGAGGGAAGTACGGTCCTTTCTAAAATAGTCTGCATCTGGTTGGCAGAGGAAATCAGCACAGGAAGTTCATTGCTCTGTCATCCTCTCCAAAATCATTTCAGTCCACTCCTGTTCCCAGGTTTTCTTTTCAAACATACCTCCACTGGATTTACTGCTCCCTGATTAATGTAGAGATCAGATGAGCTGAGAAAGACAGAGGAAAAGGTCAAATAAATCCTCCTGTCCATCAAACACATGCACCAATATGCCTAATATCTAATATCTGTTTCCAACAACTCAAGCTTGCATTTTTTTCTCTAATTAACCAGAGGTGGGAAGTAACAAAGTACAAATACTTTATACTTTTGCGCCCTACCTTTTTACACAAATATCTGTACTTTCTACTATTAATCGATCATTTAACAATGTACAAAGATAATGATCTGAGCTTAGTGCACCAAATGTGGATGGGGCACCACCACAACAGCCTAAATTATTCATAATAATTTGCTTTGTGTTGGTGTATTCAGTTAGTGCAGCTGATTTTTACAGTGATACTCATACGGTAGTGTAAACAAAAACTGCTTTTGATGCTCGAAACTAGTGTTGTATGTCTCCGTCCATGAAAATTAATTCACATCAAATTCTGTAGGCCGTCCTCAAGCATGAGGAAAGACTCTGAGGCCCCTCTTCCCCTTACATTAGTTCTGGTTCTTGATCCAGTTCCGTTCAAGATTCCTGGAAACTTGGTGCTATCGATCAAACCAGGCCACTGCTGTGGCTCAGGGGGTAGAGTGGGCTGTCCACTAGTTAGAAAGTTGGCGGTTCGATCCCCAGATCTTCACACTGCATGTCAAAGTGTCCTTAAGCTAGATGCTGAACCCCAAATGAATGAATTAGTGTCTGTTTGTGATGGCCTTTGGCATCAGTGTGTGAATGTGGTTTGAGAGGTTGGAAGACTAGAAAGGTGCTGTATAAAACAGTCCATTTACCATTTAACCATAGCAAACAGCAACAGAGGGAGCTGCATTACACACAATGGCCTGTGGAATATGACACGCCCACTTTGGTTCTACCTGGGAACCAATTTATCAGGTTTCAAACCAATGATCGCAATGCTCTGAAAGGTTCAAAATAAGCTTCCTGAACCGGAACTGAGCAGGTTCCCTGTTGGTGTAAAAGGCCTATGAGATATATTTTGTTCGTCGTATGCCAGATGTCATACCAACAGTATTTTTATCTCTATATCTAAGAATATGACAACTAAAATTATTGCCAGGATGTAACTTCATGTGTTGTTGAGAGTAGAGTTTCCTGAGGCAGCTGTCATCAATCAAATCTTCAATCCAACTCTGACTGCCTGACATACATTTCTTCCACTACACTGAAGAAAATACAAACGGCAGATAAAATGAATGAAGGAGGAACAAAGGAAAATCAGCAGTGAGGTTTCAGTCACAGTAACAGGAGTAGAGTATAAATTTATTGTGGTTAAAGCATATCAGGATACAAATTTAGATACAAATCTCTTTGATTGATGAGGTCTGAAGCTCTCTCTCTCTCTCTCTCTCTCTCTCTCTCTCTCACACACACACACACACACACACACACACACACACACACACACAAACACTTACTGAACATGCAGGGTTACAATTGGTTTCAGGAGAGCTTTTGTGCCTTTAAGCAGAATTTTAGTGTAAAAACAAAGCAGTAACAGCAGTACCAGATGGATGGTTCGGTGCTATGATTGTGTTTTTCTGAAGTAGGGAGGGATTTCCTGTGCTGTGAAATAGAATTTTAATAGATTGCAGATTAATGAACATTATTGTACACTAATGAGTCAATGACCTGCAACACAAGTGTCTCATTTAGAGACGGACACACGATTATGATGTGACATGAGTTTGTTCCAGTCTGGTTTGTTTGGTGTTGAAAATGTGTCACTCTTTGTCATTGTCTTTAGGATCATTTTAAACATGTTTGATTTTAGGACTGCAATTGGAGCCGCTGACAAGTAGCATGACACATACCCTTATAATTAAAAACACGGTGAGCAAATCTCCAAATGTAGCATTTTTAATGAATTTCTTTGCCTTTTTCACAGTAATAGAAAATGATTTTTGATAAATGTCCGTTTCTGTTTTGGTACAAGAACATGAGAATTTGAGGCATTGCCTTGTGGCTCTGTCTTTTATTCAGTGTGTCCTGAATTGTTTAATATGGGCTTCTGCCTGACAGAAACAACCTACAAAAACAGTTTCTGTGGTGTCTTGTCTTTGTTTCCTACATTTTTAAATCGGTTCCCAGCTGTAGTGAGTACATGTGTTATAGTGTTAAAAGTCATAAAAACTAAAAAAGGTGTAGCTGTAACAGTAACGGAATATGAAGCATGGTCAGCTACAGTTTTTTTTTTTTACACTCCTCTACTTGGATATAAAACCTCCCTGTAAGCACAAACCTGGTCATTTTCACATTAAAACGTATTATTTTCGCTGTCTATGTTACATGTAACTGTTGTTCTACGGCATTTAAATCACTATATTTTATTCTGCAGTTACAGGACATGCTACACAAAGAAATATAATAATTTAAATTCCACAGAAACAACAGTTATCTGCATCTGGACGTCCAAAAGATGTTCACTTTCCAACCAAATGTTGCCCAGTTCAAACCTCGACATCTAGACGTCTTTGGACCTGCAAATCACCAAATGAGTGCTTATTTTTGGGCAGTTCACCACCTACTGAACCAGGGACAGACACACCCAGAGTCCAGATAGAAGAGATGATGAAGAGAAACTAACTGATTATGTATGTGAGTTCCTGAGTAATGAACCCAGTGCTGCTCACTGTCCTACTTTCAGTTCTGATGCACAGATCAACACATCTGGTCAGCAAAACCACTGACTACGCCTTTTCCTTTTTCTAACAGCAAGCCAGAGAGAGAGAGAGAGAGAGAGAGAGAGAGAGAAAGAGAGTGTGTTAGTGTGTGCTGGCACTGTTTTTACACACTCCATCCACCAACTTCCTGTCTATGGATTATGATACTATCAGTGCAAACCACTGCTCTATCAGCTGGAATCTACCAGCTACGGATGTTAGCTTTGGGATTTACACACACCCCCCACACACACACACACACACACACACACAAACACAGCTGACATAGAGGGGAGGTATGTAAACCCTTTAAACCTCAGAAAGAGTAATAGGTTTTACTTTTTTCTGTGTAGATCAAAGCTAAATTACAATTAATTATTGTCAGATGTTAGATTAGAGTCATTAAATCTCCACTAATCAATGTTTTGATATTTAAAATTAAGGCACATGGACCACTTCGGTTCACTTATCCTGTGAATCTATATCTGCTATATGGATTAGCACAACATTTGACCGTAAATATGACCAAATGCTAGCAAATGACATTCCTATCAGCAGTACATTATACCTGCTTAACATTGTAATTGTGATCCTGTTAACATGTTGATGTTAGCATTTAAAGTCTCACAGATCTGGTCTAGTTACTGATTATTATCACTATCACTGAATTGAAACCTACAGAGATCAATACCTTCACTGGAAGTATGTTCATCTTGTTGCATAGTTGTGTACCTACAATACAACTACTATACAATTCCAGTTTACTACAACTTGGGTCTTGTTTTTGTCATTTCCATCAGTCATAATCAAACTGCATTCTCTAAGTTAACTGCTGACAGACAGTTTGATACTTCTTCGCTTCATGTTCCTAAATTGGTGAATATTATTAGAAATATTAGTAATGTTAGAAATGATGGAAAAACTAGAAAATGAAGGGGCCCCCTGGTAGCTCACCTGGTTCGGGACCTGTGACCCTTTGCTGGGTGTCATCCCCTCTCTCTCTCTCTCTCTCTCTCTCTACCCCTTTCCTGTCACTCTACAGCTGTCCTACCTGATAAAGGCTCCCCTGAAAATATATCATATTAAAAAAAAGAATTGATTAGTGATTGACTTGAATTATCCTTTAAGTTTAGTTTGATTTCATAATACTGGTTGTTGAGAAGTAAGGGCTGTGCGTTGCTGTACACTGAATACGGTAAGTGAAGGAAGTTTGTCCACTTTATGACACTTTCTCTCTCTGGGGAAGAAAAACATCATAATTCAAGATCACAGACAAACCTCCCTTTGAGCCGGTTTATGAAAATGGATGATCGAGGCTGGGAAGAACTGGGAAATAAGGAAAATCTGAGGGTAGTGTGATCAGAAGTGGGAGTTGTTCTACAGTAACATTGTATCTTGTTTGTTTATACGCTAGTGCCAGTAAGTAAGTCAGCCCGTTGGAAGCCAGAGGGACATTCCAAGGATGGGAATTCACACCAACCTTTCCAAATATTACCAAAACATTCAAACAACTCCTTATTTTTCTTCCCCAGAGAATAGAAGTCATCATAACTCAGTTGATGTAAGATCATGTGCGGATATTAGAGACACTTTTTTACAAAATATCTGCTGTTTCTGTTCTCTTTATGTGTGTTACACAACTTTCTGTAAAATCTGCGGTCTATGAACTGACTTTTGATTTGTGCCTGATGGGAGGCATTAATGGGAAATGAAAACTTGCAATGAGAGTTAGTACTTGGCATTGGGGAGGACACATTATGTTCAGTTTCCCTTTGGGACATCAGCGTTCCCACCATACAACTGTTCTATAACAAAATAATCTCAATTTAAAGATCCACTTAGCTTTTTCAGACATGGGCTGTGCAGCTACACCACGATGATAAACTATGATTTAATATCATAGTTACAGAGGTTAGCTCCATAGATGTATTAGGAGAGCTGGATACTGCAACAGAATAATTCCCCTGCAGCCCCAAAAGGTTTTACTCAGCAACCTCCATTATTAAAAGATTCCTCAAACCACCAACAAGTTCAGTTTTTGCTGTTTGTATTATCACTTCTGAAACCATAATGGTTTTATGTTTTGTGATGTTATGCCAGTTTCTATTAATTAAACCGGCAGTGCCACATGGGACAGTTTTCATTCAAATGAATGGGCGCCATCTTTGAGTTCGGTATCCAGTTGTTATGATACATACACCGATCAGCTATAACATTATAAGCACTGACAGGTGAAGAGAATAACTCTGATTATCTGGTTATCATGGCTCCTGTCAGTGGGGGGGATATATCAGGCAGCAGGTGAATAGTTCGTCCTTAAAGTTGATGTGTTAGAAGCAGGAAAAGGCAGCGTGAGGATTTGAGCGACTTTGAAAAGGGCCAAATTGCGATGGCTAGACGACCGGGTCAAACTGCAGCTCTTGTGGGGTGTTCCCGGTCTGCAGAGGTCAGTACCTATAAAAGTGGTCCAAGGAAGGAACCGGAGACAGGGTCAGGGGTGGCCAAGGCTCATTGATGCACGTGAGGAGTAAAGGCTGGCCCGTGTGGTCCAATACAACAAACGACCTACTGTAGCTCAAACTGGTGAAACAGTGAATGCTGGTTCTGATAGAAAGGGGTCAGAACACACAGTGCAGCACAGTTTGTTGAGTATGGGGCTGCAGAACATTACGACCACCACCATGCCCAGGGGGTCATAATGTTATGGCTGATCAGTGTACATGGTCAGAACAGTTTTATTGGCCAGTTCTTCTGGTGAACTGTGAGCTTAGCAGGGAAGCTATCTAGCTCACTAGCAATGTAGATAGCACACTAGGTAGCTTCTGCCAGTAAGGAACTTCAGTCTGGTATTGATCAGAATCAGTTCCTGTTGGTATTAGTGTAATGTTCCACGGATCAGTAGAAATCAGACTTAACTTCACTTTAATAAGCCAACATGTTTTGTCATGTTTTTGCCTCTGAATCCCACAGACAGAAAACTGGCAGAAAAGTTCGTTTTTTTAATGATTTCCAGCTTCCTTCAATTCAGTGTGACTGCAGCTGACGGCAACACACCACTGCCATTAAAACAACCACAAAACACACACACACACACACACACACACAAACAAACTCTGTCTGACCGCTCATCAGTCTCTGTTGTATTTTGTGTGTGTGTGTGTTTACTGTAAGTTTAAAGGGAGGTACAGATATTCTCAAGAATTTCAGCTCAGTGTGTGTGTGTCTGCTGTAGTGCGGGACAGTGTGTGCTCTGGCCGTTGGATTGAGAGGGATATTTCTGTTGGAGTGGGTTCTCAGTTTTGGTAACATCCAGCTGTGTTATTCACACCCAGAGAAATAATGAATCATACAAGAGAGAGATCATTATCGTTTCCTTCACTATGGGAGTCTGTGTCCTCAGTAATCACATTGTGTAAAGGTGTTTCCACTGACAACATCTTTGAAGGCAAACTGAAAGTGGGGCTGAAAGAAAATGAACAAAAGCTGGTATTGAATGTCCGGTTGGATTCGCTGTCTTGTTCACGTTCTGTCTTCTTTCTCGTTCGATCACATAGTTCCTGATTCAGGTAGAAAAAGAAAAGAAGTGAGTTTTAATGTTGCACAGCCTTTTGTGTTCAGGCAACATCAACATGATGCAAACATCTTTTATAAGATAAAATATAAAAGTTTTGTTGAAAATGTATCAGGAAAAGTATTCAGGTATTGACACCAGTATGGAAAACTCAAAGCAATAGTTTGACCTTTATTTACTTTGTTGCAGAAAGTTAGATGAGAAGCTTGATACCACCATGATGTTTGTGTGATAAAGCCACCTCCGGCAGACAGACTGGCCTGGCTCTGTCAGAAGGGAACAACATCTGTCTCTCTCTAAAGTTGACTAATAAACATGTTGTATTAAGTTTGCCTAATTCTATAAAAATGAAGTTAAAAGCAGCTAGTGCCAGTGTTACGGGAGGTAATGTGTCAGAGCATTAGGGAGAAGTGGCTGGTTGCCTGGCAACCTCATGATGATGACAAGACTTCAGGAAACTTTCTGGCGAATGAGATATAGCGTGTTCATTGAAAGCTTTAGAGGTGCTGAGAGGGGGGTGTTGTTAAATTTGGACAGAGCCGGGCTTTGTGTTTCCCCCTGTATTCAGTCTTCATGCTAAGCTAAGCTAACTGCCGGTGGTAGATTTATATTTAGCGTACAGACACAAGAGTGGTATTGATCTTCTCATTTAACTCTCCAAGAGAGCAAAAAAGTGTATTTCCCATTAAAACAAAACACTGTCTACATTGCACCATAGGTTACTGCCGTACTGTCGACATGTTGCAAACAGTTCAAACAATCCTACAAACTGTTTCATTTGTTGGATTAGATAAATTAGGTAAAAAGTATCCAGTATTTCTCAGAAAAACTACAATAATTATAGAGAAATCAGATAATAAAATAATTGTA
This sequence comes from Dicentrarchus labrax, assembly GCF_905237075.1. Taxonomy (NCBI): domain Eukaryota; kingdom Metazoa; phylum Chordata; class Actinopteri; family Moronidae; genus Dicentrarchus; species Dicentrarchus labrax. The sequence goes on from NW_026136711.1 coordinate 31,658,065, forward strand.
TGCAACAGAAATATGGTTCTGATGAAATCAACAGTTAAAAACAATAACCATCATATAAGACATGTTAATTACAGTAAGAGCAGGATACAGATAGATATAAGCAGAACACACATGGGCAGCAATAAAAGCCATACATCTATCAATGAAAGTGTACAGATATAATTTCCATTCGGCTCAGATTGGATCACAATGCAAACCTCCAGATGTGGTCTGGTGGATCTGAATGCGTTTACACCTGCATTAACATTCCTGATCCAGACAAGACATCCGGGCCGCATCTGGATATGAGGTCTGTTTTATTGCCCTGTTGCTGCTCATTGTGCTAACTGTGCTGCAGGTAATCATGTGGGGTGGAGCTGTCACATCAGTGCATCTGTGAGCACCTGAGCCCAGTGCTGCTCAGACTCTATCTCAGCTAACAGGGCGCTCTCTCCGTGTGTGGCTGTTTGGTTTCTTTATTCACGCACCCCATTCCTCACCCACCAACTGACTTCACTTCACTAAAAGACAATTCTGGGCTCAATATGCAACACTACACGAGTAAAACATGCTAAACTACATGATAACCTTTGCAGAGACGTGTTGTTATTCAACTGAATCACTGGAACATGAAGAGTTTGGGAATTTCACCTTCAGACTTTATGCTTTAAATCAGGGGTCTTGAACTGCCGGCCCCTCCCATCCCCCTCCATCCGGCCTGCGACATCAAAAGCTGAACTGCAAAGTATTATTTCTATTTCATTTTTTAAATTGTTCCATATGAATTTAAACTAATACAATTAAAATAAAAACAAAATTGTGTTTTAGAAATGTGTGTTAGTTTAAAATAATGGCAAAGGTCAAAGGTGCACACGTTTAATAAGAAAAGAGCAGGCGAAGTATAAACTGATACAGACTGATATACGTAAACATGCTGTTTGCAGTTATTTTGTCATGTATGATGGAGTATTGTACGTACACTATACTTAACATAGTATGTGAACGTTGAAGTGGCCCTCCTATGATAGTACAATACCAGAAGTGGCCCCAAGCAACATTTGAGTTTGAGAGCTCTGCTTTAAATCGAATGCAGAGAAAACCTCAAAAATCTTAAACATCAATCTAAAGTCTTGACTTCAAACCGTAACCTGAAGTCCAAATCCTGCTCCCTCTAAATAAACCAGAATCTTAAAAACTTCAAATTAAATCTTAACCCTAAATAACTCTAGACCCAACACATCTCAAACCCTAAACCCAACAAATAAACACAGAAACCAAAACCTTCAGTCTAACCTGAAACCTCAGGTCTAACCCTAACTCCAGACTAGAGACCTTAAATCTTCACCCAAAACCATCAACCCCACACGCCTTGAATCTTAAAATTATAACCTTAAAGTAATCCCTGAACTATAAGGTTTACATCCACAGTGCCACCAGCTGTAAGTGCTTTTAAGCAAGACCCTGAACCTCCACAGCGGCACCAGGGGCAGTGATTGCACTGTGACCCTGACCTCTGGCCCCTCTGGAGACACACACATGTAATAGGGTCATATGTGTGGACAGAGAGCACGTTGACGATACAATTATATTCTTTTTCCTTAAAATTTAAACACAACAAAAAGCTTAATCCTCCAAATGAACCCTACATTTCAAATTGAAGCTGAACTAGAAACTGAAACCACCATCAGGCTGACCAACTTCAAAACACAGTGGCGTCGGTCGACCCTATTCAGGAAGCAGGTTTGTCCCTCATAACATTATTTATTGTTGACTGTTGTTGAAGCCTGAGCAGAACCAGAGCTGATTTGGTGGGAAAGGGGAACTCTTGGTCACTTTTCTGGTCTAGAACACGATGAAACTCCCACAAAATCTTTTCCAATTAGCCTTTTTAATGAAAATATTTGTTTCAGAATAGTGATGATCATTAGACACAGTCACATTAAAGTAAGTGTGACACATATTTAATAGTAAGATAGATATTCCTTTATTTGTCCCACAATGGAGAAATTCCAAAGATGTTCCTGGATCAGCACCAAAACTCACAATGTGTTCCCTGACCCAAAGATTCCAACACACTTGGAATCTCTTCACAGGTTTTAGAGAGTATCTCACTCACTAATAACCGAGGAATGGGACCGCCTGGTGACGTAAATGCATATTTACTCAAGTACTGTACTGAAGCGAAATGTTGAGGTACTTTACTTGAGTATTTTAAACTGCGTTATACTTTTACTTCACTGCATTTCAGAGGGAAGAATTCTACATCTTCATTATTTATTTGACAGTTGTAGTTAATTTAAAGATCAATATAATACCATCCAGTAACATAATAAATGGTAACTCTGACACTTGACCTCTTTGTTGATAATATCTCTGTACTTCTACTTAATGATAAATGCAGGACTTTTACTTGTGATGGAGTACATTGTTGCATTGCTACTTTAACTTAAGTAAGAGATCTCGATTCTCCTTCCGCAACTACGTCAACATGTGACGCCAATATCAGTGTGTCAGTGTCAGAAATATGCCACGAGCCCGTCTGCGTCTGAAGTGACCCCACATTACCCGAGAACCTCCTTCATGAACCCAATGATGTCTTCCAATGAAGTCCTCTGAGGACTTCAAATGTTCTTATGATGGATTTAATATGACACACACACACACACACACACACACACACACACACACAACAAGCAGAGATACAGAGCACTACGCCCCATACAGATAATTATATTTCCAGTACTATTCTCTGTGGACTGTAATGTTGGACTGCAGAGCTTTGCGTGGCTCTGACACACACACATACACACACATACACACATATGCACACACATACACACACCCACAGGACGTTACTCAAGCTGGTGGTAATTTCATTCAGATGCTCTGTTCTCTTGGTGTGTGTGTGTGTGTGTGTGTGTGTGTGTGTGTGTGAGGACAATGGTAAAAGCTAAGACACTTTGAAGCATGTGGTTGCCATCTAGTGGCTGATAAATGTAACTGCTACTCAAATTATCATCATTATTATTAGGGATGAATTTAGATGACAGAGAAACTTTCATTTTTCACGTCATTTCATCATCTTTCAACTACAAAATACAACAGTTAAACCAGGTTAATATACTTGTATTTTAGTGATTTCTTGTTAGTTTGATTTATGAAGATTGAAGGGACATTTATCAGGGTATCAGAATTCCTTCTCACATCTCCCTCTGAAAAGACATACAGACATGCATTTGGTCAGAGGGGTCAGAGGTCAGGTAGGAGCCACACCTGACCTCTGGGGTTCACAAATAGTTTGGAAGTCAATCCTGGTCCAAAATGCAACTTACACAAGTGGGATGTACAAACATGAAGCTCCCAGTGTTCGTAGACTGAGAATGGATATTAGTATATTCATAGATTATGGAATTTAATGAGGTAGAAGGATTTTAATGTGTACATTATACTTTTTTTGTGGAACAAACATGTCAGACACATTATTGTTTCAAGCAGATTAGTTTATAATTGTCTTAGTAGACTTGTGGTGGGGGTCTTTGATGTGGTTCTTCCAGTAAGTGACATTTGGGAAGAAGATGTGAGTTCAGTTTCCTTGTTTATGACAATGATAACTGAGTCACAGTCTGCGATGGTGACTTGACTTTGACTCAAACACTGACTGAGTATATCTGATGTCTCAGCTCTGATCAGAGCTGTTACTCACAATGGAAACACACAATCAGCCTCATCACAGTTAGGTCATTAGTTAACTCTTAATCAACCAAGAATTTCTTTATTTACAGCACTTCAAGGGAGGAGATCTACACAATAACGAGGAGGCAGACGGTGGAAGCTTGTGTATTTAACATTTATTTTCTGTCATTTTAAAAACTGTTTGAGGACAATCAAAATATAAATACATTTCTCTCTCACACTCATCCACCCACACACACACACACACACACACACACACACACACACAGCAACTGGCATCAGAACACACACGCACACACAACCCCTGCCCCTGATTTAGATGTTAAAAGGTGCAACGACCAACCATCAAGAACAGACTCATCAGGACTCATCGTGATCCAACTGCACCATCCAGAGTTCAGAAACCATTTGAACACAGAGAAAGAAGAAATATTGGACAGTTTGTGTCTCTTTACAACCATAATACTCTTATACTTGTTAATGTGACCTGCAACAGTCACATGAGCTTCAGTCTCGGTCCCACTGGACCGACATCATGATGACATAAGCTGCTCCTACATACTGTATTTGTCACCCGAGTGAATCTACAGGAGTCTAACTGAAGTTAAGTGTTGTTAAAACCATTAAAAAAAAAAAAAGAGGTTTGGTTCAGTGCTGCAAGGTCTAAGTGTGTGAGATTTTGTATTTTAAGTAATAACCTGTGACATATTTAGAATAAATGTACATCATTTCCAGGATATAATCTTCAAGTGGGCAGGAAGTGAGTTGTTTTTTTTGTTGTTTTCTGTTTAGACAGACAGAAACAGAAGAACTGGGACATGGTGATCTACCACACACACACACAGAAAAGAGCCACACGTGGAGAAACTCATCAAAACACGTCCTGCTGCCTTTGACTGACAGGTGATTAGTAGAGTGAAGTGTGGACCACCAGGTTTTGCATGTTTTAGCCAGATCTTTTGTTTAAAGATATACATTTTTAATTCTGTCATTTCAGCACTTTCAACTGCTTTTTTCTTTCTCTTTTTCTTCTTTCTTTCCAGGAAGAACAAGCTCCAATTATTGAATGACCAACCTTTTGTTTCCAGTCTTACTGACAAAAAGCAACACCAGAGAGCTGTCATTTGGAACAGTGTACAACTATTTCGATAATTCACTTTTTTCATTTTTAAAAGAAAAAAAAAAGTCCCAAATGTGGAGATGTGTTGCTCTTCTTTTTATATCTTTATACCTGAATATCTTTGGGTTTTGAGCAGTTGGTCCACTAACGACATTGTCACCTTGGGCTCTGGGACCTTGTGAGGGGCTTATTTACAACCTCATCTGACATTTGATATATTATATAAGATTAATGCATCATAAAAATAACTTGCAGTCCCATTTGCTCCAGAGCTAACTGAGAAAAGCACCAGTGGCATTTGGTATTAGACAGACCGACAGTGTGGACTGCACTGATGCAAAACTGACTGTTATCAGTAGACTCTGACATTTTGGATTTCCAATCGTCCTTGAACACCTCAATAATTGAAAAAGAAAAAGCTAACTTTGGAATCCCGATCTGTAAAATAGATGGTAAATATAAACTATGTTTGATTTGTAATGAATGGGTCAGAAAATGCCAAACATCTGTGTGGTAGTTTTTGGAAAAATTCCTTTTAACCAACAATCTCACCCGGCTGGGTCTGTGTTTCTGTCTGTCTAACACTCAGGACGGTCGACATCGGCTAAAAATAAACACAGAGGGGCGAAGATCAAACCGGCAGAAACATCTGGGTCTCACATGGTGACTCAACACGTGAGTCAGGAAGAAAGTCAGAGTCAACCCCACGTTTACACACTGTCTTCTTGTGGTCTGGAGCTTCCTGCTGCCTCCCTGTCGGCCCCTGTCATTAGCCGACAGCTTCTGGATGGGAATAACACTTCTGAGTATCACAGGGCCACAGGAGGAGCACCATCATCTGAAACAACTGGTTGTGTTATGGTTCTTTAACATTCCCCAACTCCCACAGACCAAATTAAAAAAAAAGCAAAGAAAAAAACAATCCATTAGCATATCGTTTAACAGCAGTCTAAAAAGGGCAGATTGTGTTCCATTATCCCAAAGAAAGAAAGAAAGAAGCAGAATAGAAGCAGCCCTTTTCCCTATATTAAAAAAAAAAAAAAATCTCATCAACTTAATCTGAATGTGTTTTTAACACTGACACAGTGCAGTGCAACACTCGATCTGGTAGGATTCATATAGCGTTTAGTCGTTTTCCCTCCTTCCTCTGAGGCAGTGCTGGATGTGTCTGTACAGTATTTACACTCCTGAATACACAACGAAAAGAGGTAAAATCAAAGCAAGAGTTCATTTCCAAATCGCCGCATGAACACATTAAAGGAAGGGTCAGTCCAAGGGTCATTTTGTCAGTTAGGGAGGTAACTTCCCCTAAAACAGGGCCGGAATTTGCATTCAATTATCTGGTGGCAATCAATTTAAAACATTGGGTGTCAGGAAAAGGGAGGATGGACGCAGAGGACAGGGGAGGAAGAAAAGCAGGGCTGAAAGCTGTGTCACTGAAATCACAGTGATTTTTCTGATCGGGGTTCATGTTCATATTCCGAGTTGAACGAGCCGAAGTTAAAGCTGGGGGACGAAAGAAACTGACCCACATTTTGGCTGCGGCTCGTCGGTTTTACCTCAACTGACGCTTAAAACACTGAAGGAATTTGGCTTGTTAAATGTCTGGCTCCATTCACACTGCAGGACTTCCATCAGCTTCTGATTGTGTCAAATCAATTAGTCACCTATTCAGTCTTAAAACCACCATTTCTCGTACATGTCTTTATGGAAACGTCACCCAAAATCTTTCGTTTCAACTGCTCACAACTCCCGGATGGTTACTTCCTCACATTCAAAGGGAACAGTTTCTCCTCAGTTTGTCAGAGACTCAGTTTCACAACAGAAACACGATATCGAGCTGGTTCTTAAGCTCCTTTCAGATCCTGCTTGAACACTTGTCTTTATCTGAGGGACTGGAGTTTTATTCAAGGTTACTGTATAGATCAAGTAAACCCAAACGTGACAAAACGTACATAAAGAGTGTGTGTGGAGAGAACTTAAAGAAGATGGCAGGCAACACACACACACACACACATCCCATGAAAAGACCGAAACCAGCAATGTTCTCAAGCTCACTGGTTCCTTCTGAAGATGTTCGGGATGTTTTTCTTAAACAGCTGCTCACTGTAGTTTTTAGGAGGGAATAGTGCATTTATTGGGAACTACTTTGAGCTGCGGATTGATCTATGTTTGGTGCTGTAGTGAGTGTCTCCAGCAGCAGGACGGTGTATGTGGTGACTGTACTTGTATTAGTGTTGATGGTAATGAAGGGACATGTCACCCAGTTTAACAGTGTTTTTGGACAACAGTGGAGCTCGATGTCAGAGGAATAAGAGAAATCTGGCTCTGGATCAATTCTCTGGTGGGTTTTTTCATGGGATTTGTTGACAATAAGAAAAGTATAAAATATCAGCAGACTTATCCTTAAAACCCAAACAATCAACTTGTGATCTCAATAAATGTTACTACATTGAGATCACAAAGTAACTGTCTTGTAATAATGAGGAAACATTATTAAGGTCCTATCGCGCTTTCTGTGATTCTGCTTAAAGATAAGAGTACAAACATGTTTTTAATCAGTCCAGGTGATAAGAAAAACTAAAGATTTTGGGTGATGTATTCCTTTAAAAAACCTCTGTGCCCTCTCATCCTCGCCCCTCTGGAGCGAAGGCTCAACCACAAACATTCAGCGAGGCGAACTGGGTGCTGACCGATGCCGAAGCGGGGCGTAAACAGGAGCGAGGGAAAGGAAGTTCCCTCTCTCCACGAAGAAGCTTCTAGAGGCTGGGTCTGAATTAACGAGGCGTCCCCTGGTCCGCTCGAGTTCAATCTCAAAAAGTCGATGTCTGATTCTGACTCTGTCCTGTTGGCATTGAATTTAACAGTGGGAGAGTGAAATTCCAAACAAAAAAGGCCCACAAGTTCCTCTCCAGTGCTTTTCCACCACGAAAAGAGAGACAGAGGAATTAAAGCCTTGGCTGATTTAAAACCTCTCCGTCTCTCTCTGTCATTCTCTCATTCAATCTGACAGAAGACAGAAAGACTGAAGGAAAACAAACTGCTTGATTCTGTTTCCACACTTCCCCCTCGGTCTGTCTGTCCCTCTTCTTTCTGTCTCTGTGTCCGTGTCTTGGTCTGTGTTGCACCGTGGAGGCCAGCGGGGGGGGGGGGGGGGGGCAGAGGAGGCGCTGTTAGGACGCCTTGCCCAGCTCTATCTTCTTCTGGATGACCCGAGCCGAGTGGTAGATGAGCGAGTCGATCAGACCGGCAACTGCGGGGAGTCGAGCGGACAGGAAATGGAAGTAACAGAGAAAGAGAGTCAGATTTCATCCATCTCTATCCTCATTAGTCTGCAGTCTATTAGCAGGAAACACACAAAGGGACTGACCTGTAAATACACCTCCGATAATGGCACAAACTCCTGTTAAAAAGTGTGTGAACGATCTGGAGAGAGAGAGAGAGAGAGAGAGAGAGATATGAATTAATTCAGCATTAAGATTTAAATAAACTCACTTTTATTGCCATAACTGTGACAGATTATTTAAATATTATTTTTAAATCTATTATTTTATGTATCCCTTTATATTCTGGTTGTTAAATCTATTATCTTATGCATCATTTATATTCTGGCTGATTCAGAATTAGCAAAGTATTCAAACCTGAAAAATTCCTTATTTTACAACGGGTCGAACCATTACATTGACAATGTCCATGTCTTAAATACTCCAAATTTAAACACCCGTTCACAAATACGGTCTCAAAGACATATAATAGAAGAAATGCGGAAGATGAGAAGGTTTTATGTTTCAGACTTGCAGGATCAACAGCCGACAGTGTAACACACGTTGTGAGACAAATAAACTGCGAGGCTATGAGCTCTCGTCTGTACAGGAGTTGAACAAGCAGCAGGAAATAGACGGTTTCAGCTTCTATTACAGCGTCAACGTCAACTGCTCCATTTAAACGAGAGGCTAATTAAGTCTCTACAGCGCTGTCAGCTGACAGCGTTTACTAGGTGAAGTCCTCCGTTGTGTCCTACCTGTGTTTCTCTGTGAATTTAACCATCATGGGTGACAGCTCATATAAAACAAACACGCCCGGCAGCCCCTGATCTCCTATTAGCCCGTTGGCTACTTTCTCGTGCCTGGTGACTGAGAACTGGTTTGTTTTTACCACCTGGAAAATACAAAAATGACAACAAAGCATTGTTTTAGCCTGAGTGAATGTAGCCTGGTACAACCCTCCAGTGGAAGATCAGATGAGGAAAACTCAGTAAGACAAAGACAGATAATGAATGTTTGCTTTCACACTTTGTCACATTAACATCTCTCTGAGAAGGTCCAGAAGGAAAGAGTAACTTCAGGGAACAAGGACTCACCTCTCCATCAGTTTTCACGTAGATGGTGGGAACGATTTTCACAAAATACTGGTACATCATTGATGCTGTGGGGAGAAAATAAAGGAAATCTTAATATGAATGCAGACACACAGAAAACACTTTATTACTTTTTTGATTAACTAACTGTCGCTGTCTGATCCTGTTGTGCTTCTTTATTATATTTATTTAGTTGTTTGATCTATTTCACTGCTATTTTGGGTAGAGTGAGGGCAGAGAATATGGTTTTATTAATTTGTTTCTTCTTTTATTATGTTAAATTGACCGAAAAATAAAAAAAGCTATTAATAAACCATACCTAACTATCAGACCAGAGTATAAAAAGTAGGATTTTAAGTAAGGAATAAATGGATTATTACAGCAGTGAGGTGTGTTAAGGAGTGTTATGAGACAAATAAAAAGAATGAAGCATTATTATTGATACGCGACGTCAGGCTGTTGTACTCCAGTTTAATCTACTCTAATAAAACAGCTCGTCTTCGGATCAATTGCTATATGATTAAATAAAATCTTAAATCAATAAAAACACAGTTCAGTATTGGAAGTGGGTTAATTAAGGTGTATATTTATTTATATTTGGTCATTAATTAGTGGTCTGAGAGAGCTCTCAGAGACCACTCATGAATAATAATAATTATTATTAAAATGTAAATATATGTAGTAATAAAATTAACCACTGGCGGGCGCTGTTGGATTTTCTCCTCCACCTTTATTTCCCCTCGTTGTCTTCCTCCTCTATCCGGTTATGGAGGACTGCTAGAGAAGACATTTAAACCCACCTGCGCTCGGATAAACTCCAGTCCTCCCGCTTTAGGAACCAGAATCCACACTCATTTTAAACCCACAGCTCAAGGTAAGCTCGAGTTCCAACCGGCTCTCTTCGGTAACGCGTCCCGGCCAGAGTCACCGACCGTCGGCGACGTAAACCGGGTTTATCGGTCAAGGCCACCGGTGACGTTAGTTAGTTAGCATCGCTAAGCTATCACAACACGATGTAACACAGACTTAATTATGTAAAATAACTTATATATTAACAGTTACAGGCTCAACGACTCAATTTAATCATTAACCTTAACTGCCAGATGTCTTTAATTAAACCAGTGTTTATAACCAACTGTATTGCATTGTCAGCCGAGGATTACCTAACGTAGTAACTCCGTACTAAAGGTCAAATGTTTGATTTTGAAGCTACAATTTCTACATTTAAGTTTAATGGAAGAACAGAGTTTACTCCAATAAGTCACTTAACACATTAAAACTGCTGTATTATTAAAGCAAACTCACAAAAAGGCCCCCTCATTGTGGATATAGTGTTAAAATAGCTCCAGGAATATGTCATTGTGTAAATATCTGCATTGTGAGGTTGCTTTTCTGTGTTCATATGATGAAGTATTAAGTGGCCCCTTGTTTCCTGTGTGGGGCTCAACATCAAGTAGTAATCCATTTTAAAAAAGGCCCTTATCATGACTGTCTATATTCAGTTTTAGTAGAGCATACTCCCAAACTGTGTTCTAGTTATAAACATTTAATAAAAAGGGGGCTGGGCATCGCTTCTTGGCAGTAATCTCATTGTGAGGAGCCAGACTGGATCATAATGTGGTCTGGCTCAGTATTTAGTTCATCGTGCTGTCAGATCACACTGTATCTGTAATCTCTTCCCTCCCCAGATGCCAGTGGCTGTAGGTCCATATGGCCAGACTCAGCCGAGCTGTTTTGACCGGGTCAAGATGGGGTTCATGATGGGGTTTGCAGTAGGAATGGCTGCTGGCGCCATGTTTGGCACTTTCTCCTGTCTCAGGTAACTATGGACTTTGTGTACATCCAAACTGTTTTACCTTTTTTTGTTTTAGAAATATTTATCTACTGCATTCATATAAAAAAAACTGAGCCAATCAGAGCATTGTAGGCAAACATTTACATAGATCTACATAGTTCTTAAACTGAATCCTTTAAAAAAAGTGTGTACAATTATTGATAAGCCATATTAACCGAGTTATCTGACAGTTATTTACATGTTAGTCTACTTTTCTGGCAACCTTCAGTTCAAATAGTCTGTAAACTGCTTCAGTTCAGACACAAAATGAAAACTGTCTCTGCTGTTTTTTAGGATCGGCATGCGTGGCAGGGAGCTGATGGGAGGAGTAGGGAAGACTATGATGCAGAGCGGAGGGACGTTTGGCACCTTCATGTCCATCGGTATGGGCATCCGCTGCTGAGGAGGAGGAGGACGAGGAATAATAATATCCTCCACAACACAACACAACACAACTGTACAGCTATGGGACTCTTCCAGTAACCTTTACCACCGCTCTCTGTCTGCTCGATGCTGTCACACTCTCTACATTCGACCGTCTAGTTTTGTCAATAAAAGTTCAGTTTGTCAAATGGCTTTCGGAGTGGGTGTTACACTTTCTGATGTCCTGCTCAGAGAAACGGTCGCAAAATGTCAGATTTTATCTTGAAGGAAAACTCCTCCTGCAGACACAGCACGCCACTTTGCTTAATTCTACATTGGTCTCTTGTCCTCTGTATCTTCTCTCTGATTGTTATACATTGGTGCAAAATGTAGCTACGGACAGATGCTCTTACGCTCCAGTTCTGAGGGTCTGACTGTAAAACCTAAAGTTTCAAATGTATGAAACTGGCCTGGTCAAATCTCTTTTTCTATTTGGGTTAAACTCTTATATTCAGCCCTTGAGCCAGAAGCGGAAGCAGGTACAAGGTCCGGTGCAAATGTGCATTGTTATGGATACTGTTATATTACTGGTTATATAGTACATAAAGGCCCTTCCCTGTTGCTCATGTGCAGTAGACGGGGACAGTTCACATGGTCATAATTTGTGTGTGGTCCTCAAAGATATGATGAAATGAAACTACTGACCTTGTGGCGCTGTGACGTCTGTCTCGTCCAGAGGGTTAACGATGCCGGGGTAATCTTTACCAAACGACAGGTGTTTTATCAGATGGGTCATGTTAATCTGCAAGACGATGGACAGAATGATTAGAAGTTGCCACAACTGTCGTCTGAAGACTGAATGTTTGTCACCTTTTCTTGACATTATTAAGAAACCATTAATACAGTTTGATTATTACCTAAAAGTCAGCTCAGGTTTACATAACCATTTGTTCATATAGGCAGCCTGAGCTACAGCACTGAACGGCTGCACCTGGCATGAACATCGCGTTTACACCGAGAGCGTGGCTACTGCTGCCAGCCCCATCTTTCTATACTGAGTCTGCCTTTGATCAATACAATACAATACAACACAACATGAGTGGATTCTGTCCACGGCTCTAATCTGGTAACATGGGAAATAAAAAGCAAGACGCTCCGCCACGCGCTGCTCATGTAGGCTGTGTTATTTTAATAAAATTATACAAACTTTTTCTATGCAAACAAAATTCAATCTTTAAATAGGCAAAGAAATAATAGATCTCTTGCAATCATTTTTTTTTAAATACGAAGATACAGAAAATATCTGAGTTACTTACGTTGTCTAAGCCGAAACTCTGCAGGTCGTGTACTGCAAAACAAGAGACATAAATTAACTTGTTAAAATCCCAATGCTTTAAATACACATGGAGTTAAGACAAAGGAATGTATCTTAAGTTACAGATCTGTCACATATGTGAGTGATTGATCAGTTTGTGATTGATTATGGCCGATTGCTTCGGCTGTTCACTCCGGTCAGTTAATAGATGAAAGGCAGAAAATAAAGCTGAAGCCAACAATCACACATTCACACAAGTTCATGTCAGAGTTAGTAGCTGCAGGTCACATCTGTTCTCAGGGTGCAATGGCTCTGACCTTCGACCTCCCTTAAATGTTGGTATTCAGAAACATCCACGATGTCTTTAGTTTGAGACGTCTAATAAAACTAATTCAGAATGACTTCAGCACTGCTTTTATGTGAGATTAATTCATGTGCAGTAAACAGTGGCAGCCTTCTGACTGTCTGCACCTTCACACTTCACAAACCTGACCCAGCATCCCCTACCAAACTAATATTCAGTCTGATCTGGATAAAACTTTAGTTTGTAATAATGTAGATGAGTATATACACCTCCCAATTGATTTTGTTGCCAGAAATACAGTTGTGACACTGTCAGAAGTTCAGAAAATGTCTACAGATGCAGCACAGTGAGATCTACGGCTGATGTGAGTCTTCTAAATCAACACTGACCAACTCGAGAGAATCAGCTTTCTTAAGCCCTCTTACTGGTTTAATGAGTAGTATATAATGAGCATTAGTATGTATTTAGTCATATTAAAAGATACTAGATAAATATATTTGATTCCATATATATTCCACTTCCATTGATTACGAAAAGGAATCGGAACGAATTCGACCCGGTGGCAGGTATTAATGAGAACTTTAACTATAGAAATAGCCATATAGAGGCAACAGTATTACATTCAGACTGTTCCATATCCAGCTAAAACCTCCATGTAGCAGGTTTAAATTCAACCATTAAGTAATTTTCACTTCATACTACAAAATAATTGTATACTTGCAATACTTTTCCCATATCTCAATAAACAGAATACTATTTCTAAAATAATAAAAACTGCAAATAAAGATGCACTTACTTTCCACAGCGTGAACTGCAGAAAGAAGAGAGAAGAGTCACTATAATGATGCAGGTAGACAACAAACCATGTTATGTTAATGTGTGGGGAGGGTGCCAGTAGGGGCTGCACAACACTGACAGGATGCTTTTTTATTAAGACATGAACAGTGATGCATGAGGACGCAGCTTTTAAAACTTACAAAAAGTTTTTTTGTGCTCATGTTTGTTTTGTTTCAAAGTAATAAAAGCTCAACTGAAATGTATGAATGGCTTTACAAGGCTGAGATTTTACATAACAGCAGAATCTCTCATTGAGGAGGATTAGAGTTTTTCTGTGCCAAAGAAAAGATGAGATTTAAAAAAATAGTCTGTGTGACTTCTGTCAGGGTAATCGTGCAGCCCCAAACGCAGAGACAGTGTTTAACTCTTGAAGGTCAGTCCAGAATAAAGGGACAAAGATGCAGCTGGTTTATTTCAGACTCGTTTACAGTCAGATCCTCAGCACAAGTGATTCTTGTCTCTTGTTTCTGCTTCTAAGCATTCAAATTTAACGCCGAGCAAAATAAATGAATACATTCGATCAGATGAATTTATTTCTCATCACAGAGCCAGAGTTCAGAGGATGCTGTCAGACTGCAGCCACTTTCTAAAGTGATGCTTGAGTACCTGGAGAGTAATTTAACTTACTGGCCACATTCTCCATTTTAGTACCCAGAAGACTATAAATTGTGGCACTTTTTCTTCAGAAGTAGCTGTCAAAGATTTATTAAAGCTTTTGATGGCTGTTGTTAATTTCCTGCTCTGGTTTAATGTGCAGATGAGAGAAGCTTTTAGCAGGCAGACAGAACAGGACATTCCAGTCAAGACAATAACAAAGATCAACATTGACAGACAATGATGACGGTGCAAAAGTCAGCAACAGCAGTCAAAGGAAGAAACTAATTAAAGAGAGAAAAATGCAGCGGAGACACAGAAAATGTGAGGAAATTGAAGACTGGTGCGTAAAGTGTTTGCTGATGTATCAGATGATGATGACGAAACTACCAGAGCAGAAACAGTGAAGGAACTAATTTTATTTCATCATTTTGGTTTCAGTGTGAGATGCAGCTTCAACCTCTGGAAAAGGCAAGTAGAGCTTCAACTGAAGTTATTATTTTTTGAAGTTTCATGCAGAATACATGAACTCTTTTCCAAAACAAAGATCAAGAATTTTTCAACTGACTTCATTTTCAGTTTTCAGTGAAAAAAACTACAAAGGATGTTCTAAAGAAAAGTGTTCAAATACAGTCAAAATGTCATTTTTAGTGCACAACTGAAATCACGCTGATTAATTGTTGCTGGAAAATCTCAACATGCAGTCAGAAATGAGTGTGTGCAGCTGTGAGTTGTGAACAATGAATGTTTCATTAGTGGATGTGGTGACTGTGGATGATAGATCTATACTATGATGAGTGGATGAATGAACAGACACTGATAAACACTGAATAGTCAAACGTTTCTGAACACCCTTTATTTTAGCATTATGGGGTTAACCCATGCACTGAGAGGTGAATCTGATCGGGGAAATTAGATTCATCTTCCCTTAAATGTCTTATTTCATTGTCTTTTCACTGTTGTGGGGCTCTGCGTGTCTTGAACTTGAAGATTGGTAGGATTTGCATGACTTTGAGTGGAAAGAAGTTAACATTATTTGTAAACCATGGACAGACAAATCATTTCTACACAGCGTCCTGCTGCCCGTATACTCTGCATATACTTTAGAGCTTTAAGTTAGTCAGTGTGTCAGTTGGTTAGTCAGAAAAAGAACAGTTTTGTGTCATCAGGTCTATAAAACGTTCCTCTTTTTCTCTCATTTTCTATGACACTGAAACCTTATGCTGTGATTTAAGTCCCACTCAAAGACAACTGTACAGTGATGAAACATAGCACGGCGGCCCTGGACTACAGTCCCTGACCTCGGGTTATTGCTGAAACTAACACAGGGTGTTCAAAAACCTTTCAATGCTTCTGTGAGTATGCGGTCAGAGTGGATTTAAAGCTGGTCTTACCGTGAACATGAGACTGCTGGAAACTTTTTCCTGGTGCGAAGTGGAAATTTCCTGCAACCTGAGACACAAAGAGGAAGAGAGGGTAAATAAAATGAATCAGTACAGTTTCAGAGCCACTGTCAGGAAAACAAAACTAAGACATTTCTAGAATAAAGTTGTAATATCTGAGAGAGAAACATAATAACATTGCAAGAATAAATTCATAGCATTATGACAAGATTGTTGTATTTCAAGAACATTATTAAGCATTTCCTGATCCTTTTTACCTTGCAGAAGACATTGTTTTGGACTGCAGTCCCCTCCCTATGACAGTATACAGCTTTACAACATGTATATTTCTTTTCTTACAAGATAATAATAAGATAAGATAATCACAGTTTTGCTATCATTTTACAACTATTTCTTGTAAAATTATTACAACTTTAAGCTCATATCATGACCACCTTTTCAAAATATTTTGATTTTAGAATTTCTGCCTTTCATTTACAGGTTAAAATCTCTTTAATGGGAGAAGAAAGACAGAAGGAGGAACAAGTGTGTGCACATCCAGTCCAAAATATTCTGGTGCAAGACAAAAAAATCATCTCACTGCAGGGCACAAAGGAGAACAGTCTGCACACTGCTTGCCTCCAATTAATAGTTTAAATCTCTTTTCAAGGCAACATCTACAAGATCTTCCTCAGACAAGTGTCAAACACAAAACAGCATTTATTGTAGAGGCATTTTCCACAGACATGAAAAGGCATAGGCAAATAGACAAATGCCCTCCACCTCACGTGACTGGCCTTACTAGCTATACAACATTTTGTTCCACCAAAGAAAGGCATCCACTGACAACACATTTGGACATTTTTGTCCTTGATTTACTTGGTACTAACATGTTTGGGGAAACAGGAGTGTAACGGTCACTACTAACTTTATAATATAAAACGGTTCAATGCAAACATAATAATTATGACTTTACGCTCATATCATGACCACCTTTTCCAAATATTTTGACTTCAACTCTCAATCACTGCGTCAGACGTACGACAGTCGGTTATGTGTGGAGCAGGTGTTGAAGGAAAGAACACACACGCAAGAGCAGAAAAAAAAATCCAAGAGTAGTGATGACAGTCTGAGGAATGGTTCAAACATCGTGTGTGTTTGTTCTTACTAAGTCTTCTTTCTGAGTACCTTTTAAGGAACTATTAAATAATCTCTACTCTGCACTTGTTTCACTCGGTCTCTTGTAGATTACTACTTAATTCAAATCTCATAAAATGATACAAATGTTATTTTGAACCTTGACCTAAATCACAATGAGGTGAGTTCCTTTTGTTAGATACTTACATATCACTGAATTTTTATGATTTTACTAAAGTTTCAAATGTTCCTCTGAACATCTTTCCAACCCCAGCTGGATGTCCTTCAGACATTAAACAAGGCTGTTGCTCTTTGTTGAAAATAAGAAATATTTTTGGAGATCCACAGATAAATACCTTGTTGACCTCCAGGAAGCCGTAAACCTGGCAGCCTTCGTTCTTTTGCTCCTGCATCTTATGTGTGAAGCCCTCCCTTTTACACTGCTCGATGGTGTCGGCGCTCTTGAACGCCCAGCCTCGCCGCCGGTACGCCTCCCGCACGTCATCGCAGGTGTTACAGCATCTGTGCGCACACATCAAGGAGAAGCATGGCAAGTGAACACAGGAGTATACAGAAAACACAAAGACAGCAAAAGCAGAGTGTTGTCTGCGATGGCGTCTTACTTGAGGTCTTCAGTCTCAGCTCCGTAGCAGCTCTCACATCTGTTTGGGTCCAGTGTACTGGGGTCAAACACTTCGCCATCATCAGCCATACCGAGTTCTACACACACACAAACACAAAGAAAATCAATCAATCAATCAAATCACCATCATGATTATCAGCCAACAAACATGATTTTGTTCAACCTTTCAGTCTTCCAGATGCAGAGGCTCTGGCAAACAAATGCAGGGCTGCCCAGCAAAAACACTTGAACAACAGTGTTTCTACCTCACGGATGTATCACTCTACTCGCCGGTATCCATAGCAACCTGACTACATCAATGTTTTTTTTGCACCTTTTTTGGCCTGAATGTCTGCCAACAGCTGTAGATCAGCGTGCGGTGGTCAAATGTCAGAGTAAAGTCAGTGTTTACCATGTTTCTCTGCCTCAAGGGTGACAGGTTTAAGGTCTTTGTCCAGCCTCTGTTTGAACAGATTGTGTTCAACGTCCAACTGCTGCTCGCCGGCCACGTCCATTGCATCTATACTGAGATCTGAGCAAAAAGAAAAAGAATGGGGGAAGGTGTCAAGGTGTGAGGCTGTTTATAGTAAACATGTGTCATCATTAGCATGTCAGATTCATTGCTCTAAAGCTGCAGGTAACAGCAGTGTTACTCACAGGCGCAGGGCATGTGAGGAAACATTATGTCGATGTTAATTTTCAGTTTGTCTCCTCGCGACGTGTCGACGTACAGCTCAGGGTGAACCTGCAGGGAACAAACAGCACGGACACATTTTAATTCAGACATTCAGTCAAAACAAAAACACGATGCATGAAGATTTGAGTTATGACAGAACAATGCATCTCCCTATATTTTGTATGTACTTTTTGCTGTAAGGTAGAATTTCTGCCTTTCATTTACAGGTTAAAATCTCTTTAATGGGAGAAGAAAGACAGAAGAAGGAACAAGTGTGTGCACATCCAGTCCAAAATATTCTGGTGCAAGACAAAAATCATCTCACTGCAGGGCACAAAGGAGAACAGTCTGCACACTGTTTGCCTCCAATTAATAGTTTAAATCTCTTTTCAAGGCAACATCTACAAGATCTTCCTCTGACAAGTGTCAAACACAAAACAGCATTTATTGTAGAGGCATTTTCCACAGACATGAAAAGGCATAGGCAAATAGACAAATGCCCTCCACCTCACTTGACTGGCCTTACTAGCTATACAACATTTTGTTCTACCAAAGACAGGCATCCACTGACAACACATTTGATTTACTTGACTTGATTTACTTGTACTAACATGTTTGGGGAAACAGGAGTGTAACGGTCACTACTAACTTTATCTGATAAATATAAAACGGTTCAATGCAAACATAATAATTCTGAATATTCAAATTGTTATGGCGAGTAAATCAAGATTAAGAACTACGAGCAACTGATTTCCCAGTTGTGCGACACTGAGCCTTCAGCAAAACTGAAGTCAGTTCCACTGTTTGTGTGAGCGGACTCATCAGACCGGTCTAACAGGAACTGTTTCCTGAAGGCTGCTTAATGTCGACAGGCAGATAAGATAAGATAAGATAAGATAAGATAAGATGTTCCTTTATTGATCCCCGTAGGAGAAATTCAGGCAGCATTATTATTGTATATTAGCATTATCATCATTATATTAATGTTGATGATCATTTATTAATCTGTTACTTTCGTCAACTGAAAAATAAGAAAAACATACAAACTTGGGAACAAGCTGGTAAGTGGACATTTTACAGGGTTTCAGCAGAGTCCACCAAGTTATAGTTAAGACTTTAAGGGTTAGGACCCTTTTAAGGCCACATAGAATTCAATTTAATCCTTAAAGAGCTGCACTTATTTATTACGTATACTCATTTATTGACATGGTAAATGCAGCCATTTATATTTACATCACATTTGTCAGCACTTTGCAGCTGTTTATCAAATAATTCCTTGTAACATAATTATTGAAGAACCCAGGTACTTGCTAGAAAATTGATGGGTTGAGTAAGCAATCAAAATGTTTTGCAGCAAAATCCGCTTTGAAAAAAACAATCCAACTTCTCCCAACAGCCCAAAAACACATAGAAAAAAACAACTATTGTTACTATCAGGCAGGAAAAAATATTACAATTACAATTTTAATGTAAGACTCTAATACCTTCTCAGGCCTTTTTTTTTTTTTTTGGAGTGAACTAAATTGAATTCTTTGTCAGACACCCTGTGGTATTAACAGTGGACAAAATATCACCTGCTTATGTGTAATTTATATAATCAATAAAAGAGACTGTAGACACGTTGGACTGGCCTGCCTATTATCCTCTGCATTAAGCATCAAATTGAATTCCACCTGCCGCCTTCTGCCCATTGGAGGAGGATATCAAATAATCAGGTGATGTGGATGAACTCACCTCTTTAGTCAGATAGTACTGCAGCTCGGAGACAAACAGGATTAACATGATGACACCGCTGATGATGGTCACTGCGGAGACACAGAGGAAGAGTGTATGTTAGAAATCACAAGAATTCCTCGTATTCCTGGTTCAAACTGTGAGAGCGAGAAGTTAAAAGGAAAAATCCCTTAGATAGTTTATCATATGCGAGAAAGAAAATGTTTTCACCTTTTAAAAGACACTATATTTAATATCATAAATAAACCTGATATTGTTAGTTTAAGTGGCTTCAAGGGTTGTTTTGAGTTTCTATCTGAGTCAAGAAAATTATTATGAGAATGATTATTCACAATTATTGTACTGTCAGTATTATTGGACATTGACTATACAGTCAGCAGATAATACAACATTAAAAACATAAATAAAATCACTAATTCCTTAAAGACTGAATCATTTAAGTGTCCACTCTTCTGTGAGAAATCTGCTATGATGTTCAACAGTAAAGAAATCCAAGACACATTAACAAAACCAAACTTTAAAAATGGTTGAAACTTTAATCAATTAAGCTACAGATTATTTTTGTGTCTATCACAAGTTTCAAGATCTCCAATTTGCGTCTTTACGTGTCTTGTTTTGTTCGACCAACACTCCAAAACTCAAAGATATTCAATTCTCAGTGACATAAAACATAAAATCAACACATCTATACATCTGAGAAACCGGTAATCAATTTCTAGAACGATTAAATCAGAAATGTTGTTAATTATTGGATGATGAATCAATTCATCATTTGAGCACAAAGTGAAAAGCTTCTTAGAGGTTCAGTAGTAATAAGGCTCACAACCAACGTATGTCACTCTCCCTGTAAATGAACTGACAACCTAAATATCATCAAGTTGGTAAAGTAAAAACATCAAACAGCAGCAGTTTGGTTTCTCAATAAACAGAACATTAACATATTTTATGATTCTTCTTAGAAAGGGAGTCATTTGTATGTGAAAACTAGTTAATATATGGACTTCATCACAAGAACTCTTGGTCCTGATCCCGTTAACTGGGAACGAGCTGGACTTTTGCCGGGTCAGGCTAAAGGATTTATTGTCTCATGATAACAGGTTCAGATTAAATTAAAGCAAGCGTAGCTGTTTTCATTGCATACATTTACACTATATTGTAATTAGTGTGCTTTTTATGATTCTATTGTTAATGCAATTATTATGGTCTTCACCTCCATTTCTGTTATATATATTCATAGCACTGTATCTTTACTGTACAGTGTGTGCATATGAGATATAATGCACATATACCATACATAACATTATATATATAGTATATTATTATGTATATTGTACTTACTATGTCCAAATCTTTATACTTAAACAAAATCAGTATACAGTTCATGGTTAGTTGCACAACCGGACTTCATTTGCACAAATATAAAATATTCTTTAATGTCACCTTTCTAATTTCTTACTTTATTTTTAATCTATTGCAATCAAATGCTTTATAGTTAATAGTTCATTCAAATAGCTTATCCCCTCTCTGTGCTGCAGTAGCATGGGAATTACCCATTTGTTGCAAAAAATCACTGATATTTAGAGAAAATATGCAGTAAAATCCCCAAAAAAGGTTTGACAATGAATCTCCTGTTTCTAATTTCTATCTCTATGTGCATTTCTTTTTTTTCCTCTCTCACTGAACTGTAAATGTTAAAGCTGTCGGTCCCGCTGCTGTTCAGCCTTTACTCAGCGCTGTGAGGATGAGGTTATATAATATATATTATATTTCATATCATTTAAAAAAATAAATAAAATAAAAGGAGAAATGGTCCAGTTCGCCTTGTTGTTAGCCGCAGCAGCTAACAGCCTGTCTCGGGTAAATGAAAGCCTCTCACCGGTCGCTCCTCCCCACGTCTTCACTCGGAAATCCTCCAAAGTTTTGGGATAAGCGTCAAATTGTTTCAGTTTGTTTAACGTGTCCATTTTCTCACGCAGGAGAGCTCAACACAAACGTTACCGACAGATTCCTGCACTCCAGACACACATCAGTCCTCCGCTTTCACTTCCGGGACACACGCCGGGGCACGGCTCCACCAATCAGCGCCGGCCGCGTAATTTTGTCTGCTTTTTTTTTTTTTTTTTTTTTCTCCTTCGGAATAAAAGTGGGAAATAAAAAAGGAGAAAAAGTAATAAATTAAAAAGGAGAAATAAGATCCCGTAAAACTCACGTTATATAAAGCACCGTGAAAAAAAAAATTGTAAATACAGTTATTTTTTTAATTTCACAGGCATATGTTTATACTGTACACTTTATTTTGGTATTTATTTGACTTAAAGCTACCTGAGGAAACCTGAAATAAATAAAAATCAACAATATTATGCCTGCATAAATGTCACACTGGTAAATTGCACATTCCTGCAAACTGTAAAGTTCTTCATTCATTTATTTAAATAACAGTTATATTGTACATATTGTCTCTCTTTTTAGATTTGTATGTATTGTCTCTTTTTTCATCTATTTCTATTTTTATCTCTATTCATATTCTCTATGTTTACTGCAATGCACCAATTTACCGAGGCAAATTCCTTGTATGTGAAAACCTACTTGGCTATAAACCCGGTTCTGATTGTGGTTTGGGTGAATCTTTGTCTTAAATTCTCTCTTAAAAACTCTGTCAGTCTTTCAGTCAGCAAGCACATAACATAGCACTGCCTGTCTCAGTAACATCTGTTAACACTTGCCATAGTCACTTTTTTATTTGCACTATTGTACAGTTTTATACACACATATATATGCATATACACATGTATATAGTGTACATACAACTCTAATTCTTTTTACATTATATCCTGTAATTTTCTATTTTATTTAGCTATTTAATGTGTGTATCTGGAGCTGCTGTAACAAGTGAATTTCCCCAGTGTGGTATCAATAAAGTCTATCTCATCTTATATTATCTGCCCATAAAACAAACTGTGTATATAACAGCCATCAACCTGATACATCTTTATGACTGGATTATGCTGAAGTAATGCAAGGGAAACGAGATTGAAATACTTTAATTAGCTTTAATTAGTTTTAATTAGACTTTGTACAGTTGAGAGAATAGAAACCTATTCACATAGACACTTTACATAACAGAGCATTACACAAACTGATCCAGAGCAGATCTAATAACAACGTTTGATCTCTGAACCGATGAACCTTCAACAGTTGACATACTTCCTCAATTCCTCAATTTGCTTGACAGAGGAACCTGTTCATCCTGTTTCCTAAAAATCCTGATAATTACAGATTTCAAAAAGCCAGAAACAACCGGTTGGTCCAGTTATCACCAGGATCCTATGTGTACATTTGTTCTCTACAGTTATGTTTTAATGACATTTGGAAGGAAAGAAGAAGAAGTCCTGACATTCTGAGTTCATTAGCGTCACTCCTCGTCCTCTTCCTCAACCTCAAGCTGGAGACGGGAGGCGAGCCGCCGGGCGAGCTCAAGGTCACCTTGCACGTCTCGCTGGACCTTCAGTTGACCTATGACCTCGTGTCTGACACCGAGGTCAGCCACAGCCGTCTGGACCAGCTGCAGACGGGTTTCTCTGAGGGCACGCCTCAGCTTGGCCCGCCGGTTCTGGAACCAGATCTGACAGAGAGAGAGAGAGAGAGAGGGGGAAATTAATATGGCAGAGGTAGCACAAGAAGAGTCGCTAAGTGCATTAACTCCTTTTTTTGTCTTTATTTTATACTCTCACACTTTCCACCCTTTGTTTTTATTATATATATGATATAAGTATTTCTTAATTTAAATGATAAAGTGAGACCATTTAGCTGAATAACACTGATTGTGGCTACAAGCGTTTTTTTTTTTAAAGGACAAAAAAATCAATGCAGCACAACCAGAGACTATGTCTTTGTAATCCCTTCTTCTTTTTCTTTGTCAAAAAATGGCGCCTACTTTACCCACAGTCCAACTCAACAGCCTGCAATTTAGCTTACTATGCCATTTTTCTGTTGAATGCTCCTTTTTTGTCACATTGTTGGACTGGACCAGTGGAGCTCAGCTGACAATGGTTAATATTGTACTAATGAAAAGGTTTATTCTACGAAGCTGCCGTACAACGACTAGACATAAACAAGAAGCTTAAGCCGGAATTCAAAGTGCCTCAGCTTGTTTCCATAGTGATAACACAAACATTAATTTAATGCTGTATTACTGGAACAGAGAGGAAGTTTATGACAGCACCTTGTTTCTCCCATTGTATTCAATGGGATTGGAGTGGTATTAAAATGCTTGAAAAGCAAAAACTAATTAATTTTCTCATTTAAAATATATATTTTATATCTATATTAGATAATAATAATTTAGTACGCTTGGTGAGTCTGAATTCAGCTTTGTGGCTGGTGGTTTGCTGCACATGCAACCTCTATTGACTGACCGCCACTGGCAGTAATAGTCCCAATAAGACCTGTAAACTGACTTTGATCCAGACCACCATCATTGTGAACGAGAGAAGTGGGACAACAAAGACACTATTTTAGGGTCTTCAGCATTATTTTACACACATTTCCCCCAAAAATCAGCCTGATATATTTATTTGTTTCTTTGTGTTTGTGATTTCCACTGGTTCTTTGGCTCTAAACCAGGTTTTTAATGACTTTGCACAGTGGATTAATGAAGTTTAACAGATTAAAGAGAAGCAGCGGAGCTATCATCATTTCAGAATAAAATGCCAGAGTTAAATTCTCAGTGTGTCTGAACCTGTATTCGGTCCTCGTCCAAGTCAAGTCTCCCGGCCAGCTGCTCCCTCAGCTGGATACCTGGATAACAGTTCACCTGAAACACTCTCTCCAGTATATTCACCTGCACACACACACACACAAACACACACAGAGAGAGAGAGAGAGAGAGAGAGAGAGAGAGATTAACAGACTAAATACAAACCAGTATTTGTTTTCAGTGTTTGATGCTGGATGTCCTCAACCTCATTACTTATTTTGAACTAGAATAATACTTTGTTATGATCCATTTCCCTGAATGACTAATTGTCTGACTGACTGACTGACTGACTGACTGACTGACTGATTGATTGATTACCTGGCTGTTGGTAAAAGCAGTGCGCGGTCTGCGTCCGATGTACCAGTTTGATGTCGGTCTGGGAGAGTTCAGCTGCTGAGGATGATGATGTTGTTGTTGTTGACAACACTGTTGTTGTTTAGAGTAACTGCTGTGTCCTGTGTTCTCCTTCTCCGCTCCGATCTCTGGGTTCAAACATAAAAGAACAATCACACATTACACACCTTTCATAATCAAAATATGATAATCCATCAGTCCTATTAAATTAGGCTTTTATATTCTAGACCCAATAGATTTTACACACATTAACGTGCATTTTAAATACATTTAATTGGTTAACATTTGCCTCGGTTGTATATTGGATTATGGAACTGTTCGTATTTTTATCCAAAACAACAATTAATAAATAAATATTGATTTTATCCTTTAGGTTAATGAAACACTGAGATTAGTTTAGTTACAGTTCAGTTTAATGTAGCTGAATGGGATAATAGCGTGATCAATCATCAGAGAAACTGAATGAAAAAAGTTTAGAGGTTTCCTTTTCATCTGTTGTCTCAGAACAGCTTCTCAAATTAAATATTTGTTTCAAGACGCTGCAAAAGACCTGAACTTTAAACAGCCACAGCAGGTTGTTGGATTGGAGGGCTGGAGTCCAAAACCAAATTGTTAATTGAAATATTTTAAGTCATAAATTGTATTGAATATAAAAGCTAATTTAGCTTTTTAATTGTTAAATCAATAAATAACAATACCAACCTAAGAAGTCATGTAATTACAGAAGAGACCAAAAAACTATTTATTTTCAAAAAGCAACTTTTACTGTGAAAAGAATTACATCTATAAGTACCTTTATATACAGTTACAGTGCCGCATAAGAGGATTGTGGTTCTCTGTGTCATATACATTTATACCAAACTAAATGGATAATACTAAGAATAATACATTTGCTGTATCTCAACTGTGATTGCACATTTATTTTCTACAGCACACTCATCTACATGAGACAGAAAACTTGAATTAAATGTCTCTTATACAAGACAGCAAGGAAATACTTGGTCAATTCTATATTTCTACAGCACTAAGATGCACACAGTTCATATGAGACTGACATTTGGTGCTTCATCAATAAGAAACAGACCTGTCACCCTTTAACTAACTTAACAGAAAACAGTTCAAATGTAAAACTTTTGCTCCTCACCTGCCCAGGGTCGGTGGAGCTTCAGGCAGTTTCCAGGTCTTTCCAGCTCCAAACCCAGAATCCGCTCGATGGAAAACGCCGGCCTGCTTTCTCCTGTAACAGGAGCCAAAGTGGATGCCATAATGATCAATCTGACAAACTGATCAATAATCAGTGCTGAGAGCAGAAAGCCTCTGGTGTGCTAATAAAACTACTGACAACAACAAAAACTAAAAAATAATTCCATAGGTCGATTTTCCTTAAATCCAACTAAAGGTTCTACGCTGTGGAGATGTGGCCAGAAGTCGGCTGAGAAGGTGAATGGATGCTTAAGTCTGTGGTACATGTGAAGCAGCAGGAATACAAACTGCTGACTGCTGGTTTAAATGGGAGTGGAGGATTTACACTGGCCACCAATTAGAATTAAGAAGTGGTTTTCCATGTGAATGAGACTCCCCGAGGTTCCATACAGCAGCTAATCTCTGCTGTGTGTGTCTGTATGTGTGTGTGTGTTTTACTGAGGGACAGCATATTTACATTTTCAGTTTACTTAGTTTCACAATCAAATGCAACAACTCTGCAAAAAAACAGGGTATTTGCAAACTTTTCAGCTTGTGAGTGAGCGTGGGTGTGTGTGTGTGTCTATATCTGGGTTTTCCCTCATGAAATATACTGTATGTGTGAGATTAGGATGTGGAGCCTTTATAAAAACTGCCACCAGTGTCACACAAGCACAAAGCATGATTGCACCCTTTTCTTCGGAATTACCAAAGTAGAAAATCTGTTTAGTTTTTGCACTAAAAATACGTCCATCCTTCTGCTGCAAGTCTGTGGCGGAGTTTAATCTAATAATAATAATAATGATAATGATGGCAATAGTAATGATCCGGCGAGATCCACTAATGCTATTAGCCTAATCTGTGTGTGTTGTGATGCAGATGAAGCTCGTAGGGTCTGAATGCAGGTTGAAGCAGCAGGGAAGAAAACCTTTTCAGAACCAGATTAGCTCTTAATGAAGGCCTGAAGCAGCTTTAAACTAACAGCACACTTGTTTATTTAACCCTCAATGAAAGGCAGGATGGATGGAAGGATGTGATTACTACAGGCAGAAAGGAAGGCCATTTAAACTCAGCTTCGGTGTAACTGGTGGATAATAGTTAAAGGAATATTTCAACATTTTGGGGAAACAGATGTACTTTCGTTCTGAGAATGAGATGAAGATCATTATCAATCTTGTGTCTGTGTGTTAAATACAACACTGGGGCAAGGAAATGATTAGTTTTGCTTAGTTTAAAGAAGAAACACAGCAAGCTTCGCTTTGTCCAAAGTTCAAAAATGCACCAACCACACCTTTGAAGCTCACTAATTAACTTGCTGTGTTGAGTTAAATAGTGCAGTTCCTCCATCCACCCTGTATTTCTTTGCAGCGTCTCTGGATAGAGCTGATTATAAGATTTGATTGGTGAGCACAAGTTTTGCTTTTGGTCTCCAAAGCCTGGCAAAATTACTGTGACAAGACTTCAAGACAAGCACATAGTCACTGCACCGGATGTTCGCCAAGAAACAGCTCATGCCTTAATGCACGCATGGTATTTTGTTTAATTTCTTTTTAGGTAGATGGTAAACCAACCAGACGCCTTGTATACGTATGACAGTTTATTGGCATGCTATTGTTTCACTTTGGAAAGAGCTAAGCTAGCTGATTCCCCCTGTTCCCAGTCTGTGTTAAGAGTGACATAAATGCTGACAGTATTCAAACCTATCTGCCTTACAATAGAACATGTTATACACTTTTTGGCAACAAGCTATTAAAGTTACAGCAGACTGTCCATCAAGCAGTTTTCAGTACAGTTTTTCAGAGTCCCTGCATCCCTATCAACATATTCATTTACTGTTAAAGCAAAATTCATTTAAAGACAAGAACAAAATAATTTAAAAACATTTATAACGTGTCACATTTCACTGGTACTGATACTTCCCAAGACTCAGGAGCGGATGTAGAAGGGTGGCATGGGGTCGCAGTTGCTGCCACTAAAAAAGGCCTGGCCACCCCAGTTATCAAACGCTGTCATTAATTTAGATTCATTTTTAAATTAATGTGTTAAAAAAAATTAATTAATTCAATGATCTTTTATGGTCACATTTTATTTATTTGGAAAAATGTCTGAAGATTTGGAAATAAAACTATTTATTAATTTCTTATACCACTATTAGATATTTCTATTAGCTGCTTTACTGATGTGCCACAACAATATCACGTTTTTTAGTTCAAATATCTTTTTGGGGCTTTTACAAGCAAATATTGATATATGTAATTCTTTGTGATTAAATCAGCATTCACGCCAACTGTTAAAGTCTCCATGCTACCCTATGAATAGTTTTCTAGGTCCACCTCTGCCGAGACTTCAATGAAACCTACACTGGAATCAATACATTTTGGGTTTGTGAGTGAAAGTCTCTTTCTGAATTGAGGTGTTGAAGTATATCTGGAATGTGGAAAGTGAACTGGTGCAGTATCTGCAGTGTTGCAGCCATTACACCGGACTGTCATGGTGTAGAGGGAGAAATCATGAGCTTTGGGTGGTGACCAAAACAGGGAGAACGTGTATATAAGAGGTCAAAATGAGCTTCCATCGTACGGTGGCTTGAAACAAGCGAGCTGAAAAGGTTTGGGCATCCGATCTGGGTGCCTCCTGGAAGCCTCACTTTCTGAGTTTTCAAGGCACGTCCAACTAGAGGACGACCCTGAATATGTAGCACAGATTGTATATTCCGTCTGATAACACCTCAAGATCCCCCTGGAGGATCTGGCTGAGGAGGAGGATGTCTGGGCGACATTTCTGTATAATTGCCTGTCGGATTGCTGCTTGTCAAACAGCTAAAAAAAAACTGACTAGACACCTTAAAAGGTTTAAAATTAGGGAGGGTGCATTTCTTTAATGTCTGTCAATCACACTCACCTCACACAGTGATTGGCAAGGTGTTTGAAGGTGTGAGAATAAGACAGGTTTCAACTTCTCTCCCAAGCTCTTTTGTAATACTTCACACAACTACGTCTGTCAGTTTTCGTGTAAGTGTAACATCATGAATGCCTTCGAGTCAAGATTGTCAAAAATTTAAACCTTGCCAGTATCATGTAAATGTAGAACTAACATTACCTCATTAAAACTCCACCCCTTACCTGACACGCATGAGATGCCAGTAACCCTCTGTCATTCTTCCTCATGAAAAAAAAAAACAGCCGGCAAGATTCACTGTCAGTCTAACAACATCCACTTAGAGAGGACAGCCGGAGGACGGACGACCCCGCACTAAACGTGAGTTTTACAAACAGCACGACTCAAAATGGAAGTAAGTGTCAGCGTTGAGCCACATGTGACTGATTGCTCCTGGTATGTTTTCAGATTCCTTCAGAGAGAAAATGTCCCAGCGATCAGAGGAAGATCTCTACTGTCCTGTCTGCCACGACATCTTCAAAGATCCTGTTGTTCTGACATGTAGCCACAGCTTCTGTAAAGACTGTCTGCAGAACTGGTGGACAGAGAAACTATTACAGGAGTGTCCAGTGTGTAAGAGAAGATCGTCAAGGAGTGAACCGCCTTGCAACTTGGCGTTGAAGAAGGTCTGTGAGTCCATCATACAAAAGAAAGAGAGGAGAAGTTCAGCAGGGTCTGAGGCTCTCTGCAGTCTGCACTCTGAAAAACTCAAACTCTTCTGTCTGGACCATCAGCAGCCAGTTTGTGTCGTCTGTCTACATTCAGAAACACACAATGGACACAAATTCAAACCTATTAATGAATTTGCACAAAGCCACAAAAAGGAGCTCCAGAAAACACTGAAACCCTTACAGGAGAAACTGAAACTGTTTGAACAGGTTAAAGGAAACTGTGATCAAACAGCAGAACACATTAAGGTTCAAGCCCGACACACAGAGAAGCAGATTAAGGATCAGTTTAAGAAGCTTCATCAATT
Source organism: Dicentrarchus labrax (assembly GCF_905237075.1). Lineage (NCBI taxonomy): Eukaryota > Metazoa > Chordata > Actinopteri > Moronidae > Dicentrarchus > Dicentrarchus labrax. Next base: position 31,688,217 of record NW_026136711.1, read on the forward strand.
TCTACAAGAGGAAGAGGAGGCCAGGATCACTGCACTGAGGGTGGAAGAGGAGCAGAAGAGTAAGATGATGAAGGAGCAGATTGAGGCTCTGAGCAGAGAGATAGCAGCTCTTTCAGACACAATCAGAGCCACAGAGGAGGAGCTGAGAGCTGAAGACGTCTCATTCCTGCAGAACTACAAGGCTGCAGTGAAAAGAGTCCAGCAGCGCCCCCTGCTGGAGGATCCACAGCTGGTCTCAGGAGCTCTGATAGACGTGGCCAAACACCTGGGCAACTTGACCTTCAACATCTGGAACAAGATGAAGGAGAAGGTCTCCTACACTCCTGTGATTCTGGATCCAAACACTGCCAACTCAGAACTCATCTTGTCTGAAGACCTGACCAGTGTGAGCCGTGGAGAGACACAGAAGCTTCCTGACAATCCAGAGAGGTTTGATTACTTTCGCATCGTCCTGGGCTCTGAGAGTTTTAACTCGGGGACTCACAGCTGGGATGTTGAAGTTGGGGACAATACAGACTGGTTTGTGGGTGTGACAGCGGAGTCGGTCCAGAGGAAGGGGAAGCATCCGTCTCGTTTATGGAGAACAGGGTACTTTGATGGGAAATACAGCGCACGCTCCCTATCAGATCCCTCCACAGCCCTTTCTGTGAAGAAGAAGCTCCAGAGGATCAGAGTTCATCTGGACTGCAACAGAGGAAATCTGTCATTCTCTGATCTTGATACTAACACACACATACACACCTTTACACACACTTTTACCGAGAGGCTGTTTCTGTACTTTAACACTGTGAATATACGCCCACTGAAGATAATATCAGTAAAGTTTTCTGTAAGGCGGAGTTCAGATATATATTAGCTCTAACTAAAACCCTTAGATAACACCCTCTCTGTGGGAAGAGCAAAAAAAAAAAAAAAAACAGCCATGCAAGAAGTTTTTAACTTGACTCAAATGTTGCAACCTCACCCAAAACCCAACTGCGACACCCAATCAAATGTGCAATGACCTATTCCTAGCCTAAGTTTACTGCATTGTTTACTGGCAATCATCACAAGAGTAATGACTGTCATTGTGCTTACTGCCAGTGCAGAGCTGTAAAATCCTGCCAATTTATAAACTATTCAATTCAGTTTCATTTGTATACCGCCAATTCATTACAAAAGTTATCTCAAGACACTTTTCAAATACAACAGGCCTAGACTGTACTCCTTATATAATTACTTACAGAGACCCAAAAGTTCCTAAATACTGTGCAGTATTTCACATTTTAGTCTTAAAACTTCTGGATATTTTACTCCAATTTGTATTTGTGTCTCACTTGTTCTAGAATTATACGAGAAAGGATTGCCAGGTCCCCAAAAACCAAAGAATAATACAAAGACTCCAGAAATACTGTCTGTCAGGGCAGAATATTGTAGATCATACCTTATTTATCTTACTGCCACATTGCTACTGGAGACCTGTGGGTTCTGCAATGTGTCACCATAATACAGACATTACTAGGTAAGGATGAAAGCTGTAAGTATCAAACTTTACGGAAATGTCATTAATGTACAAAACAATAAAAACATATCTTTGTGCCTGAACTGTTTAATACCATATAGTTTTGTGAAATATAGACAGAAACAGGTTCATTTCCCACATTTTTTAAAGCATTAGTGACGTTCTTCTCAGAAGGTCAACAAATTATAACCTCATAAGAAAGTTTGTCCATTCAGCAGTTTATTAAATATTTACATGACAAAGACTCCACAAGAAATGATCAGAACGACACAGGCAGAAAGGCTGAAGTGTGTGTGTGTGTGTGTGTGTGTGTGTGTGTGTGTTGCAACATCTACTGCTGCTGGAAACAAAACAAACTGCCACACAGGAAAGTTTCCTTTAAGATAATTTATTTTGTACAGTAAAACAGGTTCAGAGGCTGCATTTGTTCCACTGAGTGTCTTTGTGGAGAGGACAGGGGAAGATGGATACACACACAAACACACCCGGGATGTTACAAACTTTCAGGGCAACCATTTCTCAGGGCTCGTGTGTGGTTATTGAGTATCTTACAAAGATGGACGATCAATCAACTTATCAGTCAATTGTGACAAAGTGTCTGATACGAGATGTCAAGATGTGAACTGCTACCGGCGATGACCCGAAGCAGAAAAACAAAAACATAGACTTTGTCGAGGGTGTGTTCAATTACGCCACAACTCTCTAACACAAACTTACGCCACAACTCTCTAACACAAACTTGCACCACATTCCAGATGCAGGAAAATCTGTCACACAAGTAGTTCTACCACGCCAACAACTTAAAAAAAGGCATTTTTCCTCTAGGAATAAACATAGTATATTTCTCTACCCCCCTCTTAGAAAGGCATGTGTGTTTGTTGTTCTGTGTCTGCATGATTGTTGTGATGTGAGCGTCGTGGGGTCATTGAACGCAGCCCTCTCCGGTAGGTTTTAAGCCCAGGTAGGGGTGAGTTTGTTTCGGTTTACTTTGGGGGCCTGTAGGCGATCTTCCTGCTCTTCAGCACAGACCACCTGTGTCTCTTCATGTAGTACATCAGAGGGACGAGGATGGCCGAGCCCAACAGCATCTGGAAACAGAACGAGAACGCAAAGATTAATCCCACAACAAGCTCCAGATTCTGTGTGCGTTTGTAGGCACGGACCAAATGGTTGTGACCCATACCATATAATCTCCAGACACGAGACACATTTACTTTAAAAAGTATTGTTTTTGCATCTGTACCCTCAAATTAAGGTATAATATTGGAGGTATTGGAACATTTCTAATGATATGCAGTCTGCTGTGTACCTTCAGGCCCATGCGTTTGCGTTGGTCGTGCTCTGGCTCGGCAGCCCACCTCAAGAATGTACACACGTCTTTAGCAACCTGGCTCATGGTGGCAGGGGTTCCTGTGACAACAGACACACAACAACCATCAGCACAGTTATTGTAGCAAACAGTAAAGCCCTCTCCTAGACAGTCAGGGTTCCCACTCTTTATTACAAAACATTTTCCAGGACTTTTTTTCTTAACAATTCAGAATCAGAAATACTTTATTGATCCCCAGGGGGGGGTTTGTTAAATTTATGACAGCACTTGCACACAAACAGTCGTATAATTTACCGATGTCCTTTTTCAGGACAACATAGACACGCCAAAAATCATGTGGCCATTAATACTGAGGCCTTTTATGATGCACTGGTTTTGAATAGAGGATGTTTGTCGATTTGCCAGAGTGTTTAAAAGTAGAATTTTAGTCTGTATTCCAAACTGTTTCCAGGTTGTTTTTGTAGAGACCTCTGTTCACAGTAAAATACCTGAACATAAAATCAGCTGAATTTATTCTCCTCCATCCTATTATCTGATGGCAGAACAAAACAAAGTAAGTAGTGGAGCCTTTCTGCACTGCTCACTGTAAGTGGGACTAGTCAATCAAATGGCCTTACAGCAGATCAAGCACACATACACGTCTTTACTTACCGTCATCATACTCAAGCACCTCGTTGTAGATGGGCGGGGCCATGCCGATGGCCTGCCCAGGGAAGTATGGGTTGTAGTAGAGTCCCTCTCTCACCGACACTCCTGCTGGAGGTTCGCAGTATCCTGTCAGCAGGCTGAACACGTAGTCCTCTCCTCCATGCCTGAGGGGAGCGGGGGGGACACACCAAGTGAATACCAAAGATTTGCAGATTTGAGGAAATGTTGTGGCTTTCAGACTTAACCATGTTTGTTTTCTGTTTTTCAGGAGTTACCTGGCATTGACAATGTAGCTAAGGTCTGGAGGCAGGGCTCCGTTGTTGGCAGCCCGAGCTGCCTCAGGATTGGAGTAGGGCTTTGGGAAGTAGTCCGACAGTTTTCCTGACCGGGTGAACATCTCTCCGTTGTCATCAGGACCGTCCACGACCTCAACCTGAACAGAACACACAACATACCTTTAAAGTGTGGCCCAAAACCTATAAATATAACAGCAGACAGAGCCAGGTGTCACCACCTACTGGCAGAACGTAGACTTTCATTCTAAAAATAACCGCAAACACTGACACAGACTCTTATGCTCACACACACAGACACACACACAGCCTCACCTCCTCAGCGATGGCCTTAACCTCGGCCTCTGTGTGCGACACTCCCACCAGATTTCTGAAGGCCAGGTACTCCATACTGTGGCAGGCTGAACACACTTGCTTATACACCTGGTAACCACGGCGAACACTGCAGGGGAAGAGAGATACTTGTAAGACTAAAGGTGCCACAACAGACTTTAAATCGAGTTCAAACATAACAGTAGAAAAAAGTATTAATTATAACCAAAAAAAATTGCAATAATAACAATAAAACACAAGATCCTGTCCCTGAGCACTGACAAATGTGTTGAATGCGTGTACCAATTACTTGTGATGCACCAATTGGGAAATTCTGGGCCAGAACCATTGTTTAACATAACTCTGTCGTTATTTATTCATCTTTTTGTGTCAGGGAAACAAAAGAAATCTCTGCCTAGTTGCAGCTCAGTCTATGTCCCTTCCCATCCAAGATGCTGCTGTGTGGTGCACATCAGGATTTCATGTGTGAGTAATGGAAAACTTATGCGGTGATTTTTAAACTCTCTGGAAAATGTATGTGTGTGTGTGTGTGTGTGTCCATGCATCACACCTAGCGTGGTCCAAGGAGGACAGAGGTCCAGCGTGGCTCCAGGGGTAGTTAGGGGGGTGGAGCTCCAGGTCGGAGGCTTTAACGGACTGATGCAGCATCAGAGCGAGCCCTGCCCCACCGGCTGCGACCACACCCAGCGTCGACAGGGCAACCTTCTTGTTCCGCGGCAGGCTGCCGAAGGACATGTTGGCCTACGGAGAAACAAGAACAGTCAGGATACCATTTGGTTAGTTACTAAAATTATTCCAGCACAACAACATACACGTGATTATTCACCTACTTCTTATATACATAACAGTCCGTACAGATATTCTGATATTATATCATTGCCAGACCTGTTTAAACAGGTTAAAAAGGAGTCAAAATAGTTGCTCATTTATTTTCTGTCAACTAATTCACTCATCGATGAATCTCTAGAATATATAAAGAATTCAGAAATAACATTAAGGATAGTAAAGAATGATTCCCAAGTGCTGCTGCAACAATATCTGAATGTTGACACTTACACCTTTATGATGACTTACAGTTGACCTAAAGACACAGCTTTACTTTATGGAAACTATTTGCAAAGTGTAATTAATCATAATGTCCTTGCTCGCAGACTGCACGCTGGTTGGGCTTATGAAAGTGCCCTTCACTACCGCTTCTGTAACCAGGTATCACATGACAGCATCCCTGCATCTTAATACGCACACACAAACACACACCAACCTCTTATCAGGGCCACGCTCAGGAAGGGCACCTATTTACAAACTTAGGACTTGAATCCATTTGTGAGGCGCTTAGGAAGCATATCATACACTGTGACTGAAATCGGTTAAATGGAAAAATAACGAGCACATTAATCAATAGTGTAACTAGAGCTGCGTAATTAATTTAAAGAAGCTTCAATTTCTTGATGAAGGTAAAAATGTGTCTGACCAGCTTTATAATTAAATACTGTAATGCTGCAGGGTTTATCTGGCCTACGAGTCTCACTCTCCAGATTTAGGAAAACACTGATTTGGTTTGTTTGTTACAATCTCCAACAAATATTCAACTTAATGCAGCTTACAACAGCAGCCACTTTAAGGGAGGAGGACAATATAAACAACCAGGAGGAGGACAATATAAACAACCAGGAGGAGGACAATATAAACAACCAGGAGGAGGACAATATAAACAACCAGGAGGTGGACAATATAAACAACCAGGAGGAGGACAATATAAACAACCAGGAGAACTACTCATGCTGACCGGTTTCTATTTGTTCATCAGGACATTTAGCCTCACATGTGGAGCATTAATAAGACACAACAGGGAGATAAATCCAGGTTAAAAGCAGCCTGGGGACGCAACCACACATGTCCAACAGCTCACAGATGAAGAGTAGCGGCAGTAAACGCTTCAGGTCGGCTTTCTTCACCGGAAGTCCGCACAGTCCTTGAAATGACGAGCCGACGAGCTCAGCTAACTTTAGCCGCTTTGAGTTGTAGACGGATTAAGAGTCTGAACTGAAGCAATTACAAACACTACGACCACACACACTGTGTATATATAGATATATATACGTGTCCCTGAACCGGTACCGACAGCAGATCGTTGCTGACGCCCTACAGAAGAGTGTGAACACCGGTGACCTTGTCTCAACCCGCAGACAGGCTAACGTTAGCCCGGTTCCCGCACGTCCCGCACGTCCCGCCGCAGCGCTTTCCCGTTAAACTGCGGTTATAAACTCACTCGGTCCTGGCTGGATGAATCCAACACTCATCCATCGACCTACCTTTGGGGTCCTGATAGTTTTCGGCGTGCTAAGGAGAGCCCTGCCGCTCCCCGATAGCACCACGACTCGTAACGCCGCCATCTTCTCTGCTCTTCTCTGAGTTTAAAGGAGCTGCTTGTCCGACACACAGCCCTTCCGCTCCGAACCTTCACAATAAAAGCAAGGGCAAGTGAGCTGCGCTGCATTTAGCTGGGACCTCCCGGTCACAGCTGTCACAATAAAACCACTGACCCTCTCCCACGGTCCCACTTCATGTAGTGTGGATGAAAAACTATAAGAATAATGCACACAATTAACATTTAAGTGAACAACTGGGCAATATCTTATGATTTATATGTATGCATGATTTCCAGACTTTAAATATAGTCACTAAATTGTGCTTGTTTATCAACAGAAGTGTTTGTTCTGTTAGGTTTAATGGTTAACTGTAATAGGTTACCCCCCATTGTGTTTATGATAACTGAAATATTGATCATATTGCTTTGTTGGTAGTTTGATGTCATATAGACTGGACCTACTCTCTGCATCCTCTCTTACATTAAGGACTCAGGTGGAAATAAATCTCTGACTTTATTGTGGCATCCTTAACATTTTGTAATTACGTGGAATTTAATATCTCCCTTTTAACAATGTAAATTGAATAAATAATATATATTTTTAGCTAACATTTACAGGACAGCTGCAGCTCTCTGCAACTAGAGACTTGGGGATGAATCACTAAGTATTTATGACAAAATTCACATAATAGAAACATGTTTTTTATGGGTATAGATTGATAAGTACCAAACCCTGTCAGAGTATGAAATACTCATATCAAATTACATTATGATGCCTCATGTATGCATAGCAAAGAAAATATGAAGTGGATTTTTACTCTCTTTAGATGAATGAACTGAGCTGTTTTCCCTTTTGTCACACAGTCTCAAGTCTTCTGCTCTTATTGTGAAGGCAGTCCTCATTTACCGACCGGAACTACTTAGCCGGGCTGATTCTCTCTAACTTTGTAAACCTTACACAACCTGGATTTACGCAACTCTTTTTTTCCGCATTGTTTTGTAACATATTACAAAACAAACTAATAAAATAAATATAGACACAGCTTATTATTATTTTTTTTTTATAAATCAGTATTTTGTTTTTAGTTTAGTTAGTTTAACACTGACAAGATTTTTCTACACATTTAAACATCTCTTGACCTCAAATAGCTTTTGAATGGGGAAACTTTATTAAACCACTGAACAGATGACAACATGCACTTTCCCCAGTGGATTTGAACACGTTCATCCATAATTTAGTACACTTTCTTTCTTTCTTTCTTTCTTTATCAGACAGGTTAACGTTTCAATAAAATAGTTTTCTTGTTTTTATTTGAGAAAAACATAACCCAATCATTAATATGCAGTACATGTAGAAAAGTAGGGCTGCAATTAACTTTTCATTTTGTCATTAATTTGTCCGGTCTGATTGTTCAGTAGTATGCCAGAAAATTGTAAAACCTTGTCCACCACATTTGGTAATCTGTAATCTTCCCATGGGTGTTTTTTTTAATGTTGTTTTGTATTCACCAGTCTGAGTTATTCAAAGCGAACTAAGAAATCTCTTTTTTATGCTTCCCTGGACAGTATTTCCATCATTAAACTGCAATTAAGTGCTTTTAACACATATAAGGAATGTAAAAATACTTATTATGTCTACATTCAGACAGGTGAAGACTCAAATCAGCTTCAGATAAACTTCACAATGTGTTAAATGATTCTGGATTTTGTCGCCCTTCACTTACATGGGGATCTTTAAATGGCCAGTATGAACGGGAGAAAGGACTACAGCAAAAAACTAAATCAGGCCTACATAGGAGCATGTGACTATTATATTATCTGTAACTACACTGCGGCGTCTGTAGATATAAAAGGCTCACTAAGGTTACAAAAACACAACAATTCCTAATGATAACATAATAATGAATATTCAGTTTCTGCCGATAGATGCTCCATAATGTTACACACTGGACCTTTAAGACAGACTGGAAACAGCTTTATTCCTGCATCACAAACCCAAAGAGGACAAAACGGACCAAAACTGAAGCTGAAGCGGTTTTATCTGAGTCCTCCACAAGATGGAAGCACAGCATCAAAAAATAAAACACAGCCCTCACTCCTCACTTCCTCTGCTGGGAATATAATATAATCAAAAGGTGCTATCACTCTCAAATGACTGACAGGTCCTGTAATACAAGGATACATGTTGGACAGCAGCTGAAATAAAGGATGTTTTTGTTCATATTAATGTGGGTAACTTGGGCTGGCAAGAGCAGGAAATGAATCACCGGAATTACATATTTAAGTATATAACCGCTGTGCAAATATGCTTAATAAAGAATCTAAAAGAGTCTGAGCCACAGAGTGCCCATATACAGAAAAACTATATATACTGAGACCATGTTTTACTACATCAAGAGCTGGAAAAGTTGCGTGCACATGAGATACAGTTCGGTGGGTGGGTGTATGGATTCAGACATACTGTAGTTGCCTGACTATTTATTGTAAGCTTAAGTGTGGTGAAGAAATCAATTTCACCTTAAGGCTGATTTTATAGTTAAGTCCTTAATTGTCAGTGTACACTTGGTAGATCACTGCAACCGTGTGAAGAATATGTGGGTGCGCAAATCATGCCTTGCATAATCCTGCACTTCATACTGCAGGGAGAAAGGCTGGTCTGTTGTGCTGGCTCTCTGTATATACAGCTATCTCATGCACTCTCAAATGAATGCTCGACTGATGTAGTAAAAGGTGACCTCGATATATAGGGGGGGCCATTCAAGACAAAATCAAAACCTGAAACTTTTTGTTGACACGTGATGGAGAAGGAAGATACAGTACATAAATAATGAAAGACTGAACATCCAGCTTGAAATATTAAGATACATAAAAACACGCAGCTTGTTTGAATGACCTTAAGTTGGTTGTGAGTGGAACTGCAGATGGATGTTTGCTGTTTGACAGCAGGTAGGTAATAAACTATTCATCAGCCCCAGCAGTGACTGTCATCGTCTGTCATGTTTGCTTGACAGGAGGCCTTCTCTGTGGCGCTGCCACCAGGTACGTGCTGTGCATACGCGCGCTCCAATTGTACAGCTGGATGATAACTGTTACAGCTTTGAATTAGACAGAACAATTCAAAGCAAAGCTCACCAGAAACTACACAAGTCTGAAGTCTGAAACATGAGCAGTCAGACGACTAGACAGGCTGGAAACAAACCTCCAGGTTAGAATAACTCACTTTGAAGAGAAAAAGAGCAATAAAATGATTACCAACCTGTCAGCTGACTTCTTGTGTTTCTTCCCCCATCAGACTTCACTGGAGATGATGATGTTGCCATGTTTCCAGCTTATTTACAGCAGTTTGGACCAGGACTCCGACTCTGTGGGACAACAGAGACACGGTGGGTGAGGAGCAGATTCATTTGTGAGTAACTGTTAACGTTATAGAGAATGCGTGGTGTTGATAAATGTAGTCGAGTGTTTATTTTTGTAAAGTTGGAAGGTACATATTCTGTGTTTCGAACAACGAGACTTGTGTGATGTTATACTGTGCTGACATAACTTTACATCATGTTCAATCACCTTCCTGATTGTCCCGACACATTCAGAGGGATTACTGGTTTTATAGATATAAATAATTAAACGAATATCTTAAATATGTAATTACTAGTCGACTAATGGCTTGAACTAACGACTACTAGTCGACTCAGTAAATCTTTAGTCGGGAGCAGCCTTTGTAGAAATAGCCAGTGTTCTCTGTGAAGGTCTCGTTTGCTCATGTAGGTCATAATAGAGTAGTAATAAATTCAAAATGTTTCATAACCAGTTAAAAACTCTCTGTAGTAACTTTACAGTAACTTAAAGTTACAGTAACAGGACTTCTTTAAATATGAAAGACTAATAAAGAATGGCTTTATCTTTGTGTGTGTGTGTGTGTTAATGTTTGATGACTCAGGTTTCTGGTGGGATACTGCACACAACAGCAGTTTCACACATCAAGGCCCCGTTGCTTTACGGGGCTGATCGATGCTCTCGTAGTACTGTGGGTGAACTCCGCTATCACAAGATCCAGCATTGCAGTGATGGACCACTGCATAGTTTTATTGTTGGAAGTTTCACTAGGACAACAAGAGGAGGAAATCTTTCAGCTGACACTCTAACCTCAGGCAGATTATAAAAAGAACAGTGGACAACACCTTAGATTTAGAACAACAAAAAACAGCAAAGACTGAAATGTTGGTAAGAAAACTTTGCAAATTATAGAAGCAAGAACAGGAAAAGACGCCAGTGGCTGTGAAGTTTTATGTGCCCCTTTCCGTTAAAGCTTTCTCTAACATTAAGTGTTACACAGTGTATCTTTGAGGTCTAACAAAACCTCATGAAACAATTGTAAAGCCAGTTTCCTAAAGAACCGGTGTGTAGGATTTAGTGGCATCTATTGGTGAAGTTGCAGATTGCAATCAACAGCTCAGCCCTGCAATGTCAATGTTTGGTTTGTCCATACAGGGCTACTGTAGAAACTTTATGGTTTAGCATTGGCAGAACCTGATTCTAATTTTCAGGTAATTATACACTAATAGAAACATACTATTGGAATATTATATCCCATTTCTGCCAATAGATCTTCTTAAAAATGACACACAGGACTTTAAGTTTTTATCCTTGTTTACTAACCTGTAGTTTCCTTCCCTGCGTTTGTTGGCACATTGCAGCACATCTTGTTGTGTTACTGCCACCTGTAGATTCCACCAGTGGAATAGTGTGAAACCATAGTGTTAGGAATGTGTATTGCATCACCTTCTAGAGGACAAAAACTCCACAGGGAACCGTTGATGTACCAGCAATTGCTATGGGTTGGTCTGGGTGCCAGCATAGTTGAGGAGGGGTTGGTGGGGTAGCATGAATCTCATGTTATGACCTCCAAGAGGAGCTCATCACTGGCAGGTAAAAGGAAGCAACTGAAGACATCATGGAGCATATTACTCTCAGTTTGCAGCTGGCTATATTCTCTCTCCCTCTGAGTGTGTCTGATAAAAGAGTGCAGCAGATTCTATACATGCCTTACCCAGACATTACATTTCAGAAAGTAATTTCTCTGGCACAGTCAGTCGGTTAGTAAATCAGGCGACTTTGTTGAAATTTTCATCCTCTCCTCCCATATTTTGCACCTTTAAAGAGGAAGGAATACAGAACGAGCAGAAACGCACAATTTTAGCAGTGCTTCTTTTCTTTAAATTTACTGGTGCATTTTGGTAAATAGGTGGAACACAATCGAATGTTTAGAGCCAAAAGAAGGGGTTAGTAAATGTGTGTACATATCTTGTGTCATAGAGAAAGACCATGTCAGTCAGCAGCCTTCCACAGGAAAAACAGCAGAAGTTAGACTGCAGTAGTGTAATGGGCCTCCTAATCTGAAGAAAATGGGAGAAAAGTAAGACAGAAAAATGATTTGGGATGATTATTTGTGTAGAATCCAACAGGGAGCCTTGAAAACCATGAAAATGGCCGTGTTAAACCTAAAAAAAGGAGAAGATTCATTTTCCATTTTTGTATTTACAGTGTAAAAGGCATGGATTTGTTTTATAAATACACAGTTTGGTTTAGTAGAATTAATCATGCGTTCTTTTATTGCTTCCTACAATTAAGGTAAAATGCTCAAGTGCTGAGAGACGTACAGTAAATCTGGCTGCCGATTAACATTCAGACTGTTTTCTTACTATAAGGAGGTTTTAATTGTCTATCTAACAATTTAATGCTGATGCCTCTATATGACATACATAAACAAACAAGACCATCGGCGAGGAAATTGGCTGTTTATGTATAGTTATTCATAATGCCTGCAGGGTCGGATTTGGTCAGATTCCCATTGAAATCAATGACAGTAGGCAGGAGAAACACTGCTGCTTTTGTCCACAGGGGCCACCAGAAGCAACGCAAAATTAAAGTTGCTTGTTGCTGGTTTAAGAAGAATATCCTATTCTTTATGAATAAAAATCACTTGATGTAGTTGTTGCTCTCCAGTGCGTAGAGACGGCACTTGGTTTGTTAAGAAAACAGCAGAGCCCGAATCAACATCAGTGCTGTGATCCTCAAGCTCAGGGAGCAGTTGTGCTCATATATTCTGTGCAGCTGTAGTCCAGAGAGACTAAGGTTGAGCTTTTCAATCAGCATTAACGCGATTGTTTTTGTGCAGAGCCGCAATGAGATGAGATCTGGGTAATTAAAACGAGATGAGATTAGCATTTACAGACTGACAGCTGAAATAATTTATATACATGAACAATTTATGGTTTTATGTTGCGTGTCAGGGGGACAAAAGTTTGGCTTTTCAGTCAGCATTAAAATCTTGTTCTTTGAGTGTTACTGCACAAACGTATTCTACCACAACTTTATATGCACTTACAGGTGTGTAACTGAATTTATTTATTATGATGGAGTCGTAAAGAGAGTAGCTTTGGAGGAAGTGAAACAGATCAACATTCCCACACTGGTGAGCAGAGCTGACAGCTGAAGTAATTGTCTCAGATCTTTTAATGGCCGCTGTGGACACATGCTGTGTAATTATAGACATGTACGCTGTCATGAAGATTATGGGCTGTACATCAGTCTCTGTGTGAGCGTGCATTGTTGAGACTTGTGTGTATTTTGAAGGGGCCATGCAGCGAGAGTGAGTGTGAATGAAGGCACCGCGTTGGTTCGGGTTTGCTTGTGCAGAGATCCATGTAGCATGTGTGTGTCTGTCCTGGTGTTAAGTGTGTGTATCTGGGACGTGTCAGATGTTTAAATCACAGTGAGCAGCTCTTTGACAGCCAAATGTATCTGCTTTCCAGTCCATGACAGCTGATGCATTAATTACACTGATGTGAGCAGATGAACAGGCTCCAGGAATGACTGCGCCTGAAAAGAGCAGGTGGATGATTTAACTGCTGTACAAGCCTCCCTTCACGAGTACCAATTATTACTCTTTATGGCCACCAGGAGGCAGAGTTTAAACACAATGGAAGCGTCAGCTCCAGCGGTAAATTACCAAAAGGCTTGCCGAGATAAGAGTCTCTTCATTGGGGATGACCATGGATGCTGACTGGGTGCTGTTAAGGGTTAGCGGGCAAGAATAAACGGTATATCAGAATCAGAATCAGAATCAGAAATACTTTAATAATCCCAGGGGGAAATTACTTTTGTTACAAACTCCAGATATACATACAACATATAATATATTAAGAATATATATAAATATATATATATAAAGGTACAATGTACAGTTTAAAATGTGCAAAAAGTGCAAAAATGATTGTCCGCGTTTGAGGTCAGATTACAGAGAGGGGGTGTCTGACTCTCTGAGGGAGGCGTTGTAGAGTTTGATGACCACAGGCAGGAATGATTTCCTGTGGCGCTCTGTGGTGCATCTGGGTGAGAGGAGTCTTCTGCTGAAGGTGCTCCTCTGCTGGGCCAGTGAGTAGCTATACATTTCTTAATTGAAAGAAATATCTGGTAACACAATAGCAGTGCTGATATTTTATATATATGTTAAAGCCCCAAATCCATAAAATATGTATGTTTCTGTTGTCTGTTTGCTTCTTTAGAGACTGATAAATGTTGTAAGTGACTTTTCATCCTGACTGAAATGTCTCCCTCTGGCTCCTGGTGTACAAGCATAAAAGGAACTTCAAAATGACTTTCATAAGTACATGTAATGCACATTATGGGGTACGAGCACCAAATGCACTGTATTCCTCTGAGGCCAGAGAAGTCACTGCCATTGAATCCTCATTGGTATCCTTTGTTTGAAGTAATACTGTGTTTTCTTCGTCCACAGTCCCTGTGATCTGGATCAAAGACCAAGATTACCAAGCAGCATTATCTAATTATTGTCCTGATGCAGGATTTTCCTTTCCAGCCTTTGTATATTCACTCACAGGCTATTTTCGAGTTCAGTGCTAGCTCGGATTTGATGTAATGAAATTAGCTATAATGAGTGCTGTTCAGTATGTTCATAAAGATCACTCTACAAACTCTGCAGTCCTTGCACAACATTGGTGTTTATGCTTATCTATGACTGTGTCTTCCAGTTGTGTCAAAAACTGATTTAATTGTAGAGAACAGGGCAAGGAAATACTACTTTAAAATAACCTTTCTATGGATAAACAGCTCAACTTTGCTTCAATGCTGCTTTTGGTATATTTTGAATATTCTAAATTGCGCTTGTTTCATTTAGATGCCTTGAGTTAGTTATTAAATTTAAGCCAGGTTTGTATTGCGATCGCAGAATCTTTCACTTTTCAACCAAATCCAAACATCATCTGCATTATTACACAAAATTATTGGAGAAATATTATAGAAAATAAAGAATAAATACATTCAGGACTACATCTACAAACTGTTATGAGAATTAAAGTTGTTTGACATTTTGGTAAATACATGTTAGAAGTACTGGTAGTGTTTTGAACTGTGGACAGAGCCAGGGCAGTGTGCAATCAGACTGGTGTGAGCACAAAAAATCTGTTAGATAGAATCTGAGGAATGTGTGTGCTTCACAATACAGTACATGCACGCTTGCCTACACACACAACCATCCTGACACCAGCGACCTTGACTCTCTGCATAGTTATAAGACCTTCAAAGTCTTGCAGCACGCCAGATCAATACATTTATTAATGAGCGGTGATGACTGCGGTCTTTTCGCCACACAGCATCCTTGAGACTCATAAGCAGGTCATTGTGTATTCGTGACCTCAATGGATTCTTAATTCAGACAAGCAGAGCGAGCATCAAACCGTCTCTTCCACCTCCCACGACATCAGTGAATAATTAAACCCGGCTTTCCAAGATGTGAACATCGTGTGGGGCAACGGAGCAGGGAGAAGAAGCTGTGAGAAGGGCTAGGGGGTTCTGGGCGGGGGTGAGGCGAGGAGAGGAGCTCTTTTCACTTTCTAAGATGGATTAATTTATGTTTTTTGTTCATCTCTTTTCAACACTGACCATGTTTTATTCAGGCGGTGGAATGTATGAAAGCTTATGAGACCTTAATGTGAGACAGACAGGTGACAATGATTTCCACTTTCAAGGCTTTCGGTGCTTTAATTTTCCAAATATACTGTAAGAAATTGGATGTCTTTCTTTTGAGGCATCCATTGGTTTTAGTTTATTAATTATGCTGTTGAATAAATTTGCAGAGACTTAAAACATACTTTCCTCAGACATAAAGTTATTAACCACAACCAAATCTATGAAGCCTATTTCTGACAGGAATAGAAAAGTAAGCCAAGATAAAAATTAGGAATACTTTTGGGAGGTCCTCATAATTACCTCATAATTCAGTATCTCATAATTTAATAAAACACTTTTATAAAACAACACATTTTTATTCATTGTAGTTTGGGGGGGATAGCTTTGTGGGAATATGATGCCCTAAATACTGAAAATATAAAGATCTAATTGTTTAAACGTTTCTCAGCACGACACCAGACATATCTGACTTACTGAAGTCATCATAAAAGTGAGTGATTTCAGGGGTCTGGAACCAGGCTTTTCGTCTGAATATCCCATAATTTATTGGGTGAATATACACATTGACCACTGTATACCAGCTAAAAAACTGAAAATCCTCTTGCTTTTGCTACTTTCCTCCTTTTCTTCGTATCTTTGTATGAACTTTAATCTGGGCCTCAGTTTGCACAGCCCAGGGTGAATTTGTGTCTGTTTGCATCTTTGCATTGACTGTCTGTAATTGCCAGGCCCCTAAAAATCACTTTGCACTCACAGAGAGTCAAACACTTTCCCACACATTAGTACTTTTCCCATCACTGCTTCTAGGTTTCTACCGCTGTCAGAACTGTCTACAAATGCAGTGCAACATGTCAGTGGTCTGCCCACTCTGAGATGTGATACATAAAAGATGGATACTGCGAGGCAACAAGGTTAAGGATTCAACCAGGAGGTGTTTTTTCATTCTTCTGTTTGGCTTTGGTTTTAAATTTAATTGACTCAGTGGCATGTTTTATTCAGATGGAGGGAAAACGGAGGAAAAAGGTAGGATGGACCCCGGCAGTCGAAGCTCTGTGCTGATGTGGGACTAACACAGTGTATTGCAGAGATAAGGGACTCCACTGCTGAACCACAGGCATGTTGGAGACAAAGTGATGGATTTTGTCTCTTGAAGAATGAATGTGGAGTCAAATTGGGTTATGGTGAGAAGGGGGTTCAAATAAAATATAATGTGCTGCTTTTTCAACTTTTCTTGTGGTGGGGAATAGTTGGCTTAAGAATGAATGGGCATGCGAAACGCAAGAAACTAACCATGAACATAACTTTGACCACAGCCATACTCTGCAGCCTAAATTAGTTAACTTTTGGGTTCTTGGTCAAATTTGGATTAATTCGGCAACTATGGCATTGCGTTTTGCTGGAAACTGCACTTCACTACAGCGCTGACTCGCACTTTTGACTGGCTTCTTCTCACAACAGCTGCTGAAACTCATGGGCATTGTGGTATTCAGAGCCATCTGCTATACTCAACTCTCCAAAGGATTGAAAGGTAAAGTGATTAACGCCTATGGCCCTGACATTAATCTATAATGTAGGATTGTAACCAACACAACATTGCTGAAATTCCAGACTATGTTACCAGTTAACTCTTAAGGTGAATAATGAAAGGTGAAACAATGTGCAAGAAAAGCCATATCATCTTGACGCAAGTGGTGTTAAACGCTTTGTGTGAGTGTCTGTGGCTCATGGTATATTAATGCTAACCTTTATATGTAGAGGACTTTTCAAAACCAGATGGTAAATATAGCAGATTAATAGAAAAGTGTTAATTGGACTTGAGTAAAAATAAAATTCAGTGGCTTTCTCTCCAGCCACTTCCATCTCTTTTTCCCTATAGCCACACTATAAGCTCACAAGACCTACACCCATGTCGACTCAAACAGGTGGGTTTTAAATGCAGCATTCAGAGAGCAAACTGAAGCTGAGTGCAAAATGAATGAAAGGTTCACCGTTTCCACTCCACCCCTGTGTCGTTCTGGTTGTTCCCATTACAGACTGTTACTGCTGTCAGGGTTTGTTTTACTCACCTGACTCTCTCTCTCTCTCTCTCTCTCTCTCTCTCACACACACACACACACACACACACACACACACACACACACACACACTCCCTCTAGGCTATCGCACTTCACAGATAAAAGAGGAGGCTTACAATGCAAGTAGCACTACACTTCTTGCAACCTCCCAAGTACACTAGTGACATGTACAAGATTGTTTTATCTTAGTGGCAGAGCGTTTGACAGCAGATCAATCAAAACACGCAGTAACATTCAGGTAGTAGGTATTTTCAAAAACTTGCAATGTTTCCAGAAGCGAGCTATTTTATTCCACGCAGGACAGCTTGGCCAACAGCTACATCACTATATTTTATTTTTTCTTGACGAAAAAAAAAAAGCTCAGAAATGATTGCAATGCATCCTGCAGTCTGTTCTCCACTAGATTCATTACTGTCACCTCCCGCCACCTATCTTCAAATGCAGGAGCAAATCAAGCAGCAGGCAGGTTTGACTGTAGAGCTGCGAGAGAGCGGGACTGTCAGCTTCCAGCTCATCCTGCAGTGCAGCTAACCCGTCCCAAGGGCTCTGGAATCTAGTCAGCTGGGTGTGAGCTGTTCCATTCTGTTGACTTCATACTGCAGGTTTTTCATTCTATTAATTTAATGATACCAACATGAGAGACATTGCATGTGAAATAACGTGAAAGAAAATCTGTATTAGTGCCACTTTTTCTATTGTTGTCAGTCCCACAACTGAGTTGCTCTAACCTACCAAAAAGCACATGAAAATTATTTATCCTGGTATTCAAAGCGGTGTCGTTTTTTCACTTACGTAGGCCTATATCTAAACAATGCGGTTCATTCAGCAGCAGCCGCCGCCTCCAGCAAAATCTGACAGAAGCCAAAGTCATTGCACACCTTTAAAAACCATCTTAGTGTACAACCTACTGAGTGACATCATATTGTTTGGTTTAAACTTTATGTTCCTAAATATTATTCTCTCTGTCTGTTTTTCCTTCTTTTTTTTGTGTGTTTTTCTTGTAAAGCACAATGTCAATATCTGGAAAGTGCAGTTTGGTATGCATTTTGTGATTACTACTGATCAAAATCTGTAGTGAGAGAAATACATGATAATTTTTGAAGAGCATGAGGAGAAACTGATATAGTTGTTTCATATTTAACACAGCCTCATTTTTTTGTGTTAGATCTGCTGCTGCTGAGCTCTTGGCTACAGAACAGTGATTTCACTGTTTCCTCTTCTTCACTCATTCATTTTTTATGATGATGTTTAAACTCCATCCCGCTGTTTTTACTTGCTTTAGCTCATTTGCTTAAAAAACTCAATTGCAGCCTGTTCTGTGTGCATACTGTATCTGACACTTGTTGTTGTGCTGTGGTGCATTTATGTGCTGTGGGAATTTCCAATATGAAGACATGCCTGTTGGCTGACACAGTTAACATCACATTTAAATTTAATTATGACCATGTTTGCTAAGTGCTTTATTTTTCAGGTCTTTTTCAGAGTGATCGTTGATGTAGTGCTGTTTGGCAGACACACATGTGTTTTGGATATCTGGAGATTACACACTAACATTCACGCAGACATTGCAGAGCCTTTCTGTCTTTTATTTTTTTGAATGCTGTCATTTTTCTATATTTTTCTTTTTGTCAAAAAATGCCATGAAAAGACCAACGATGTGTTACTTTCTGACTTTCTGCCTGTATATTGCTTTCAGCCTCCAGCCCATTGGTTCCTACTGAAGACATACATCTTTAAAAATGGCTCAAATATATATAGCTTCAAGACTGACCTTTATAAGGAAATAACTTATAAAACAGGAGTAAATATTGCATTTGTTTGTTTTCACTAGCAGATTAATACACATTTGGTGTTCCCGTACAGGGGGTTTCCATTCACTGACACTGTCAAAAAAGCTTTGTACAGTAGAAATGTTTCTTTACCTGGCACTGTAAATCATCTCTGACCCTGAAATTTATCTTGCGATGCCCCCGGGGAGAACTAGTACTGTGATTGGTGTGAACTGTCCCATTCACACACTCAGGCACACAGCAGGAAGGAGGAAGCTGCAGTTGATGTCGATAGTGATTATAGCAGCAGGTTAAATCTCCCGAGCAGCTGACAGAATGAACTTGAAGCTCTCTGCAGGCTGTAGTCACCTTCAACAGCCAACCTGCTGCCCATAATGCAACCTGACAGGGACGAGCAGCCAAGGAGAGGAGAACAAAGCTTGACGATACACCTACCTTTGTTTGGTCACTACCACTTACTATTCTCCACTGCTAATAGAACAGGAAATGAAAGGCTCCATGTTCAGACAGTCAGCACACATTTGTTTGAACAAAAACCTGTCTTTGTTCTTAGGGATTTAAGAATTTCCTCAGTAGTTTCTTAGTCCAATGCAGGAATTGAATAATCACATATACCTGCACTACACCATACACTGTGTGTAACGATTTGTATACATACAGCACTTGACGTAATGCAGAAGACAAAAGCAAGTCCAAGTTTTTATCTACCCAGACTTTCCCCTCTGTCTGTTTTTAAAATCAAAGAGAGAGTGTCCATAGCCTTGAAGTGCTCCAACTGTCACAGGAAAATAAACTTTTACTTCTGGATCCCTGGACCTCACCATAATGGAAGGAAAATCCTGAATCTATACAATCTATTGAGCTAATGAAATTTATCATTTAATTAAATCATTCATAATTCATTCAGACAGGAGTGCAGTTCAAGAACAGTCATATCAGCTGTTTATGAGAGTGGGGAAGACTCAGGGACCTTTAGGAATATGGATGGGATACAGGAAGGGTTGCCAAAACACTAGTTTACAAAGATTTTACAGCAGTCAATATGTTGCTGCTTACCATGTACATTATGGTGTCACGCAAACCAAAAAGTGTGGCTGACTATAGTATAGACACCATGAGGCCCATTTAGGAGCTTTGAGTCTAATGACACACCCTTCGTCTGCAGATGAAAAGTGTTTTTGTTTTTAAGATTGTTTCTTTGGGCTTTATTTAACAATGACAATGAGATGCTTGTGAGGCTAATGTACTCTAACCATTCAGCTACCTTAGAAAAAGTAGTGCAAAAAACAACCTCACCACAAGATCTATTCAGTAAATGGTTACTATTTTCCTAGGCACCACTACAGAAGGAAACAGTGTGAGAGTTTTAAAAAATTTATTTTACATTTTGTCAATATACCACAGATTCCTTTCATCAGATTGTAAACCTAATTGTATATAGATAACTATTTTGAAATGCAAAATACAACAAAGAATAAAATATAGAGTAATAAAGAAGTAGAAGAAAATGTTGATTTTTATAACCCATGTCATGTTTAACCCCAGTTTTACCAAACATTTGGAAGATACAAGGAAAATGTTACAATTATTTTTTAATGTGCAATCATCTTACTCTTCTCAGATCCTACGTAAAATGTTACCCACAACTGATAAAAATTATGGACGAAACTATAATAAAAAAGCAAAAAAAAAGCAACTTCATGGGTGCATGTTCACCCTAGTTTAGGTAAGGGAAGGCTTTCACTTTGTACAGACTAGATAAGGTTAACATTTTCAGTAACAGCATATGGTTTGGTGACTGGTTTTACAGGACCAACTGCCAACTTTTTATTTTTAGACTAAGATCAAACCAACTGCGTCAAATGTGCTGCTGTGAGACAGGCTAAACCCAGGCCATGTTCACATTGATAAAGTCACTGTACGTCTAAAACAGCATTACTGAAATGCCTTAACAAAAAAAAAAAGGAAAATATGCACATCATCACTCACATAATCATCATCCATATCATCTCTCTGTCTACTGTCTTAATCCCACAAAGACAGGAAGTTTGATAACCTTCAGTGGGTATGTATTTACAGAGTTAAAGTATGGAAACAGCCTCTCAGTAAAGGGATGTGTAAAGGTGTGTATGTGTGTGTCAGTATCTGCATCAGAGAATGACAGCTTTTTTCTGTTCCAGTCCAGTTTGACTCTGATCCTCTGGAACTTCTTTGTTATTGGGAGAACAGTGGGGTGATTTGGATTGGAGTCCGCTGTGAACTCACCATCACAGAACACAATTCTGAATAATCCAGACGGTCTGTCTACGTTATTCAGGACAGACTCCGCTAACACTCCCACTGCCCAGACCGGACTGCTTCCAACCTCAACATCCCAGCTGTGAGTCCCTGAATTAAAGCCCTCAGAGCCCAGGACAGAGGGGTAGAAATAAATCCTTTCTGGATTTTCTGGAAGCTTTTGTGCTTCTCCACATCTCACACTGGTCAGATCTTCAGACAGGATGAGTTCTGGATGAGCAGTGTTTGGATCCAGAATCACGGGAGTGTAGGAGACCATCTCCTTCATCTTCTTCCAGATGTTGAAGGTCAGGTTGCCCAGGTGTTTAGGCACGTCTATCAGAGCTCCTGAGGGAAGCTGTGGATCCTCCAGCAGGGGGCGCTGCTGGACTCTTTTAACTGCAGCCTTGTAGTTCTGCAGGAATGAGACGTCTTCAGCTCTCAGCTCCTCCTCTGTGGCTCTGATTGTGTCTGAAAGAGCTGCTATCTCTCTGCTCAGAGCCTCAATCTGATCATTCATCATCTGACTCTTCTTCCACTCCTCCACCCTCAGTGAAGTGATCCTGGCCTCCTCTTCCTCTTGTAGAAACTGGTGAAGCTTCATAAACTGTTCCTCAATCTGTCTCTCTGTGTGTTCGGCCTGGACCTTAATGTGTTCTGCTGTTTGATCACAGTTTTCTTTAACTTGTTCAAAGAGCTTCAGCTTCCTCTGTAAGGGCTTCAGAACTTTCTGGAGCTCCTCTCTGTGATCCTGTGCTGCTTCAATGATGGGTATAAATCTGTGTTTTTTGTGTGTCTTTGAATCTCTGCAGATGAGACACACTGGCTGCTGATGGTCCAGGCAAAAGAGTTTGAATTTCTCAGAGTGCAGACTGCAGAGAGCCTCAGACTCTGCTGAACCTCCCTCATCTCTTTTGAGTATGAACGTCTCACACAGGTTCTTCAGTGCCAAGTTACGAGGTGGATCACGCTGTAAAGGCGTTCCTTTACAAACTGGACACTCCAATACTAGCTTCCCTCTCCACCAACTCTGCAGACAGTCTTTACAGAAGCTGTGGCTACATGACAGGACAACAGGATCTTTGAAGATGTCCTGGCAGACAGGACAGGACAGATCCTCTTCTAATAGAGAAGCCATATTCTCTCTAAGTGAAGATGGAAATAAAGCAGGTACACAGATAAAACACACTGTCCACTTTAGAACTATTTGAAAATACTTTTGCTTTTAGACTTCCCTTTTAGCTCTCATACACCTTTCCAATATTCCAGTACTCACTATATTGTTTCTTCCTGTAGCTGTTTTCCCCCAGGGGACGTCCTGTCTTTGCTTTGAATATATGTCTCTCAGTGTCTGTATCTCTCCTCAGTGGAAGGACAACAATCTGCATTTCTTGGTTTGTCTCAGGTGATGTGAGTCAGGTAAGGGGTGGAGCTTTGTTCTTTGTCCCAGGGTTCCAGTTTCTCTTTTCACTGGGTGTTATAAACTGACATAAGGTCCACTGGCCCAATCAGCTGATAGACTTTGATTTAAATAATAAAAGGAAGAGATGTGTACATAATGTGCCTATTTAAAACCTGCCCAATCTAACAATGAAACCACGGCGCTCACTATACAGCTCTACACTTTTAGTTTTACTTCTACTTCTGTTTTCATTGTTATATAAATGACTATGAGATTTGTACAGAGGATAGTGCTTGAGGAAAGGTCATGAGGTCTTTAAAATCAAAAGGTTTCATTATTTTGAGGATGTGAATATCTAAAGAAAATCTATTCAGTCTGACAGCAGTTGTTGAGATATCATGCTTGTGACTGAAAGGTCCAGTGTGTGGGATTTAGTGGCATCTAGCAGTTGTTTGACTCTCTCTTTCCAAACGCGAGGGAGAAACTATGGAGGCTGCAAAGTATGCGAAGAAGCGAACTGCGCTTCAACATGGCGGTTCAACATTGAGGCGTACACGGAAAGTGACCCACGGCCTCTGTAGATAAAAACAATTCTTATTTTCAGGTGATTATACACTAATGAAAAATAATATTATATTACATTCAATTTCTGCCAATAGATCCTCCTAAATCGTCGCCAAGTGCTTGCTTATGGTGGGAACTGTTGGGTCTCTGTAAATCATTTTGTAAGGAGTGCGATCTAGACCTATTCTATTATAACTTTTCTCATGAATTGGCACTATACAAATAAAATTGAACTGAACTGAATTAAATGTTACACACTGGACCTTGAAGTCTTGGATGGACTGAATGGTTTGTACTGACTTTTCTATTCACTTCTAATCCACACAGCACAGTGAAGGGAAATGCTTTTTACCTTAACTGCAACTGCTTAAGAACAAAGAGTCCAGCAAAAGTATGTGAGTTCAATGCCAGCTTGGGTTTGGTAACTGGTTACTCAAGACAAACTGTCAGCTCTGCATTTTTTAGATTCAGATCACATCTAGTGCATCTAATGTGACACAATGTAAACTGAAACCATGACCACACAACTGAAACTGAAATAGGAGTAACATGTATACTTTTTAAATATTTAGTTTTATAGTTACAAAACCCACTAAGATGAACAATGTCACACTGCAGCATTTGTTGTAAATGTGTGTGTTTACTTTTATAATTCATACTTTTAAAGTTCAAAAAGTAAAAAAAATAATAACATACAGAAAATATTTGGTACAGTAAGAATAAGATAACATATACTTGGTTATAATTATACAAAGTTATTAAATACATTGTAGGGTCTCAGTCACTCCCAGTGATTTAATAACAGAAGATGTAGCTACATCATATACCTCCTCTTTACATTTAATAATCCTGGGTTGCTATTCCTCATGTACTCCTCAAGTTTTGAATCCCCAGACACCACTGCTTGGTTATGACTATACAAAGTTATTAAATACGTTGTCTGTTAGGACTTAATCATTCTTATTGAAGTAATAATAGAACATGTAGATCATATACCCTTTTACAATTTAATAATGGTCTTCAAAATGACGGCATATGGAACCTCAGAATGACAGTATTTATACTTCCCAAAATATTGGTAGTCTGTCTGCTCAGCCCCAGTCAGTGCGATTATTATTTTACAGAAAACTAGAAAAAATTGTAAATTGTTAAAATGTGACTACAACATAATTGATTGACATTTTCATCAAAAGATGAAAATTACAACCAAATCAGGTGCCAAAATTCAGTTAATTTGACATTATTGTAATTTAATCCAGTGAAATAAATTAAACCGATATAGTTGGATTAGAAACTGAGTCTCTCGGCATGCAGCTCTGTCTGCTGATCTGGGTGTAACAACCGGGCGAGGTGATGTTACCATCTGCACAACCTATTGATCTGTCTGCGTTATCATTTGTTACGACGGCGGCTGGCATTGATAAAGTTTCAGGATTGGCTGCAGTAGCTGCCGGCTATTGATTCACCCTTCTTTCTAATTGAATACACAGAGTCCTTGGTATTGATAACAAAGAGCTATAATTTGATATAACAGTGGCGGGTATCGATCAGTGAATCTGATGATGTTATCAAGCAGCAAGGAGTATTGATAAATGTGATGGGGGGAAGTATTGATAAGTAGCGTGCAGGTTCAACTAGGTGAGGTCAACTGAGTGGGGACGACTGGGTGTTTTAAATAGTCGCCCTTGCTGCTGGGAGATCGGTTTCATGTCTCTGTGCTGTGTAATACATAAACTCTTAAACAAAAGCCAGGCTGTGACAAACAAATTAATAATAATCACCAATAAAGGTCAGGAAAAACTCAATGAGGGCATTGAATCACCTCTAGTGGCTCACGGGGTAAATTCAGCATAATGTACATTTCCACAGTACAAACTCATTCACAACAAGCCTCTTGACAGCGCTGACCTTTGAAGGAACAGCTAAATATTATTGGCTGTGTTGCTCCTCCACTCCACTTTCATTCCTCTGTCAACTCCACAAAAGAGGAATATGAGATAGAAGTCACTGGTATACATCTTTTGAATAAACCGTGAGAACTTGTTGTCCCGACCAAGATACAAATTTTAGTATCTGACTGTTGCAATGCTGTTAAATTTAACTGAGAGTTCGCAAGTTAGCTAGTTTGGAACTATTTTTAAATGTACAATAACAAAATGGCAGCAGGGAGTACATCTGCACAGTATAGACAAAATAGAAAGAATCTGGAAGAGCTATACAAGTGAGCATGTTCTTGTCTTGCTTGTTGCACTTTTAATGAGAAACATGGGCCTGTGCTTCACTGAGGATCATTCCTTCTGGTGTCTGGGAGGCAACTGCAGTCATCAAACTCTTTTCCAGAGGTTTTATGGTTGGTAGTTTGCAGGGGTAAACAGTTGCATTGAAAATCAGAATATTGAATATAAAATGTGGTTTATCAAACTTGTTTTATTGAACTTATTATAGTGTAGACCTAATTATTTTAGCAATTATGCATGACTGAAATCTCACATACCCCCTGCAGTACTCTAAAGTACCCCCATTTGAGAAACACTGGCCTACACCATAAATCAAGTGCCTGTTTCACTCACAGATCTAGTCCAGAAGCTCAGAAAGGACCAGCCAAACACTGCTTGGAAGTGGAGGGTGAAGCGAGGGATTTGCGATCTGTAACTATACCACTAGATGCCACTAAATCCTCCACACTGGACCTGTAATTGACAACCTTAAAAGCATGAAGCTCAAAACATTGGCTGACTGAAAGCAACTGAGAATAATTATTTCTGTTAAAAACACACACACACGCACGTTGCAATTATCATCTAATGTTTTTGGTCCCACACAGTGAATTCTGAAGATTAAGCAGTAAGTCAATAATTTCTCCCATGAGGATTGACATCAGATGGGAGCTGTACAAAATGTGTCTTGTGAAAGAAAGATTGAGACAGGAAGAGAGAGTGTGAGGAGGTAAAGAGGTGAGAGAGCAAGGCGAGAGGAGATCTTAGCTAATTACGCTGGGATAAATGCTGAGAGAAGCATTTCTGCTGTGTAACTCAGAACCATGTGTGTGTGTGTGTGTGTGTGTGTGTGTGTGTGTGTGGTACCAGGCTTTATCAATTGTCATAACAATAGGGAGGTTAGTGTAGTCTTTACATTTTATGTTTGTACTGCAGTGGATGACAGGCAGTCACATAATATGACAAATTGATCCGAAATGCTTCAAAGCTTCAAGTTCACACCAGATGCAAGACATCAGTTATTTTTAGAGTGGCATTAGCACTGAGTGAAAAAACATTTCAATGAGAACACTATTCTGATGCAAACGGGGGTCCTGATGCAGAAGCTACCGTCAAAAAAGTTGAACCTGGCTCAACTTTTGCTACAACGTATTGTAATATCATCTTGCAAGATGCTGAGATGGCCCTGGCCGTATGATTGTTTTTGTATTGTTTCTTCTGTGGTGTGCCTCTGTATTTTGTCCCTGTTTTCTACAGGAGTGTGAAGCCTGTCTCTGTAGGGATCTTTGACAGCAACCTGTAGGTCTCCTTTCTGACTGGCTAAGTACATGGGCTCGGCTGGTGGAGTGTCTGCTGCTGGTTGGTTCCCCCCGTGACATTCGCAACATCCGCCGCGTTTTAAACATCTGGCCTTGCAGCAGTCGAAGACCGAAAACCTAGCAACAGCATCCTTCTGTCCTTGGACCGTTGAGAAAGCGTGTGTAGTCGTAAGAAAGTTGTTGGCAACAAGTGGCAAGTTGTAAAGATTATTATTCTATTTCTTCTAATGGTAATATATAGTGGGTGTTGTAGTGGTGAACTGCCATTTTCTTTTGTGCTGTTTTCTCCTGTTTGTTGCTGGTTTTTGTTGCACTTTTGGTTTCACAATTCACTTGCTTGTTAAACCCGTGTTCGTTTTTGGTTGTGGGGACCGGGAAGGGAAAGTTATTAATTGTTATTATTTTCTTCTTACTTTTATGTTGCGCTCCTACCCCCTAGACCGGGGAGTAATAGATGGTCAGGCAAATAATTTCAATTCAATTCAGTGTTATTTGTAAAGTACCAAAACATAATAGAAGCTATCTCGGGACACTTTTCAAATAGTCTAGACTGATTATTTATAGAGATAGTTCCTACCATGAGCACGCTGGCAAGATTAAACCTTTTAAGGGGCAGAAACCTTGAGCAGAACCCAGCTCTATGAGGCTGTCTGCCTCGGCCAGATGGCTTTAGAAAGAGAGAGAGAGAGAGGGAGAGAGACGGAGATATTTCTGGTAGATTACTTTGTATTGTAAATGGCATAATTCTACTGTTCACCAGTGAAGGCGCAAATTAAAATGACTGTTAGACAGACAGACTTTATTTGTCATTTGGATTTGCATCAAAATTAAATTACGTTGCAATGGCACATAGCACAGAACAGTGTCTTTACTGTAATATACATATATACTACTTTATAAACAGTGTTTCAGCATACAATAAGCCTTCAAACTGATTAATTACTCAAACAGGTTAAGTTTGCTTGAGCATATTTCATTTTCTTACTGGTACAACACCCCAACACCAATACTTCCACTTCTATTTTCATGCAGTAGCCTTTTTGGACTAAAAGCCTACTCAGCCTTACTGAAGAATTCATCCGTTCAATCCACACTGACCCCAACCTCCATTACAGCATCATTGTCTTCACAACCAGCTGCTGAGAAAGAGTCTCTCAACCAGGTTGATTTGCTTGGCCCCTCTGTATCTCTGTATGCCCCTTGCAAAACCAGAAAGAAACTGAGAGCCTTTATCAGTTATTATAGTACTAACCTCACAATATATAGACATAGGGTAGGATGTATGTGTGATTTGAAGGGCTGCCTGTGGAGATTACATTTAACTATGACTGCGACACAACACAAAGAAGACTCAGACCATAAAGAAATGAAGGGTATTGCATACTGTGCATCCCATCTCTCAGAGTCCATGTGGACTGATATATCTGCAAATTGAATTACTGTCGTCATTCCCCAATTTCTGCTGTGCTGAGCTCAGTGTGTCCTTTTGGGGAGTGATGAGGTCAGAGACATAAATATCAACTCTGTATACTTTAATCCACCATTAAAATCTGTCACCACTGACCCATCCTCTACCCCCATTGAACCAAGTTTGATTTAAGCTGAATGCAGTGGCTGTTGGTGAGGAGGAAGACTACATGAGATTTGGCAATCAAAAGATTTTGGGTGGAGCATCACTTTAATATACTGTACATCTACCTCTACTGTTCAGGAGGTGTGTGCACTGAGGGAACAGAATCAGACTGTACCAGAATGTCAATGAAGTTTTACCTGATGTCAATGATTAAATATACTGCCCGACTTTGTGTGTGTGTGTGTCTGTGTGTGTGTCTGTAAGGAGGTGTTTCACATGTGGTCTGTGCTTGAAAAATTTTCAGTAAAGTTGTAGCCGACTATCCAGCCCCTGCTTAAAGGAGCAACAAGGTACATTTTAGGCACAAATTGTAAAGTTACTGGTCCATATCAACGACTAAGCGGTTACTCGTATATTTGTATGCAAATATATTTATCGTTAATCCTATTTAGAATCTATGTTATGTTATGTTAAGACTTTATTTGTGTCTGATTTGCCATCTAGTTTAAGTTATTGGATTTTATTAACTTAATTAAAAAAAACATTAAAAAAACTTTCAGCATTCATCTGTCCCTGTATGTTCTCATCATAACCTGGATTATTAAGTCATTAATTACCAAACAGAAGAATTTTAATTGGATAATATAATATCATTGAAATTTAAGGAGAAGCATGCAGAGGCTTGGGATTGTGGAAGGAGATAAAACAAGTTAGCCCCAGTACCTGTGCAAACTTCTTATTATTTAGACACTACATCACACAGTCTTAAACTCCAAGGCATCAAAAGACTACAGAGCTGCTGACAACCGATCCGTGTCTCTGACATTTCTTCAGATGCTGGTTTCTAATTTCTCAAAAAACATGTTTGCTCAGTTCCTCTTCCATCATCTTTTCTTGCATCTCTCCTTGAAAGGGAAGGAAAAGTGGATGCAATTAAGGGAAGCATCAAGGGAGGCACCTTGCCTCTTTTTGTGTCTTTGTTGGCTCGATGCGATGAAATGTACTACAAATGGGAACAATGGTGCAAAGTAATTCATGGTATTGCGCCCTGTTTTTCAAAAGAAATTGAAGTAGTTGTGTGAAGGAACCAAAAAGAGAGATTGAAAGAGATATTCGAACCCTTCCCACCATCACACCTCCAAACTGCTGGTGCAAGTGTACTCATACCACTATTTGCAGTCTACTGGAGCAATCGGCTTGACAGACAATGACAAGGTCTTGCCTGCTAAGCTGATGTCAACCTGTCTCAAATGGACAAGCTCACACCTTATTATAAATTAGGATTCAGCCAGTTGATAACCAGCTACATGATACCAGGAATTGGTGCCAGGGAGTTCAACTGTGTTACCTGAGTGTATCCTGATCCAGACATCAAAATCAAACTATCAAGTTTTCTGTTTTTTGAGTCTTTGGGGTCGCACACCTTTCAGGCCTCGTACGAGAGCTAGTATCAGTAGCAGTTGAGTCAAGTCAGGTCGCGTTGAGGATATGGGCTATATGGTATAAGCAGAGAGGGGAAAACATGTCAGTCACCATCTGCACTGCTTAAAGCAAGCTAAATCTTGTCACATGCACTGGACAAAAATAACCTGTATCTGGAAAGATCCAATACAAATTTATGCATCTGTATCCAGATCTGTATATCATATCATATTGTATAAAATATCGTCTGTATTCTTCTGCCTACTGTCCCTATCTTTGAAAAAACACATCACCACCTTGGATAGCACCAAGTGACTTTCCTCAAGTGAGATATAACACTGTTAATGGTTGTAATGCTTCCAGGAGAGAGAGGGCGAGTACCTTTGTAGATTTCCTGAACGTAGTACCTACAAGTGCAGACCCATGACTCAGACTCAAAAGATTTGCCTGTTCATTTCATTCATTGTTTCTTCATTGGTCCGGATCACCAACGTTAGGCTAAGAAGCCAGGTAACCCAAAAGAAAAAAAGAAGAGAAAGAAAAATTTCAAATATAGTAACAATTCATTGGGGATTTTGGCCTTTTCATGGGATTTGTTGACAATATCAGAAAATATAGAATGTCACCAGGTGAAGCTAATAATCCCTGTGTAATTACTTTGAGTCTCACAGTATTTTATTTCGCCAGTAGGAAGAAAACAACAACAGTTAAAGATCCCCTCCAGTCCTGGTTTAAGTGACCAGTGTGTAGGATTTAGGGGGATCTAGTGGTGAAGTTCCTGGCTTCACTTTCACCCTTCCAAGCGCACAGAGAAACAGCCAGTGTTTGGTTTGTGCCTCCAGGGTTACTGTAGAAACATGGCTTTCAGCATTGTGGACAGACAATATCTGTAGATGAAAACAGCTCATTCTAAAGTAACAAAAACATAACAATTCCTATGTTCAGGTGATGAAAACAAACAAATGAATATTATATTCCATTTCGAACTCCCGTAATGTTACACACTGGACCTTTAAAACGTGAAGAATTTAAGAAACTTTCCCATGTCAACAGATGAATATGAAAACAGTCCTCTAAAGGCGAACTCTGCTCATCTGCTTCTGTATAGTGAAGCTAAAATTTCCAAGTGAAAGAACAATAAGAAAAACACATCTTTGAGTGGAGGGACATTTTAAATATAAATAGCTGTTTTCCTCAGCAATGCAACAGTTTTATTTTCCAGTATGTAGTGACTATTACAGCCTCTACTTTGGTTTGAGATTACTACTTTCGTTCCTCCTTGGCTTTCTCTCATACGATTTCTTCCTCTTCACTCTCTCCCTGTCTCTTTTCTTTGGACACTGTCGTGACTATATAGCAGACCCTCTACATAGATAAATGCAGTCATTTCCATCCCTGACTGCTCAGCCGAATAATTCTCTTCTCTCAGTCCTTTATGTTGAGCAGGGGCTGTTACTCTGAGAATAAATGACATCTCAGGTCTCACTGCCATCTCTCAGGATGAGGAAACGAGCAGCATTCGGCTCTGAATGAAACGAGACGGATGGATCAGTCAATCAATTCATCTATTGATCTGTTGGTTTGCGAACTGTAGCTGTCGTGGAAAAGACGATGCGTGACGTTACTCCTTAAAATATGTTGGGAAGAAACATAAATGATGAGTTGGTGTTTGATCAGCAAACACTAAAACGACAGAGTGAGGAGTGTGTGTGTGAGAGGGAGAGAGAGAGCGAGAGAGAGAGAGATAGAGAAAGAGAGAGATAGAGAGACAAGGACAGAGAATTTAACTTCCAATATACAAAGAGCTGATATAGAGAAATCTAATTGTGTGTGTGTGTGTGTGTGTGTGTGTGTATGTGTGTGTGACGGACTACCTGAAGCCTGTGTAGACGGAGGTGAAATAGAGGGCAGAGACTGGAACCAAAGAAAAGATGTAGAACGAGAAAGGATTTGACAGACAGACAAAGAGAGAGAGAGACAGTGAGAGAACATAAAAAGAGTGACAGAAGTGTTGAGAGAGAGAGAGAGAGAGAGAGAGAGAGAGAGAGGGTGGGATGAAAGACAAGGTGTGGTGACAAGGTGAAGAGAGGAGAGCAGACAACCTGCCACCGACATTCACATCCAAGACAACCGCTTGGCCTTTCCGTAAAAGCTTACACACAGCTTACTCATCTCTCTCTCACACACACACAAACACACACACACACACACACACAAACACACACACACACACACACACACACACACACACATACACACAGTGAAGATCGACTCTCACAGATGAAGGTCGGACAACCATGTCAAGGAAGCCAAGTGGTACTTCTTTAGGAGCAGCTGCCTTTGAAGCTATAACGTGAAAGCTGGTTGTCATGGTTGTCAAAGTGTCCCAACTCAGAATAAAAAAAAAAGTCACATTCAGTTTTATTATTTCAATTTTCATTAAATTTAAAAAACATCACATGTGACAAGAAGAAGTGGCAAGGTGGCTTACACCTGAGAGAAAAAAACAAGATAAAAGCACAGCAGCTGCAGTTTCTATTCAAACTGAAGGGATGGCAGCTCTCCAGCTTATTTGTCAGAGAACATAAAAAGCATTGTTTTTTTCCTATAATATAATCAGATGATAAGATGATCAAACCTCAGCCGTCCTCCCTCCTTTGTCTTTTAAACTCCCTGTAAATAATAGCTGGTTTTAAGAATATAGCTCCTGCCAAGCTGAGAAAGAAAAACCTCTTAAATTTATTTTCATTTATTTCCAATTTGAATCACTTTAACACACCAGAACAAAGAACAGGATTTAAACCACTAATAGAAAACAACTTAGAACAAGTGCAACAAACTGCAGGAAATTAGGTCAGTATTTATGTGTTTGTGTGTGTGTGTGTGTGTGTATGTGAACAAACATCAGTTCTATAGTAATAATTGATGTTCTGACCTCCTTTTAGCTCCGTCTCAGTGCCGATGTTAGAATTTAGATCATCTGTAAGATTTGTTTATTTAAAGAGAAATCTATTGTTTTTACATTACAGTTATATTACAGCAAAAACGTGAGATGTGCAGAACTCATGAAGATGTTCCTGGCAGCATCACAACATCCCATTCCACACCTAAGGTTCGGCAATTTTAGAGAAGATATCTGTGCTGCAAAGGGAGCGGCAAAAAATGTATTTTGTTTATGGCAGGGATGTCAATTTGCCAGCCTGGGGGGCCATTTTTGGTCGTCCATCACCCTCCTGCTGGCCTGAGACATTGTGTCATAAATATATAATCACGAGCGCATTAATGTTATAATTATTTCTTCTTTTACTTGTTCTACCCCTTCATATAGAATTAAAAACGTGTATAAATATATAAATTATATTTAAATAATGCTCTTTGATGTAAAATAATGGCAAAAGTCAAATCAGCCGGCAAATGCAACAGTTCATAAGAAGAGAGCAGGTTTTGGACCTTCATTTGTTGTTTTGCTGCTAACAACATAAAATGATGATATAAAACTGTATAGAAACTGCTGTTTGTGACATTTTATGTTAAGTATGAGCCCTCCTATGAGACGTGACGATACCAGCAGTGGCCCCGACCCTGGTTTACTGTTTCATAGCTAGAACTTTCCACAAACCACAGTAAGGATTTGTCAAAGTCAAAGTCATCTTTAATGTCAATTTCTTCACATGCACCAGACATATACTCTCACTCTCCTACGGTGAAACAGATAAAGTGCACAGGCACAACAGATAAGACATTTCCTAATACTAAAAGTAAACATTCAATTTCACAACAGATAAGACTTTTAATACTGCTAAAAAGATAGACAATAAAATATAAAATATACAATATAGGAGTTTCTGTATAAGTTAGGTTATGGTAGTGCAAAAGGGCAGTCGGCAAGCTTTCTGACAGCCTGGAGGACGTGGTTGTATCATTATATGAATGATGCTGACCAGTTGTACAGCCTTATCTGTTCTTTATAACTTTATAACAAGTATAATTGGATCTGTTTTTACTGATGTGTCGTGAATGCGACTAAATATTCACTTTTAAGCTCAGTCAGCTCGGACTGATCCCTGTTCTTTGCCTCAACCGCTAAAATAGTGAGACTCTTACTTTAAAAGAGAAGATGGGTCAGACCTGTCTTTTAATAAGTATTTTATCCTTATTCATGTAACTGTGCAGCCTTTTATTTTTCAAAGCTCTTGCCAACAACTAAAAGTCAGTCCCAAGATTTACACCTTACGCTCCCCCGATGCTCTGAGCTCTCAGTCTGGGCACAGCTAACTGAGTTAACTCAGTTAGGTTAACTGACTTTCGCGAAAGTAAAGCTTTCTGTCCATGAGGAAACTCTGTAAGTCACTGTCAGTTGAGGCAGAGTGACCTGAGAACATCAGATGGAAAACCAGAAAACGTTAATTCCATAAAATATGATCCAGTTTCAGTTAAATCACTGACACAGTGACTTCACCCATTCAACCAAAGTTACTTGGCCCGAGAACAAGCATGCAGGCGCAGAATGGGAATGACAGCAGCATCATTCACCTATTACCAGCCTATATAATGTTACTTTAATACAGGGTGACCACAACTTTTTTAGTGTTGAATCATTTTCAAATTTTAGAACGCTGCATTGTTAGCCTGCTAGCCAAATTAGCTCAAGCTTTTTATGTTTACAAGTCTGCCCATATTATTTCCTGTCATACCTGGTTTTTGCTGCCTTTCACCTGCAGACTGATGAAAATTGAGTCTGAGAATCAAAATGTGTTCTCAAATGGCCATCATACAGAAGATGATTGAGGTAATAAAATTGCCTTTCCACTGGCGCCACCATCAGGACAAACTAATTTTTCCCCCACTAGTGATAAAAATGTAATAAAGAACTTAGGAATGAAGTTGACTCAAGTTGATCCATCCAACAACAACAACTGACTTGTTAACCAACCAAAAAATTATTTTCATTTTGTAGTGTGGATTAAGGTCATTTAAATAATTTACAGTGTCCTGGAAACTCACATAATGAATTTTTAAGCACAATTGTTGATGGATTATAGATGCTTTCATGAATAAGTTTAATATTATATTATATTATATTAGTATAATGTGTATAATTACAGACCCACAGGAGCTTTTCTGTTCACATGTTTGAGGGTGTAACATGTCAGTTTTAATATCTGTTACTTATGGGTAAGGTAGCTAGGTGGTAAAATAGAACTGCAGAATTTACAGTGTGGTTGGGAATTTAGTTGATATGCATTTTTAAAAGAATATTGAAGCTGCTGCTGTAAAACTGTCAGGTTGGTGAAACATCTGTAAAGTGGTTATAACTTTAGATGCCTTCAAGGAGAACTGAGGGGGTCTGAAATAATAAAACTCAGCATGTAATATTTCTAATGTGGGTCAAATAAAACAGCCTCTTCCAAGACAGAACATTAGTGTAGCCTGTTAGGACGGTGAAGTAAGCAAGTCTGTGCAGTTTTGGATAGTCTAGTCTGTATGATGCCTTTAGGCACATCTTGATATATTACTTTTAATTTTTAAAGACAAAGGAACATTACACATGTCATGTTTTTTTTCTCTTTGTCAGCCCCATTCTGCTTCAGGCTCTAACAGTTATATAAATATATTTGCAGCAGAACAGCTGGAGATTAAGCTCATTATTTACACCCCCTCATGCTAGAAGATCCACAGTTCACAAAATAACTGAACAGAAACAGGATTATGAGCAGTCTCAGAACACGTAGTGACTGACGGTGAGAACAGGTGATGGTGTGTATGTGTGTGTGTGTGTGTGTGTGTGTGTGTCTGTCCTCCGTGAAGGGTTACAGGCTGCATTACTCCTCATAAAGCAACAGTTAGAGAATTACAATGATGACAGATAGCCTGTCCCAATGGTGTGTGTGTGTGTGTTGTCCCTCTATCTTTGTGAGGACCATTTGAGCTTTAGTCCTTGAGAGTGAGGACATTTTTTTGTCACTTATTCAAAGGGCTGTTTGAGTGTTAAGACTTATTTTCAGGTTAGAATAAGATCAGAGCATCCTTGGGTTTGGGACCCAACATAGGGTCACCTGATAAGCGTATGTAGTTGCAAACTGTAGTTCTACTTTGTTAAAAGAATTATTAATTATCAACTTCTTTTGCGATGCAATTTGCCGGATTGAAAAAGTGTGCACTTTGGGATACAATGATGAACTCTAAATGCATCCTTTCTAACATCTTTTTAGTGGAAAAAAATAAAAAATAAGCTGTCCGTGAACATTTTATTGATACGTTCTGTATCAACATTTTTGCAACTTGCCAGGTTACATGAATTAACAATATTTCCTTATAATAATATACTTTATTGTATTTTATTATGTTAATAGAAAACGTAATTCGCTCACCATTTCATTTCCCTTAAAACTTTTTTGCTGTTCTAAATTAGTTGTATATAAATGTTATTTCTAGGAGACAGGGCTTGTTTGTAAAAGGGCCGAGTCTTTTTTAAAAGTCACAAACAAACAGCATGAGATGCTTACTAATTTACTGTACTAGAGAAATAAATAAGTCAAGTAAAACGGCACTTTTTAATTTAATTCATGATCTGCTGTTTACTTAAGAACCAAGGAAATAAAGTGAAACTATCCCCTTATTGAACTGACATTGCATCATATTCTTTTGCATCATATTGCGTTGAATCGCATTGTGTTAAATCAGATTGTGTGAAATTACACTGCATCACAACAGGGGTGAATGATTTATCACATCAGCAGTTGCTTCATATGTATGTTTAATGTATCGGATTGTCGGCAGTGCATCAAAAGTTTATCTTATCGTGCTGGAGATGCATGTCCGTACTGCACATTTAAGCAACCTGGCATTCACACAGCTGTATACATAGAGAAGGCGGGATCACTGAACATCTGACTGAGCTGGCAACTGAGTGCTACAGTGATTCCTGAGTTTTGTTGGAGGAACTTTGGAGCAAGAAGGTTCAGAGCCGATATAACACACTTTAAACATCGTAGTTTCCTTTGCAAGCACTTATGTGGGGATACGTCCGCCAAGCTGAGCTGCGACCATTCAAGCCACGCTGGCACACCACAAATGTTTTTTCATGGCACAGCATGGCAAGGTAAAAGGTATTGTTTACTTCAATGACGTGTCGGAGGTGTGCTGGTTGTCTGTAGCACTTCATTTAATAGCTCACTGTGGCTGTTTCTGCTTGTTCTATATTTAGAAACTGGATTCACTGTAGAAGTAGTGGGACTTTCCCCAACTAAAGACTCTTCTAGTCATTAGATAAAGCAAATAGTCGACAGATTCTTTGATGTTTATTATTTTAATTATTTATATTTATATTGTATTTTAACAGCCTGTTAAATGATAACGGAATAAGCATTAAGAATTCTTGATGTGTCAAGACAACCTCCAAGGAAATTTTTTAATTCAACAAAATATAATATCACAGACATTTTGTTGATCAGAACAAAGAATAAATAACTTCCAACTTCACAAAAACAAATACTGGCGGACTTATCGATACAATGGATGATGTATAACAATTCATTACATCATCAACTCGCTACAAACTCCTCTCCCTTCATGCCTTTCCTCCTCTCCCTCTGTCTAGTCCTCTGATAGTGTCGGAGGCTGTGTTTGGTCCCGGTGCAGCCCGGCTCTGCTGCCCCACTTCGGCCCCACTTCCCTGCAGTCCAGAGCTTGTGGTGTAAACAAATCTCCCCCAGTACTTCGAGCTTGCACTTCGGGTTCATGCAGCTGATAGGACCCCTGTACTAGTGGCAGCAGCTCATTAAGACTATTAGGGGAAAGGTCCAACCAAGTAGGTACAATGTTTTTCAAATTTGAGAAAAATACATTGCTTTTCTTATAGCTGCTTCACAATGGAAGCCTACTGTTAGTTTTCTGGTAGAAAGCTTTAATGTGAAGCCTACTCTACATCCCTGCAATCATCACTGGAAACGTAAGGTCGCTGGCAAATAAAGTGGACGAACTGGAAGACCTCACCAGAACACAGAGGGATTACAGGGAGTGTAGTATCATGTGTTTCACAGAGACGTGGCTACACGAGCAGATACTGGACTCCAACGTCACCATTCCCGGCTTCCAGACGGTTTGAGTCGACAGGGACACCACCGCGACCCACAAGAAGAAAGGAGGGGGACTGGCCGTGCTCATAAACAACAGGTGGTGTAACCCCGGGCACGTCTGTGTGAAAGAGCGTGTCTGCAGCCCAGACATCGAGCTTGTCGCCTTCCAACTTCGTCCATATTATCTGCCACAGGAATTTTCCAGTGTTATCGCCATCACTGTCTATATTCCTCCGTCTGGGAAAGCAGAAGCAGCTTGTGACATCATCCACACAGTGACTGCAGGACTACAAACGAAACACCCGGAGGCCTTCATCATAATCACAGGGGACTTCAAACACGTTTCTCTCTCATCCACACTCCCAACCTTCCACCAGTTTGTCACATGCACCACCAGAGACAATAAGACCTTGGACCTGCTGTATGCAAATGTTAAAGATGCGTACAGCTCCACTGCCCTGCCACCACTGGGCAGGTCAGACCACAACCTAGTCCGGCTCTCACCATCATACAAGCCTGTGGTCCAGAAGCAACCAGTCACAGTGAGGACAGTGAGGAAATGGTCTCCTGAGGCCATAGAAACACTGCGTGGAGCGCTGGAAGCCGCCGACTGGGATGCTCTGTATGAGCGACACGGGGAGGACATTGATGGCCTTACTAACTGTGTCTCTGAGTACATTGGGTTCTGCATTGACAACTCCATCCCCTCCAAGGAGGTCCGATGCTACCCAAACAACAAACTGTGGGTAACCAGCAACCTGAAGGCCCTTCTCAATGAGAAAAAGAGGGTCTTGAGATCAGGGGACCGAGCAGAACTCAAGCGTGTACAAAGAGAGCTCAAACACAGCATCAGGGGGAGTAAGGACGCATACAGGAGAAAACTGGAGGACAAACTGGAGAACAACAACACCAGGGACGTGTGGAGTGGGATGAGAGAGATCACCGGCTTTCAGGGCAGAGGTGGGGGTGCAGCTGAGGGGAATCAACAACGAGCCAACGAGTTGAACCAGTTCTTCAACAGGTTTAACTTCACCTCCCCCACCCCTGGCAGCCCCTATACTGCTCCTCTGAGCAACAACCCCAGGACACTCCCACAGCCCCCACAGCCCCCTACCACCTCCTGCAGCAGACACCTCTCTGTATCAACCTCGTCATCCCCAACCTACTGCTGACAACCACTACAGACCATGCCACATTCGCATCAGCCCTCGAGTACTGAAGGCATGTTCCAGCCAGCTCTGTGGAGTTTTCCAGCACCTCTTCAACCTGAGTCTACACCTTCAGAGAGTGCCAGTGCTCTGGAAAACATCCTGCCTGGTCCCAGTGCCCAAAAAAGGACGTCCTGTGACACTGGAGGACTAAAGGCCGGTAGCACTGACCTCTCACATCATGAAGGTCATGGAGAGACTGGTCTTGGCACACCTTAGACCATTAGTGTGCCCATTGCAAGACCCCCTGCAGTTCGCATATCAGCCCCATGTTGGGGTTGATGATGCAATCATCTACCTGTTGCAGAAGGCCTATTCCTACCTGGACAGACCTGACACCTCAGTCCGTATCATGTTCTTCGACTTCTCCAGCGCCTTCAACAACATCAAGCCCAGACTGCTGAAGGCCAAACTGAAGAACACGCAGGTGGATGCTCCCCTCATCACATGGGTCAATGACTATCTGACGGGCAGACCGCAGTTTGTGAGATTAAAGAACTGTGTGTCTGACCGTCTGATTAGTAACATCGGGGCCCCCCAGGGAACTGTACTGTCTCCCTTCCTCTTCACCACCTACACTGCAGACTTTAAGTACTGCACTGAGTCGTGTCATCTGCAGAAATTCTCTGATGACAAGGCTATTGTGGGGTGTCTGGAGGGCAGAAGGGAGGCTGAGTACAGGGACCTGGTCGATTGCTTTGGGAAGTGGTGTGGGGAGAACCACTTGCAGCTGAATGTGGCAAAGACAAAGGAGATGGTGGTGGACTTCAGGAGGACCCTCTCCCTCTCCTATCAGCATTGGTGGGACAGATGTGGAAATTGTATTGGCGTATAAGTACTTGGGCGTCACACTGGACAACAAACTGGACTGGTCCACAAACTCAGAGGCCATCTACAAGAAGGGCCTGAGCCGGCTTTACTCACTGAGGAGGCTCAGGTCCTTCAATGTCTGCAACAGGATGTTGCAGATCTGTTGTGGCGAGCACCATCTTCTTTGCTGCGGTGTCCTGGGGTGCGGGCATCAAGGCAAAGGACGCTAACAGGTGGTGGAGGAGAGGATGCTGGCAAAACTGCTGGCAATCATGGGCAATCCCCCCCACCCCCTCCACACAACACTGGACAAGCTAAAGAGCAGCTTCAGCAACAGACTCATTCATCCGTGCTGCTCTAAGGAACGATACAGAAAATCATTCCTCTCCACTGCAATAAGACTTTCTAATAATAATTTACTCTTAATCAGCTACTATAACATTATAATTTCCCCCCTTGGGGATAAATAAAGTATTTCTATCAATCTATCAAAGTAAACATGTGTTTGTGGTAAAGACACAAAGAGGCTGTGATTAAATTTAAATGCACTCCTCAGAAACACACACACCCGCCTTTGTGCAAACATTTTGCATGTGTTTGTGTGAATACAGTGTGTGTGTGAGTGAGCAGGTGATCGATGTTGAGCTGACAGTGCAGTCAGACCATAGAAGCTAAACACAATTACTCACCATTCATTTTCCTTCTGGAGGTCTCTGAGGAACACACACACACACACACACACACACACACACACACACACACACACACACACACACACACACACACACACATTCACATCTCTGATTGAAGCCACACATTTATTCTCTCCTCTTACACGTTCCTGTTTCCACAGCTCTTCCACAGATAAGCACAAAACAACACTTCAGTCCTACCAAAAGTACTGGGTTTTAGATTTACTGTAAGGCTGAGCTTCATTTGGAACAACTGAACATCTTTACTTCAGGGTGTGCGTGTTCTTTGTACTGTGCATATCCAACATGTATATGCAGTGTGTGGATTTAACTGGTATCACTCAGAATGGCTGCTTTCAGGTCAGAGCAGAAAAATGTTAATTTAAAACATTCAATACAGAGCTCAGCTTAATTCTCTTGCTGATTGGCTGATTATGTAATTATGTGGTCTCTCATCTGTGAATATCACCCTGATGTTTGACATAATGACCCACTATTCACTGAGCACAAAAAGTGTTGATTGCTGGTTAGAAGCTTTATCTTTTGACATGAAACGCTGATTTAAATGATTACAGGCTTACAAAGAAAATCCATGTCCATTAAAATATCCCAAATTCTACAAAACTGGTTAAAGAAAGAAAACAATGGTGTCAGCTAGCATTAAAGAGTAAAACCTATGTATATGGGTAGTTAGTGTTGTTACTGATTAAGGTCAAAATCTTGGATCTTTGTGCAACCCAACTATTGCAGTTCTATTGATCTGGAAGCAGATGACGTATGTGGTGGCAGCTTTAGTCACCAACCAATCCCTGCTCCTATAGAACCAATGTCCTGACACTGCAGACTGGCCTCCACCACAGACACCGTAGAGTTAGTCTTAGTCTTAGAGTTAGAATAGTCTGACTCACCGAATGCAGACTGTTTCAGCCTGCCTTTGGCCGCATGTTTCACACAGCATTATCCTTTCTTTACGCTATGTGTGTGTTTCCGTTCTCAAAGTCCCCTTTGCTATATAAGACAAACAACAACAACAACCTCCGAGCAATCTCCACGCTGAAAATAACAAGTTACCCTGACCTGGTTGCTAATGGTACAAACTAGCAGCTTTTACCTTTTCTTTTGCAAGGAATTAGACATTTTAATGCCACCGTTGTTTGTTTCCCCATAGCAGAATGATAATGGGTGCAGCCAGACCTTTGGAGCCCAGGGTTCGCATCATACAAGTACTTAGGATTATACTTTATTCAACCATGAACAGTGCTGAGATAGATTTATACAGGAGTGCTGCAGAACCAAAAAGAATGTGAGACATAAGGTTATAAAACATATGACATGCTTATGAGAAATGAGATAAGAAAATTTTTATTAAGAAAGTTAATTTGAGACTGTCCTGCCAAGAAATAATAAGGCAACAGTCACTTTAACAAATCCCCCCAAATAGCACACGTTTAGTGACAAATAATACAGCACAGACACTGTTGACAGATGACACATTTTATTATTTATTTATTATTATTTTCATTGTTTTCAGGTAACCACAAATCCACAAATTAAAGCCCAGAACAAGAACATCCACACTATGAACTAATCTGCTTCGCTGGTCAGAATTACAGATGGAAGCAATGTATGTGCAGATGAGATGAATTTGTCCCTCTGGAATCATTAAGGCTAAACACTTTGCAAAGCAATACTTGATGTGTGTGGTTTGATGTTCTTAATTTAAAGCTCCGACAAGTCGACACTGCAGGCAGCAGATTGAAGAATCAGCAGCTAGAGCATTTTTTTTATTAGATCACATGTTCTGTTCTATGGAAAATGTATTAAATCATATAACATCATTAAGATTTTTCTATACTTAGAGACCAGCCAGGCAACCACCGAATCAATACTTACATTTCGTGCTGATATCCAGATATTGTACAGCATGCTCCAAGCTGAATGACCCACAATGTTTGAAATGACCTTTTTGTTTAAATCAAGTCAATGCTCTCACACAAAAACCTTCCAAAAACCAGTTTGGTTCATTGTCGATTTCCAGTTTTGCTGGCTGAGCCAACAGGCTGACAAAATTACTCATAAAAATTACTACTTTATTCCCGTAATATTACGACTTTATTCTCGTAATGTTACGACTTTATTCTCGTAATTTCGAAAAAATATGTATATTTTTGTCTCTTAGTATGGCTCTAATACTCCATCGTAGGGAACAACCTTAAAAGTAAACTTTTTTAAATGTGACTTCATGGTGAGGATCTCACATTGACTTCTCTCCTTAACCTCAACCTAATTAGGTCTGATAGAGAGGACTGGAGAAATATCCTTACTGGGCTATTTTACTCATCTGTCTGTACTGAAAGAACACACACACACACACACACACACACACACACACCCACAAACCCACACAATGATGTCATTAATCCTTCTGGTCTCTCACTGACACACACACACAAACACAAGCAAGTGTGTCCCTGTCACACACACAAACACGCAAACATAATTCACCTGCTTCCTTCATTAATCCTCCCATCAGGGCATACACACACACACACACACACACACACACAGTTGGTGTGAGTGGTGTGTGTTGCCTGTATTGAAGTCTGAGGTTGTTGAATGGTCCTGAGGGACCACTCCATTACACTGTCTGCTAGCAATTAGCACCAGTGCTAACGACAGGACATTGAGTGATGGTGCGCACACACAAACACACACACACACACACACACACTCGTGGATACACATTGTTACACAAAAGCACAAATGCAAGAATGGATGCAGGAATGTACACACACACACACACACACACACACACACCAGAAGTACTTCATTATTCTCCGTACTGGCAATTAGCATCAGTGCTAACGACAGCAAAATGACAGAGTGCACACACATGCACACGCTCACGCACACACACACACACACACACACACACACACACAAGCAAACTACTTCATTATTCTCTATGCAGCAATTATCATCTGCAGTAACGACAGTAAACACACACACACACACACACGTTCCCTAGAACCTTAAAGCTGAAGACACACAGTCATTAAAAGTGTGTGAATCAATAACTGAATAACAGGTTCAATTCCCTCTTGGCTTCCATGCTAAAAGGCAATCCACAACAACAGCTGTTATTTAAAGTATTTCAGATATCAGTTATCTGACTCAAAGAAACAGATGCACTTTCATTTCTGTATCAATCCACTTTAAGAGATGTGGGCATTTAAATCACACTTAAACAAAAGGAATAGTTTTTGGAAAAACACTTATTTCCTTTATTATGACTTAGATGAGAAGATCTGTATCAATCCCATGTAAGAGCTGGAGCAAGGGAGTCATCAGCCTAGCTTAGCATAAAGACTGGAAGCAGGAAGAAACAGCCAGCCTCTGTCCAAAGTTCAAACATACACCTAAAACCACTTCCAAAGCTCACTAATTATTTTTTTTGGGAGACAGCTGAATTTCTGCTGTGGATCAACTCGATGTCTGTGCTATCTAGATACATAACTACATTTCTAACTGGCTTCTAACCTCCAATCATGAATATGATTAAGACTTCAAACAAGGAAAATTTCAGCAGTGAAGGGTGTTGAAAGGATATTTAGTATGTGGAGCAGTGCATCCTTAAATCAAAAATTATTATGAAATCCAACTTAGACTAGAACTAAAATAAAAGCCTTTATTATGGATGAACAGTTGGCTATTTTTTCTTAAAGCAAAAAGTTTTTGCAGGTTACCTGAACCAGTGCTGGACCGAAGCCACGTAAGGAGAGTAAGATAAGATAAGATGTTCCTTTATTGATCCCCCTTAGGAGAAATTCAAGATTGTCACAGCAGCATAGGGCAAAGTAGAACAAAAGTACAAAGAATATCACAAAATAGAATATTACAAAATATAATAGAAAATATAAGACTATAAATGAAAGTATAGTATATACACTATGCAATATTCAAGTAGGAATGTTGTACAAATATATGAGCAGTTGACTAAACCAAACTGTACA
The DNA here is from genome assembly GCF_905237075.1 of Dicentrarchus labrax. NCBI lineage: Eukaryota > Metazoa > Chordata > Actinopteri > Moronidae > Dicentrarchus > Dicentrarchus labrax. The sequence continues at coordinate 31,733,117 of NW_026136711.1, forward strand.
TGTGGAATTTAAATATAAATAGTGCAAAATGTTTGTGCGTTGTAGGTTGGAGTTTAAGCCAGTCTTAGTCTGCGGGGGTTGGAGGTACGGTGCTGTGGTGTTGTGGAGTCTGATGTAAGAAAGAGGCCATGAAAACATCTAATGCAGTACAATACAAATCTGTACCAAACCAAAGCTGTACAATTATGAATATGTCTACATTTGTGTCTAAATTTGTGTGCTTATTGTAGTTCTTCTATGTCAACAACGGTTCACGGGCACAGACAGACCTGTACACAAGAATAAAATGAATTTTAGCTACTGTCCAAATCTATCTTTGGAGAAAAAAAAATACACAAAAAACAGTTCATATTGATAGCCTCATTTTTGTATTTTGTTGTCTATTGTGTAATGATTGATAGAATGAATATATTCATTTGACCAGAAGTTGTGTTGTGTGATTGAAATATTAGCTTTTTAATGTTTTGTGAACATTTTCAGTTCAGGCCTGTGTGTGAACTGTTTTAAAAATGTCACTTTTGAATAAATAAATTGTTTAAGCAACTGTCTGTTTTTGTATTTCCAGTTACATATAAATGATTTGCACCCTCAATCTAAAGAATCAGACACAGGCAGGTTAGATTATTGTTAATATTTTTTTGACTGTGAACATTCAAAACAGGATTCGTCAACAGGTGGTCCATCAAACAGGCAAAGAAATTGAAAGGGGAAAAATCAGGCAAAAACAAAAGAGTGAAGAGCGGCCTGGCTGGGGAGCTGATTAAGAGATTGGGAACAGCTGGGCGGGTGGGTGTGCGAGTCAAGAATTAGTTAATGGCAAACTGACAACAGGCAACAGTCTTCATGTGACATCAAGAACTGGTTGTTGCCATGACAATTTCTCACAATAACCGGGTTTGTTGCGCGCTCGTATTGACTGATGATAAAAACGTGTCCAACACAGTCATAGGTGATTTCAAATATCAAGAACTAATCACATAAAGAACCGAAAGCTCCCTCCATTCAAAAAAGTGTTTTGCTTATTGTTACTTCACTTGGTTGTTTGGCCTTCACTGTGCAGAATGATGATTGACGTGAGAGTATGACACTAGAAGGCTGTTTTCACATTCATCTGAAAGGGGAACATTTCCCTCAGCTCAACCTGGGTTTAATGGCTAGAAAACTTCACAATGAGTGACCATCTTCACATTACATTTATTAATGGTTAATAATTAGAAAATACTGATAAGTGAGGCATTAAAGCCATATATACTGCATTTCTCTCAGTACACAAACTGAACTGCTCCTACAGATCTATACATTATTGGGAAGAATGCTGTGATGACTGTTCAACACACACACACATACACACACACACACACACACACACACACACACACACACACACACACACTCGTGCAGATGCATAGATAGTACACACAAACACGACTATAGAAAAGTCATGTATGCACACACACAAACAGATCAATACGTGTTGATTGAGAAGGGACCATGGAGAGTTCTTCTCAGCAAAGCAAATGAGGTTAACTAAGTCACTGACAAATAAACTGATCACTGTGTATGTGTGTGTGTGTGTGTGTGTGTGTGTGTGTGTGTGTGTGTGTGTGTGTGCATGTGCGCACACTCCATCACCTTGACTCTAATTGCAGGCAGACAGTGTAATAGAGTTCTTGTATGTGTATGTGTAAGATGTATTGCTACCACTCTCCCTTTCATCAATGTTCTCTCTCTCTCTCTCTCTCTGTGTGTGTGTGTGTGTGTGTGTGTGTGTGTGATTCTTCTTCGCATTTCAATTACTGAAGAGCTGAATCACTGCATGTAAACACATCTAGGGACATTTTCAATTGTTGAAGTTCTACTCCACATCACACCTCTTGTTATGAAACACTCTGCACCTGTAGACTGTTAAGGGTTGTAGTTCTCTAATTTGCTGAGAGTGGTTCAGTGGAATCTAATGGAAGACCAATAGAGGTGGGCTCAATTAATACAATTAAATATAAAATGAATATATTTTATGCATGTTTAATTGATAAATCACACTGTTGCATAAGTTCTGTAAATCACAGCGTAACTCAAGATACTATCATTAGAAGCGCAAGGCTTATTTTTTCAACTAATCGATGAATATAGGCTGTCTGAAAGTTCATGTTACACAAACTACATCATATCATATTATTATTATTATTATATTCATCATGGTTAATCTTTTGTACTGCATTCTTTCTTCAACAGAGAACTAATAAAATGATTTCACCCAAACACAAAAATAGCAAATACTCAAATATTTTTTTAATTATATATACAGTGTATTTATTTATTTTTCATCTGATTACTCCATGTCGTTCTATTTGGCTGCACCGCAAACAGCAGGGCGAGACCTTTAAACAAGTGGCGGAGTATCTCCACTTCCTGTATCTATTGTTTCGATTTCGATAAAAGCGCTCTGGTGTTTCATACAAGGTCCAGCCATATATTAGGTTTTGACTTAGTCTTGCCTCCATATTTTTCAAAGTCAGAAATGCTGAATCCTGCAAATAAAAATAAAAGAAACATAAAAAAAAAAGGAAATAAGTAGTTCACTCACTTAGTCCATTCATTCCCGACACTTGCATGGTGTATCAGTGTCAATGCTGGTTCTTATAGAAATGTGTCAGAACACAGTGCATCACAGTTTGTTGTGTCCCAGGTGGTCATAATGTTATGGCTGATCGGCAGAGACAAATTCCTCATTTAAATTCAGAAAAGGAGCGCATGTGTAGAGGAATTGCATCATCATATGGTGCTGTGCTGCAAACCATTCACTAGGAGAGAGCAGTAGAAGGTAACATTGACCCAAATGACGACCTGAAGAGTCATGCAAAGCCTCAATAGCGCTCTTTCTTGGAGTTGAACAAGTCTTTCTTTTCAGTGCACCAAGAGATGCTCTGTACTGTATGGGCTGATAGTCAAAGAACATCATCTTTAGAAATGGCAGAACTGTAACAGTGACCTCTGCCCGGTGATGTTCCTCCAGCATCTCCTCACTTTAAAGAGATTGAAGCCGGCTTCATTCACATAAATAAGTATGAATGTGTGATTTGCCCCTTCAGCCCCAAGAAAAGCAAACTGTAAAGCAAATAATTCCAATTGCATGTAACTGTATGGTATAACAAGGCATACTGAAGTCTGCTTCTTTCCAACAAGGTTTCATGTAAGGATTCAATCAATAGTCAGACTGTTGATTTTTCTAAATGCTCCCTGATCTGCAATTACTGCTGCCTGGATTTTATGCAGTCTGATCGCATCCTTTACCACCACCATCTACAATGGTAGCATCCTGTTCAGCACTAAAGATCTTTGTGCTGCCACTGTCTGTGCATCCTGTTAAATAAATGCAAAAAGCATGTCAAAATTGAGATTATGACAATCACATAGATGGGATTGATAAAACAACTGCATTTACTATAGCCACAATTTGTTCTGCCAACAGGGCGATACAGTAAAGAGGATATAGACACTTAACTGTGTCTTACCTATTCTCATTCTTAAAAGGTCTGCCAATACATTCCACAGTGGATCCTTTTCCAGCCTATCTAAAGGACAAGCCATGATTAATGACATGGTCAATAATTGTTGCCCAAATTTCATTTGAAACTTGAGCTCTATTTTCTCTTCTTGCTGCAGCTCCTCCACCACGCATGCAAACCTCTGTCATGGCCTCTAACCCACAGATCAAATGGTGATCCCAGTTTCATTAAGCATGTTTTAGTAATTGAGAAAAACAATGATGTACTAAACAAATGATTTGAAGGCACTACTAAAATATCTCTATTATAATTATATTGCTCAACCTGGTTCACTATGAAAATAAATTCAAAGAAAGCTCTTCTGTCAAGTCAAATATTTAGCAAGATGTGGCTCTTCTGTTGGTCAGATCTGCTTGGTCTTGGCTCACACATCAGCTACTGTGATGAATAACCTCAGGGTCATCCTTTGGGCTAAATTTCTCTTGTGGTTTATTATGCTCTCATCACTGAGTTACTTTCTCTATAAACACATTGTATACACTTAAGGAAGCTAGGTTTTAAACTCAATTTGGGTCAATTTTATTTTTATTTTGAATAAATGTGTGATCATAATCTCATATCAAACTTAGGCTTTGTTTGGTTTGTACGAAGTGCAGCAGGACGCTTCAAATTAATGAGCTGGGATAGAGCAACAATCATATCAGGTCTCTAGTGAATGCGGGGTTGGTGCTTTCATTTTAGTTGTTATGTTGGTACTTTAATGTATTAAAGCAGATACAGCTAGAGAAACGGCTTAAATAATTCTCACAGAAAAATTGAAACACATCAGTTCAATCAGCCTCATCCCGTTCTAAGCAGTGTATCCAGCTATTGTATCAGTGTCAGCTCATCACAGCCTGATTGGATGGTACTAATGAAACGTTGGTCTGAATGGAGTCTAATTGTAGTGGTCTGTTTTGTTGTGTAAATCTTGTGGTTAAGATTTTGCTGGGGTATATATGAGGCTTTCATGAATTAATAATGAATAATTGTGGTTTGATGCATTGGTAAACACAGGCCAAACAAATGATAAAAAATGTAACACAGTTGAGAAAAGTGTAAACAAGATTGTATTTAGTGTCTGCAGAGCCTGCAAAGTGACATTAGTATTACTTTTTAAGGCCAGTTTATAATTTTCTTTTTTTATTATTTGGAAAAGGGAAAGAGAACCTTTTCAGTATTTTTTTTACAACCCTTCAAGATGTTTTACAACCATGTACATAAAAGGTATTTAAAAACCACAGTTCATATGTACCCTTCCACATACAGATTTAACTACACACACACACATTTATATTTGTTTGCATACCCATGTATAAAACTACATATCTATGCATATTTCTACTTCAATCTGTCAGCAATTCTGTTAATATTCAAAGTCTTCTCGCATTTGGGTTATGAATTTAATCAATTTATTCCAAATTTGGTAGAATTTGTCTTTTTGGATCCTCAAAGAGTAAGTCAGCATTTCCATTTTAAATATGTCGAAAATTGTTGCAGACCAATATTCCAGTGTAAATGGTACTAGATTTAGCTACTAGGTCCTGCAGCCACTTTTTGTCCCTCCTCTGTTTCCTCCTCTGTTTCCTCCCTTCTGTTTGTTTACCGTCCAGGTAAAAAGTCAAGTTTTATATATATAAATATAAACTCAGTTTCAGACACGAGAAAATTTCTCCAATATGTCAAACTCATATTGTTGTATTTTTCCTGGTGTAAAATATCTTACATTTTTCTAGCAGTGTTCTCTCCAGTCCATGGAGATAGTTGAGGACCAATGGAAACTACAAATGTCCTGCCAAGTCTCCACAGAAAGCCTTATTCCTTATTTTCATTTTTGGCTTAATATAAGCAGCATCAATGACTGATTGTTGAATGATTAATATAGAAACAGTGTTTTGACACTGTTTTGGTGTCAGAGTTTTGTGTTGCAGTGCATTTGGTCATATTAGGGAAATAAATCATAAACAGCCACATTGATGTGTTGATGTGTGGATCAAGGCATCAACCCTCTCAAGTATTCGACTCACAGGGCTATGCATTCGATTTTCTGAAAAATAATTACCTGGTGATCTTTAAAAAACCCAGAAGGTTGCTTAACAACATTAATTGCCGTTCTGAAGGTATTTCCAGAATCTTCAAACACTTCCAGCGATCTGGGTGAATAAAATATTCTACAGGCAGCACGACAAAAAATATTGTCAACCAGTTTCCCAAGTAGCTGCATGGTGAAATAGTAGAAAACCTTTGTGTTGCCTACCTAACATTTATTTTTTAAATGATCTAATATATTCAAGTCATCAATCTAGGGAGGGAGTTTCAAAGCAAAGGGGCCACATTTGTATTTGGTTCTTTCTTTGACGTCAGTATATCTCTCTAGGTTGAGATGTTCTGGAATAAATGTACAAAAATATGGCACTTTCCAATGTAGTGATACGTTTGTGGAATGATATGGACAGTACGCAAAAGATTACAGACTGAATCTTTGTCAGCTTTTATTTTTATATGATAAGATATAATATACCAATCATGATACAGATTCATAAACTTTGATACCATTGGATCTTTACGGATACAGGTCCTTTTTGCAAATTAACCTTGCATGCCCGGACTGTTTCATTGAACACAGCAATGTGGTTTATGTTGTAAATATTTGAGCACAAACACAGTCCACAGATTTGATAGTCTTTCTGTTCGCTGTGTCCAGTCTGACCCCAAACCTCTGCTGTCCCCTCTTTGTCTCACATTTTTCTAAACTGCTCAGTATGCACAGAGAAGTTCAAACTGGGTGCAAAATTACTCTTTCTCTAGTCGTTCACTGTGCAGTGCAGAGGCTTCACATCAGTTTTTGTGGAGTGTAGAGAGGTCAGCTGACCTCCATTATGTTTTCATGCTTTGCTCCGGGCACCTCGATGGAAAATATTCTAACACACTGCCTCTGTGGGCTCTTCAGTCATTTAAAGAGTGTGTGCATGAATGTATGTGTGTGTGTGTGTGTGTGTGTGTGTGTGTGTGTGTGTGTTCACCCTAGCCCACTGTGGTGCTGATCACAAAGTTAATTGTGATGAAGTGTTAATTAAAATGGATAGGTGGATAGATACTGTGCCTGTGTCAGGAATCAGGCCCGGCTGGTAAACACTCAACTAATCAGACAAAATACTTTAGCCTCTAATAGCTGAATGAGGAACAGCTCTGTGGCTCAGTGGGGACAGAAACATTTACTGACTTGTTCCATTTAAGCTGCAGCACACATTCATATAAAAATACTTGTATATTAAACAGTTATGGCTGTTGAAGCTGTCACATCAAGACCTGTACTTGATTATTTTAATCAAAGTAATCAGAACTCACTGAAAGATCCACTTTAATCAAATACAACTGCAATACGACATGCGGTTGTCTTAAAAGCTTTAAAAAACTGTGTTGCCCCTTTACATTACAACTCTGAAGAGGGATAAAATGGTTAGTTCTGGCAAGAAACTGACAAATAGATCTCAACTACTGATACATTTTCAAGTTTGGTACATAACCTACCAGGTATGTACTGCTTCCAAGAAATAGGACAGGCAACACAAGCTAAAACTGAAAAAAGATCTTACCTTTGCCTACCTACTTTATTTTTTATTTTTTTTACCCAGATTAATGTTAGGGTTTGATATGGAAACATTACAACCTCACACACAACTTCCCATGAAACTGCAACATTTGTCGCTTGTGAATATACTTGCTGGTCTGTTTAATGTAGCCCAAGAGTGAATACTGCCAACCTCTACTGCTCCAAAACCCTTTAACCTTTAGCTATTGATATAGTATTTCTGTTTGTACTTATTAATTTAATTATTAATCAGAGTTACAAATAGTTTAGTATATCCTATGAAACTGAAGCAGTTCATTAGTTGAATTTAAAGAAAGTTTGAGTACTCAACAAAGATATTGATTCTCAGCCATTTTCCCCTACATTGCCATATTACCCAACACTGATTTGACTGATGATGATGTTTATTGCTGACATTTGACAATTTTAGAGCACAGACATTCCTATTATTACAGTAAGTTTACCCGCAAGGATGGTATCATTATGGAAAAGTTGCTACAAGGCACTTCTCATATCTGAGTAAATATTTATTTTGCCTGAACATTTAACAAATCATGTGGGAGATATTCCAGGCCTGCATGTTTGTGTGTGTAGGTGTGTGTGGGTGAAAAGTGACCATAGGAGCCAGATGGTCTGTTTGCAGTGTTTTCAGTTTTTCTAACCAGCAGGTGTGTCTGTGTGTGTGAGTGCTTAGGTCAAGGTTTTTGTGTGTGTGTACTGGTATATTAAAGTGTGAATGTGAACAGTAACAACATGTATAATGAGACCAGTTGCTGTATTTTATGTCTTGTAACCATGAGGGAAATATTTATTGTGTGTGAGGTTAGAGACGTTGTGCCGTATTGATGAACTGGGATCTCAAATGGAAACATAATGGGCAACATGACCTGGAGGACATATTAAATATTGAATACTGAAAGCACACACGCATACAGACACACACATTTAGTATTATGATTTTTTTATGGTGTCATATGTTTATTAAAATGCAAAGGAACACATTCAGCTTAAACTTCTGACTCTCTCAGGGTATTTGAGCCTTCAGGGTGTTCAAGGCTTGGTCCTGCTGACACTTTGATGGATCTGTTTACATGCTATGCTAATTCGACAGACGTCACACTGGAGTGTAGTATCATGAGAATTACCAGTGTGTGTTTGGATTTGGGAATCCTTCCCTCTGTTGGTCTGGATGAATATGACGTGTATGTGTGTTTGTGTGTGTGTGTGTGTGTGTGTGTACACTTGTGAATCTATCCTAGAGTGGACCGGAACGTTGTAAAACAGTCACAATCAGGGGGCTGAAAAGGAGAAAAATGTATATCGTAATTTATATTTCTGTAGCCCATATGGCTGAACTCAAGTTTTTTTTTTACTAACTACTTATGATTTGGAGCTGTGTCAATAAAATTGATTTGAACTAAATTTACATCCTAGCATTGTCAACTGAAATGTTTCTTGTACAGCTTAACTGGTATGTTAGTGGTTTAAATGGGCACTGAAATGGTGATGAGCTATCGGTACCTTGTCTCAGAACCATCACAACATGATACAGATATGTGAAGTTGAAGTTCAATTGTCTCATATAATCATAGAAGTGCAATCATAGTGAAATAGGAGAGAGAGGGAGTGGGATCTTAACAGAAGAACTGAGGCTTTTCAGAGCACATGTGTACCTCCACAGAATTTTCACTTTCATCTCTGCTGAGATCGATCTCACAACCTGTGGATCTAACAGAGCACACAAAGCACTTGACTATCCACTGGGTGAACAAGACCTTCTACACATCAAGGTAATGTATTTCAGTTAAAAACTATTACTCAAGGAGGAGAGGGAAGAGAATCGGATAGGAGCCATGCTGGCCTAGCTTGGACTTAAGGTTGCTCCTGGCCTATTATCCAGTTTTGGATGAAATGGGCCAAACATTGGGAAATAAGAGACTGTTCCACATCTTTACAGACATCCTGAATCAACTCTCGACAGGCGGGACCGTGTTCCGAGTTGACAGAGTGCAGGACGGAGGAGGCAGACTCTCTGGCTGGCTAATAAAGGATTCTTTCAGCCATCTTATAGTGCACATGTTGCTGGTATGCTTACAAGCACATGACTTCGGCATGTCACCGCCATGTCATTGCCCTATAGCAGCCGCCCTAAAGAATTTGTGGTTGCCAGTTCATCCAGATTGGTACACTGATCCCCTTTCTAGTTCTTCTTCTGTGTGGCATCTGGCTACAGGCAAGAAGTCCTCAAGATTTGTTGTTAAGTGACTTCAGCTTCTCCAAGTGCTTCGGAAGTTTTGTAAAAGCAATTGTTTTTCGTATTTCGAAAAAAACTGCTTGTCATATTACAGCCCGCCAGTGCATGGCAACCTGTAAAGTACTGGCACAAGGCTTTCCACTTGCCTGTCTTCGTTTGTATAGCCTTTGTGCATTCAGACGAAAACTGAGTCAAACATAACTTGACTTGCATAATACAAGAGAAACACAAGCAGATCAGTTTCATCACACTGCGTGGTGTAGAAAAAATCAATTGTGTTGCCCTGGTTCTTACAGCAGGTACTTGACAAGCAGTGGCAACAAGACTAGGCTTTCTGCTTTTGTTTGCAATTACACAACCAGCTCAGGTAAACATAGACTCACTGAGGAACAGACAGTCATCTTGGTTTGAAAGATGCAGAAGAAACCAAAACCATCCAAAAGGGTGGCATAGAGAGCCAAGCTGAAGAGTGATCAGAAGAGGCCGACACCCAGAGAGTGCTACATGACATCCACCTCACCAAGACATCATCATTGAGTGTGATGACACTGATGTGCTTGTGTTAGGCAAGTTGCAGTTTCGGCCCTACAGGCAAAGCCAATTGCCAATCAATACAATACAATCATTACATCTGTGAAAAGTTGATGTTGATGATGTCTTAGCGAGACAGGCTGCATCATTAGAATGTCAGTGCCAATTTTAAACTGAACATGCTGAGGAAACATTGATGAGATCTGGGATTCATCTCAAAACAGAAAAGTTTTTCTTTTAAAAATAGATTCCAGTGATGCAAGATTTTGTCCATGTAATGTCAGAAGCATTTATATTATACACAATTTAGATTTTACGAGAAGGTCCCCTCTTGTACTGTTCAGACTGATAGAAGCAGCATTATTAAACAATTAGGGATGAATAAGGACAGACGAGAAAATCAGCACAGCAAATTATCTGTATTTAAAAAGGAATAAAGCAGTATCCTTTATCTGACCTTGGTATATTCATGAATGAGTTTAAAATGAATGTCCTGAAGATGCCCGAACTGCCACAACAAAGTATAGTCGACAAATAATTCAAAATCTGCCTCAAATTGGGAAATATTGGGAAATGTTTGTTATTAAAAGCAAATACAAAATGAGATATAATTAGGGCTGTCCCTGACTAAAGATTTTCCTAGTTGACAAGTGGTTGTTAAATATGTTTGTTTTTCTGCAGCTATCCAACTAATTGATTGACTAAAAGTGGGTCGACTCCTCACAGTGACCAATGATTAAGCCCTTTTTAAACATACTTCAAGAATCTGAACAGGTCATAAAAAAGAAAAAAAATATAAAAATTAAAAGAAGAAAAGAGAAAATTTAAATTAGTGCTCTGTTGAAATTGTATATAATTAAAGCCTTTATAAAGTAATTTATAATACAGTATATTTATTCATATTGCATGCAACCAAGTTAAGTGCAGGTAAATATTTATTCTCAATTAAAGTGGCCATGATTATTTTCATTGCAGATAAATGTTTAAATATAAAAAATATTACAATTTAAATTCCATTTTTGAAAGAAACAAAGAAAGTTTTTGCAGTAAACAAACACTCATTAGGTGAAAGAATGGATACTGTCAGTGTCCTGCCATTGCAGTATGTAAATTGTAAATTGACCTGTACGTGTAAAGCACCTTTTTAGTCTTCCGACCACTCAAAGCGCTTTTACTCTACATGCCACATTCACCCTTTCACACACATTCACTCAGTGTAGTCCATCGAACAGAAACTAACATTCATACACACTCACACATGCACGGCATCGGGAGCAATTTGGGGTTCAGTATCTTGCTCAAGGATACTTCGACATGTGGCACTAGGAGCCGGGGATTGAACCCACAACCTTCCGATTAAGGAACGACCCGCTCTGCCTCTGAGCCACTTTGATAGGTAGGCTACACGTCGCTAAAGGATGCAAAAGAAAATGTACTTATTCACTTTTACTTTTTTTAAATGACCAGAAATAGAGGTCCCCTCTTGGAAGGTGGAGACTAACAGTCCACTGTTGCTAATAAAGGACTGAAAGTTTGTGTGTGTGTGTGTGTTTGTGCGCGCAGTGTTTTACTGTAGCTGGGAATAGCTTGTAGTACATTTTGAAATCATACTTTCATTGCAATCCATCATGTTGGATTTGGAGGGAGCTGCTAGATCTCTTCATGAGAGAGCAGGAAGAGGGGAAATGAAATGAGTTAAACAGAGGGCCTTGCTCAGTCTGTATTCTTGTCTTCTTGTGTCCTTGTGAAATGTCATTGTTTGCGACCCAAGTACTGTCCCAATGCACAAGTTTGCATTTCGCCAAGAATGGTTAAATTCCCAGAAGTGTTCTTCACCCATTTTACCGAGGATGCATCGGTTGGTAACTTATATGAACTTGCCAACACAGAATTTTTGTGTGTTATTTCAACACTGAATTCTTCTTCTGAGAACATTTGAGGCGAGAAATCAACTGTGTAGACTGCCAATATTGACAGTTTTATGAGAAGTGATGGGGATTGCTCCAACATTTTCTAAGTTGAGAAGCTCCATCAGTGCCAGCGGGAGTAGCTAGCAGGCCAGCCGGCCGGTGACGATCGCAGACCTGTTTTGGCCCGCAGTCTCACAGACCATTACAGCCAACACAGCAGATGACTTCAGCAAGAAAAGGCAGCAGAAAGCCAGTCAATGCTTTTGTTAATCCAGTTTCCTTATTACTCATCAGTTTTTAAAATACATTCATCTAACTATTGTTTAAAGGTCCAGTGTGAAACATTTAGGAGGATCTATTGGCATAAATGGAATATAATATTCATAGATATGTTTTTATTAGTATATAATCACCTGAAAATAATAATTGTTGTGTTTTTGTTACCTTAGAATTAGTCGTTTCCATGAAGTCCGCCATGATAAACTGCCATGTTTCTACAGGAACAGACAAACCAAGCATTGGCTCTAGATAGAGCCTTTCTTGTTTTTCACGTGTTTTTCGGCCACAGTAGTTTTTAGTTGCTTTGCGCTTTGAATGGGAGAGTGAAGCCAGGGTTGCAATCTGCTACTACACCATTAGATGCCATTAAATCGTACACACGCGTCCTTAAAGATGTCTCATCTTTATTTTTTTTTTTTTTTATCTCTATCATTGATTTGTTGTGTTTTATGCAATTCTGTTTTCACACTGTTTCACAGTATTTAAGTCTCTGAAATGCTCTGCATGTATAGTGAAGGCAGAAAGCAAAACAATTAAACAATTAAAATTATAATATAATAATCAATTAGCTTTAAATTATTATATTTAAACAATTACTTGTTAGAGTACAAAATAAAATAATTGTTGCCATTAAAAAGTAATTACATTAATTCACAAATTACAAAAAGCTAGAATAATTTGTCTTTATTTTCTGCACAGCTCCATCAAAGGTGCCTCTAACCTATTCTAAAGCCTCAAACCCACACATTACATTTACTGCATTTAACATGTGTTAAAATAGAAACATATTAAATAGAAACAGATTAGAATAAAGATGTTGTTTAACAACCAGCCTAACATTTCAGATTGGAGGTATTTTTGTTTCTTATTGTATAGTTTCCTCACTGTCTCTTAACTATGCTATCTAGATTCACAAAAAAAGTTACATATATTAAAGTCATTAATCTCATAGTTTAATCATCTGCAGATGAAGATCAATTAAGTTCAGTGCAGAGTGTGAACAAGTTAGGTCATGTACCAATCAATTCAAGTGCACCACAACTGCCTGTCACTCATATGCTACTGCCACACACACACACACACACACACACACACACACACACACACACACACACACACACACACACACACACACATGTCACTCCTGTGTTAGTGTAGACCAGTGGGACTGCCTTTGTGCTACATTTGCATGTTAACATCTCCACCTTTTATCAGTCAAATTAGCCTTGCAGTCCCAGTGGCAGAGCTAATCCTCCAGGAGAGAATGGATCTACCAGAGAGTCAAATTCTGCACTTGAAAAAAGGTTCATGTCAAACAAGTAATTTCATCTTTTACCAAATTACTTCAGGTGGAAATGTGAAGATAAGCGCAGAGAGGATTCAGAGGGTCTGGCGGTGTCACAGAAGATAAATGAGAGAATTTAGAATCATTTAAAGGTGGTGTGTGGATCATTTTTAACCGCAAGTGTGTAATTTGTCTAATTTGTATTTGGCACTTGGTGTAATTAAGTTCGGCAAATGAGATTACGACAGAGATGACCGGTCACCTCTTTCTCATAAAAAAAGTGTTGATGCCTCGAGTTCCTGCAAACTAGAGACCATATTTCTAACTGCCCTTCCTTTCCATCCTTCCCAGAAAAAAAGAAACATGCCCTTTCACTTCTTGCACTATTGATTTTAAAATGCTTCACCTTTAATTGGGACCAGCAATGATTGATCACTTTGTGTGTGTATTGGAATTTGCAGTTTGCCAGATTAGCTAACAACTTTCGCCTTTTTTCTTGTATAAAACTTAAGTACTGAAAAGTAGAAAATTGTACATTCTGTGTCAAGGATCACAGTCCCTTGGGGATCACTTTTGAACAACTCTTGAGCATTGAACAATTATACTGACCTGATTTCCATAAAATTTGCACAGAGCCAATGAAATGAAAGACCTCTTTGCTCTGATAAGTTTGTGACTCTTGGCCTGAAAGACATTTGCAAGCAGATTAACAGGTGTTGTAGTGGGTGTTAAGAGAAACCGTAGGTGTATTATTATAATCAGTGATTTAATTATTAAGTCTTCTCCTATAAATGTTGGTTTGTATATTTGTGGCCCTACTGACAGAGAGTAGTTTTGTCCTCTGACAACAAATCACGGGTATAACCTGTACTTCCTTTAGTCAATCAGGATGTTAACCATCACCGTCCTATTAGTTCAGTATTGGTGTAATGATATTCCATTATGCAGAGTGAAATCACTTATCAGTATTAAATCCTGTGTGTGTATATTGGTGTCCATTTGTGGTTACTGTTTGCCTAATAAAGCCTGATGAGGATCTCTGTAAGACTGACACAGTGTGCAGATCCTGTTTAATTGCATCTTTAACGGTAAAGGGTTTCATAGTTTTGCCCATTGTTTGTATCAGTCTTAATAATGTTCTACTCAAGGTAATTACTGAGATCTGTGAACAGTGACGAGCAGTCAGATGATCTGACAGACTGTTAACAAGCCAACAGTTTAGATGATCAAAACCACTTTATTTGGAAGTCAAACTAAAAGTGAGAGCACCTGAAATGTTGAATATTGTACCAGAAAAGCTACATTTAAAGGTAACGTATTGATACATAAACTGGTTGAAAGTTTTCCATTTAAGCCCTGATTGGTGGATTGTTTCCCCAAGTGAGGAAACAGCTGTCAACAAGCACATCAGACCTTTAATAATTTTATGTTTTTAATAAATGTTTTAATTGTTTTTACTTTGTATACAATCAGACAACCGAATTTCCTCTGTTGGACACTGAATCAAACAGCAATGAATTAAATTGTACCAAGAAGCACCTTCTTCAACTCAGTCTAATTCTGTGCCTGTCTTGCTAACAAACAGCTCTGTTGCTTTGGGCCTGGACTGTGTGGATAATTAGAGGGTTAGAAAGGTGAGGATATATACACTGTTACTCCAGAGACTGTCAGTGTGATGGATGAATGGGTAGATGGCAGATGGTAGGTTTAGAGGAGACAAAATTATAAAAACAAAAAAAGGAGATAGAGGGATAAATAGATGGAGAGATTCATGAATGCTCGATGGAAGAGTGGATGAATGGATGTACCAATTACATAGAGGTATCAGATAGGTATCATTTAGGTAGGGATAAGCTTATAAATGTATCAAAATCACAAAAAAAAAAAAAAAAATCTGTTTCTATCTGGAAAGTTAGGACTCCAAAAACTCCAAAATTGGACTCAGAGCAATAAAGCACTGCTACTGATCTCAAGACAGTGATAAACGTTGGAGGAACTGGCAGGTAAGTTGTTTTTCTCACAGGCTGAAGGCAACAGGAACCTGCTGCTATGTGTAACCTGGGGGAACTGACAACAGCAGTGACAAAAACTCAAAGACACAGCACGACAACAGGAATGGGGCCTTAGTGAAAGAGCAATAAAGGCGCCTGAGGACATATGAGGATTCAGGAGCCATTTGATTGTTCATCAGGGTACAGACACTCTCTAACAAGCTCAGGAAGCTGCATCTACAAACTATTCATTTGAAATAGTTGACAACAAGTCATTAACTCAGTAAACAAAGGCAATGAAGCGGAAAATGAAATGGAGACACTTTCCAATTATACAACCAAAAACTATCATGAAGTTTTAGACCAATGACCACGCTGACTATTCAGCCAGTAAGCCTGTGTATACTCTGAATCATGAGCTGTTACAGCTTTCCTTTGGTTTGTGAGGCTTCTGAACTTTGTCCTGGTTTACAACTACTGGTCCCCAGGGGCCCATTAGGCCTCATCTGACAGCTGGAAAGCTGAGGGCCACAGAGAGCCCGTCAGACTGACACATTTGTCAACAAGCTGTCATGTTAGCCATAATCATGTGCAGATATTATGTGATGCTATGCAAACATAAGCCTCTGCACCTATTCTTGATTTTAAAAGACCATGTGGATGTTTGTAAGTGAGCCCCAGTTCCACACTCCATGCTAATAGTATACAATTTTTACAGCTAGAGGAAATCAGTGTGTACTGTTTTGCACAGAAGTAAACGATCCAGCATGTGTGCAGACCATTGACATATAAAAATGGACAACATGATATCTCTCCAAAAGTAAAGCCAGAACATCTCAATTGCCCTCCTTTTGCTGACTGCAGTATAGGTAATAAAGCCATGTTAGCAGTAGGGACATGAGCCAAACTAAAAAAAATAAGTACACATCAAATACATTTCCTGAAGATGGTTTCTGGCACTAGGTAGTTCTTATCAATGCATGTTCAACTGTTCATTTTTCTGATCAATGTGGTTTTAATTAGTTATTTGAAGCTATAAAAAGGGTTTCAAATCATTATCACATTAGTGTTAGTTAGGGCTGAAGACTACACACAAAAAAAGCTTTGCTTGAGTCTAGCAGTTCAAGGCTACATTAGCCGCTAGAAGCATACCAAACTTTATTCGCCAGCTGCAGTTGGGTTGTATTGTGGATGATGTAGGCACCAGGTTTTGGCAAAGAATAATTCTTGGAAATAAAAAAAAAAAGGTCAAAAGTCGATATCTCTGCACAGCACAATCGTGGATAACGATACGCTGTGGACCGATGTTTTCATGGTCACATCCCAGTTTTGTTTAATATATGCACACAAGGACACACATCTACATGCACTTCAATACAATTTCCTGTTGAGGTTTCAATTAGTGGTGGTATAATGCACTAGGAAATGCTGATATGTGTTAACAAAAAACAGAGAAGAAGATGATAGTAATGAAACATTGAATATAACCAATGCAGTGTAGTTTAGTCCCTAAATTTGTATTTAAAAGTCTGATTGTGTGTCTTATTTATAAGAGTATATATCAATGTAAACATGACACAGAATGAAGGCATACGTTACAACATATCCTCATGAAGTAAAGCAGACAATTTCCATAATATGTATACAATATTAAATGAGGACATTTTCCATGCCTTTATAATTGCCTTTTAAATTGATTTATGGAAGAAAAAAGATTATGTGACACAGAGGATAAAAAATTAATTCAGAGAGAATTGAGCAAGCAAGGGAGAAATACAATGCAAAGAGAGAGACGACCAATTAAATCGCGTACAAGGAAAGCACACCACTAAGCCCAGTGAGCCTCCAGAGATGGCCATATGTCAGTCAGCTGTCTTATGTACATAATATGTTGATATTGATCCGTACTACTGGAGGCCAAACGAAAAGTTAAATACAAATAAGTAAAATAAATTTATATTTATCAAACATCCAACAGAAACATCCAACTTAAAGACGGTCAGTAAGCCTTGACGCTCAATTCTGATTTATTGCTCAGATCAGATTTTTCTTGTTTGGCTGTTCACATTATTTTATTATTATTATCATTATTTATAGTTTGTATATATTTTATATCATGTGGCCCATATCAGGTTCCAGTGTGAACAGATCAAAGTCCTGAAGAGACCTGGAAGACAAATATCAATCTAGTGGGACATAAAAGTCACATGAATTCCGTTCCCATTACAACGAATCAGACTTGTACCTAATTCGGACGACATATGAAAGTGGCCCAAATCAGAATTGATCAGACTCCATGTGATTTGTGCCGTTCACACCGTCATCAAAAAATAGATCTAGATCCCTCGTGCCTGCAGTGTGAACCTAATAAGATCATCTGTTTCTTCTTCCTCCCAAACATTTATTGAATTCCTTCTGAAAAAGGGGTGCATGGTACATGGACAGATTAAGTTTTTTCTTTGACTCCATGTGTATAAATTTGTGTTTAAATATAAATTATATATATATAATATATATCTGAGGCTGCAGACAGGATTCAAACAACCCCTCTGTTACAAACACTGCTTCTTAACCACCAGAATTATTAAGGTTTTCTGAACTGTCAGCTCTCACTCCGACTGCACTCGGGGCATATTCCACTATTAAAATGTGAAAGATTTATTAAACATAAAACATAGGGCTCACATTCACAGATTCATTAGGATATTTCCTGCAGATTCTTCTAACAATTATACTCCTATAATCAGCTCTTCGTTCCCTCTGTGGTGCTGCATTCAGCAGCATCAGGAATAATTGAGCAGTGAAGCTTCCAAAGTTGCGAAAGGATGTGAAAATATTTATTCCCTGTGAGATTTAATCGATGGAAATATAGAAGTATAATCAAATATGAAAATAGCGCAAGGCCAGAGAGTCCAATGAAATTAACCCTGGACTTGGCAAAGTATTTAAAGGGAGATCATAAAGGTTTCCAGGCTTGACAACATGACATGAATAAATATAGAAGAAATAGAGTGTCAAAGAAAGAGGTAAAGAAACTTGGAAATACAGACGTAAGACATCCAATAGTGACAACACTGAAGGAGAGAATTACATCTAACTAACTTGTTCATTTAAATTGTCATGGCGACTTGTTAAACACCACCTCCAAAATCTCAAGGTTAATTAAGATTATTGTGACTCGGTGCTCTGTTACTCAAACACTTTACTCAATGATTGAATGATTGTACAAGACACTGTGATTATGGCGAGATAGTGTTGAAGCCTCGGCGTTATATAGCTTGTTTTTTTTGATGTCTTGTTGATAAAAAAAAACCTTCTCAATTTCTGCAGAGCTTTAACATACCTGCCCAGTTTGCAGGGAGTGCTGATCTGCAAACTCATCCACATGAAACGGAGTGTTTCCTGTAAAAGCAGGCAGCTAGTGAAGGACTTGTCATGGTAGCCAGAAGCTCGGAATGACTCTGCCGGACTGGGAGCTCACAGTGACCAGCACGATGGAAACCAGTGTGATTTGCCAGATTTGGCTCCTGCTACACCAGGGCAGAGACAGCTAATGTTATCTGCATCCATCAGGAAACTCACCTTGGTACTGTGAGATATTTGTTCAGCAAAACACATGTAAAAATGGTTTGTTATACTGGGTGTGGTAAAGACATAACAAACACTATACAAAGAGATAATGTGCTAACATGATTACAGATCCTTCCTGTTCATCTTCATGACCTTTGTCCTCAGGATTTCTGAACAGTCTCCCTGAGATAAACAACAGCGGAGCTTTGGAGTGAAGCAGATCGGACCCACAGCTGTGTTGTTAACTTAGTCTCTCAAATAAAAGAAGTTGAGGACTACACTTCCTTTAAGTTCCTTTGTCAAAACAAAGAACACGACAGTACAGCTGTGGTCAAACTGGCCTCTGTCTGTCTCAGAGGCTGTGTGTTCTGACCCCTTTCTATCAGAACCAGCATTCACTGTTCCAGCAGTTTGAGCTACAGTAGTTCATATGTTGGATCGGACCACACGGGTCAGCCTTCGCTCTCCACGTGCATCAATGAGCCTTGACCACCAATGACCCTGTGTCCGGTTAACCGCTTTTCCTCCCTTGGAACACTTTTGATAGGTACTGACCTCTGCAGACCAGGAACACCCCACAAGCGCAGCAGGTTTGGAGATGCTCTGACCCAGTCATCTAGCCATCACAATGTGGCCCTTGTCAAAGTCGCTCAAATCCCTACGCTGCCCATTTTTCCTGCTTCTCAACTTTAAGACAAAATGTTAACTCCCACCCACTGACAGGAGCCATGCGAATCAATGTTATTCACGTCACCTGTCAATAATGTGATCAGTGTAGATACACATGCACACACACACACACACACACACACACACACACACACACACACACACACACACACTATATGAAGTTTATATATAATGCTTTAACAAAAATAATAAACTAAAATAACAAAACCCAACACTCTAGATCATGCTTGGGGAAAAACAATTGGGTGATCCCGATGATCCTGTCCTCTCCCTCCACTCCTCCAATTCTTCCTCCTCTCCCTGATGGATAATTAATTTAAAGGTGTTCCACTCCTACAGGAGAACACAGGTAGAGAGATCACAAAACAAAACCACTTCTGCAGATCTACACGTAACAGTTACTCATTGCTTTTGACACAATAACAGTGACAGTGTTTTTTTTCTTAAAAGAACAATTCAGCTCCAAATGAAAACATACGTAAAAAGTAAATTGTCAGCTATAGTAGTTATAAGAGGTAATTATCAGTGAAGGATATATATGGGATGATGAGGCACTTTTTGACCCTTTGCATAATTGTATTCTACCCTATGGAGCAGAGGACGTAGAGATCAACCAGATACTACAACTTCCATTCTGAGATTGGCTAACTAATTTTTCTTATCGTCAACAAATCCCATGTATGGACCAAAAGCAACAAGTAATGTGTGTGCATCCGAAGCCTAAAGTATGTCTATTCTTCTGACCTCCATTGTTGACCAAAAAATATTACAAACACACCAATAAGCCACTCCGTTGTATTGGGTTCTACCATAGACACACACAGTACATACACTAGCAGCAGAGCTGTTGCCACACAAACTAACTGCAGTCTCATTCTTGTAATGATGATGAAAACCTCCATTATCTCACATAGACACACACAAAAAAGAAAATTCATGCACACTGTCTCAAAGATAATATATGTATAAAAGAATCAGACATAAGGGTAAACAAACTAACAGTTTGCTACGGACTAATGGTCCTATCAGTCACACACAAACACAGAAACAAACTTCAGTCAAGTCAAAGAGTCAAAGACGAACTTGCTGTAAGTTTATTCCTGATTTTCATGCGATACGCTGCAGTACTTCCATCTGAGCTGAAGGTTTCCACTGTTTATGAAAACATAATTCGGCTGAAAGGCATCACATTCCTGAGCTGCTGTCTATTGCTGGAAAATCACAACCAGAGGCCAAACAATAAAGAAAATGCATGCATTGTGAAAGTAAAATGGTGATATCCTTGCACTTGAAAGCCAGATCTTAATTGTGTGTGTATCTTTGAAAGAACCAAATATGACAACACAGCCCTTGTAGGCAATGTATGAAATACTTAGAGGCAGGAGTTATTTTTCTGATATAAAACCTTTAGTTCCTTGAAGGTCTAGGACTGACATTGCTGATAAATGTTTGTATTGCAAGTTAGACAGAGTGCAGGAATTTATCTTTTCTACTTTTGGATACTTATCCCACTATGCACCTGCCTCCTGAAATAGATGTGTAGAATTTTTCTGTGGATTTTGTTTCATTCTTTGTCAAATTGTAATTGACTTCTTTCTAAATGCCGGTCAACAAGTGATTCTGCGCCTCTGCTCTTTTTGAATCACACACACTGAGTGCAGGTTGTCGCTTCTTCTGCAGCAGTAAAGTTAACAGGACCACCTTGTGATGATCTGCAGAGAGGGGCTTCTCTCCTGTAACCTGTGTGTGTGTGTGTGTGTGTGTGTGTGTGTGTGTGTGTGTGTGTGTGTGTGACACATGCAGCTTTATCATACAGTTTAAACAAGATTTAAGCTAAAACTGAATTATAACACAGCTTTTTTCTTCTTTTGGAGCGAGCAGTGAGTGATTTTAGTAAAGCAGCTTTGAATGGTCACACAAGGCTGACAGATACCTGATGACATTATTTTATAAATCTTTTGTTGTGTCAGGTTTTACTTTTTCATGTATTTGCTGGTATGTATCTCTCAACCTCAAACAGAAAATTCCCTTATTATTAAGGGTGAATGAAGTTAGCAGCAAAATCATTGGGACTCAGATAAGAACTGTAGAACTGTACAGGAAACAGCTGATGACAAAGGCAGAATCCATCATGTCGGGCAGTACCCACCCTCTGCACGTAGAGTTCCTGCACTCCAATTCCTACAAACACTAGCCAAAACTAACAAATATAAATCCTCTTTGACACATTTCTCTGCTAAGCTCTGTGAAGTATGTGTAGCATCAGCACATCTCCAACCATGCCGCCTTTTTCTTCCACTAATACTGTAACTTTTGTACTTGACCTTTTCCACTTGTATTTATGTGTTTTTTTTATTGTGTGGTATGTATGTGTGGCTTTTTATATTTTGTCAGTGTGCCTCACCCTGTGTTGTTGTTTATTGCTACTATGGCAGCAGTTGAGTAGCAGGACAATAGAAAAGAATAGGCAAAGGGAAACAAACAAACCATGACAACAACGGAAAGAAAGGTAGGCATCTCACAATGTTAGAGCCATTATGGGGAAACTGTGCCATTGACCGACATAGCTGGGTAGAACCAATTGCCCCTCAGGGACAAACACTGTAAAGGTCTGAGAAATGAGAAAGCTTTTCATACTGCCGTTCTTTTTTTTTAAATTGCCACTTGAAACCAGATATATTTCAATCTGGGATTCTTCCTCCCAGTATGTACAAAGTACATCTTTCAAATTGTATGTTATTTTGTTGCCAGTTAAACGTATGAGAAGTATAAATGGTGGAGGAAAACAATTTCAAGCAGAAAATTAAGCAAACTAAAAGCAGACTATTTCCAACATCTTGCATAAACTTCCGTTTTGAATTGGAAACCAGGTACGATTACAGATGTTTTGGTGATATAAACCACTACAGGTAGTGTGTTACACCCCATCTCACAGAGAAGCCAATGTGCACACATCCTAGGTGTCAACAATTCAATTCAATTCAATTCAATTCAATCTTATTTGTATAACACCAATTCATAACAGAAGTTATCTCAGGACACTTTTCAAATAGAGCAGGTCTAGACTAGAACTTGTTATAACAGTCATATGTCAAGTATATTGATGGGTTAAAATTATCCTGCTGGGAGGCAGGTTCAAAACGGAGGGGGAAAAAGATATTTTACAACATAGTATGAGTATTCACATACATTCACTTACACATGTAGTTCAAATAAGTTCTAATTGTCAAACTAGGTGAAAGAAAGCAAAAAAAAAAAAATCCTGATATTTGTTTGGACATTGTTAGGTATTCCAGACAGTGTTGGGCTTGTTACTCAAGAAATGTAATTTATTACTCATTATCTGTTTTCAAAAGGTTGTGTCTGAGCTGGCATCATCTAATCAGAATCTGACATACTGTTGAATACCGTATTGCATGTTTTGTTTTGTTTTGTTTTTGCTTATTTCTCAAAGGAGAAGTTACCCAGCAGGCGACCCTCCTAAAATATGAACTAAGTACGATAACTTAGGGTAAGATGTCAAATTATTGGTAATTATTTAATTTTTTCATTTCCATCATGTAAGAACACATGTAACTGGCTATGAACATAAAACGTCATTGATAATGTTGTCATTTTCAAATGTTGTCATTTTCAAATGTTTCAAGAATAAAACACTTCTAAATAATTCTAAATATGTCAGTGTTAGCCTAGTTTCTTTTTTGCACTGAGGGAGATGCATAAGAATAAAGAAGCATAGAAGGAGCACAAAGCAGACACACTGAGTGTGTGTATGTATGTATGTGTGTGTGTGTGTGTGTGTGTGTGTGTGTGTATATGTGTTTGTTTGTGTGTTAGCAGTCTGTGTCCAGTCTTATTGCCCGCTGGACTTAGAAGAGTAGAATATAAATGTAGAGCTGAGGAGCATTTCAGAATTTCCCCCGAGGCCGATGACTAAACGGTCTTTTTGCCTCGGCCCATTTTCACGCTCATGTAAAATACATTGGTTTCATGACACACTGGACTGGATCAACAAAGACACTGGATGCACATAACAAGATCACTGCAGCCTCTAGAGGCTTTGTGGCTGTATATATCATAAATCTCCCAGCAATCACAGCTTGTTCAATCCTGGAGGTTCACTGCAGAACAGCCAGGCTGGAATCAAAGAGCCAACTGACACAGCTTGCTGTGTTGCAGCAGTACATTCATTAATGAAAGGTTTGAAAGTGTCAGTAACCTGCTTTTCAAAATCTTCCATTAATTGGCGACTGCATCAAGTAGTAAACCAGATGTTTTTACTTTAAAGAGCCAATCTGTTCACATAAATCATGAAAATAACTTAGTGTGTGCTCTGTATGAATGAATTAATAAACGGCGTTAGAGCTGCTCTATTTATTTCTGACAGGAACAGTGACAAAAACAAAACTTCAAAGAAAACCAATGTGACCATTCTTAGGCTGTCTACACGTTTAAATCAACATGCACAGAGAAATATTGTGATACTGGAGGCAATAAAAGTGTGCACCTTCGACTGAACACAAGTTCAGAAGTGCAACACACACAGTTAATGTTGTAGATCGTCACCCATAGCACACACTGAATGCATCATACAGAAAAAAGTAGTCTAGTACTCAAGGTACAGTAGCTGTAATGTGACAAGCTACTGTCGGGAGTGAATATGATAAAATTACTTCTTTTCTGAAGAGCTGACCTGGGTCATTGCTGGGAAATAGCCACTGTGTGAAATAACAGCGTGTGGGCTTACACTGAAATGGGGGCAGGTGTTGGTGTGTGTTGCCCTTTAGAAACTGCAGGATGGATTATGATGTGAGAGGTGCAGAGAAAAAAATAACATCCACCTTTTGCAGGAGAATAGGACAAAGGGGAGGTGTGAGGGGCTAAGAGGGAATTAAAAAAGAAGTACGTGTAAAAAATATATACTACATATTCCACATATTAGCTTCAAAGTTCTCCGGTGACTTAGTGATGCATTTCCCACAAAGATGAGGCACTGCAAGAGACGGAGTTAAAACAGAATGGTAAAACTGAATGATGGTATGAGTCAGACTCTAAAAACACTTGATCCTTTCCCCCATGTAGCATCTATTCATTCACCCATCCCTGCCTGGTTAACACCCATGTCTATCAAACTAAATGTGACCAGTTTGTAACACCGCCTTGGAGTTAGAAATGTTAGCCATCTGAGATTTTCTCAGATTTGACAGAGCTTCTCCCGAGCTGCATAAAGACATAAAATAATGGTTTTCACAATAAACATGACAAGTAAACTGAATTGAACTGAACTGAATTTGATATGTAAAATTGGTCGACCAATAACAGATGTGGGTTTGTATAATTATAACAGACTAAAGATGAGTTTCAAAGGCTCCTAATTATAATCCTAAACCTAAATCAAATGTTTAACATTTAATCTAACTGGTCCAGAAGTATAGGAACACACAGTACATGCACATTCAATTCAATTCAATTCAATTTTATTTGTATAGCGCCAATTCATAACAGAAGTTATCTCAGGACACTTTTCAAATAGAGCAGGTCTAGACCGAACTCTTTAACATTAATTACAGAGACCCAACAGTACCACCATGAGCAAGCACTTGGCGACAAGGGCAAGGAAAAACTGCCTGTTAAAAGGCAGAAACCTAGGACAGATCCTCCGGCTCTAGGTGGGTGGTCGTCTGTCTCGACCAGTTGGGGTGAGAGAGAGAGAGAGAGAGAGAGAGAGAGAGAGAGAGAGCGACAGACAGACAGACAGGTGCACAGCAACAACAGTATTGGCAATGGCAGTCAAGCAGGACCATGGCAGGAGGCTCCACCAGGATCCATGAGAACCTGCGAGACGAGAAAGCACAAGAACTCCGGGGAAGAAGTGGAGTTAGTAACATGCATTAAAGGGACATGAATGAGTGCAGAAAGAGAGAGGAAGAGAGTAGCTCAGTGCACCATGGGAAATCCCCGATAGTCTAGGCCTATAGCAGCATAACTAAGGGATGGTTCAGGACTCACCTGATCCAGCCCTAACTATAAGCTTTATCAAAGAGGAATGTCTTAAGCCTACTCTTGAAAGTGGTGAGGGTGTCTGCCTCCCGAACCACAACTGGAAGCCGGTTCCACAGGGAGGAGCTTGGTAACTGAAGGCTCTGGCTCCTGTTCTACTTTTAGAGACTATAGGAACCACAAGTAGCCCAGCATTCAGAGAACGTAGTGTTCTAGTGGGGTAATAGGGTACTATGAGCTCTTTAAGATATGAAGGGGCCTGACCATGAAGAGCTTTATAGGTGAGGAGGAGTATTTTAAATTCAATTCTACATTTTATAGGGAGCCAATGCAGAGTAGCTAGTACAGGAGAGATGTGATCTCTTTTTCTAGTTCCTGTCAGTACTGTGCTGCAGCGTTCTGAATTAATTGGAGCGTTTTAATGGACTTATTGGGGCAACCTGATAATAAAGAGTTGCAGTAATCCAGCCTTGAAGTAACAAATGCATGGATTAGTTTTTCTGCATCTGTCTGTGATAGTATGTGTCTAATTTTTCTAATATTACGTAATGAAAGAAGGCAGTCCTAGAGGTCTGCTTTATGTGGGAGTTAAATGACAAATCCTGATCAAAGAGAACTCCAAGATTCCTGACAGTGGTGCTAGAGGCCAAGTTAATGCCATCTAGAGTGACTATATCTTTAGACAATGAGTCTCTAAGGTTTTTGGGGCCAAGAACAAGAATTTCGGTTTTTTCTGAGTTTAACATCAGAAAATTGCAGGTCATCCAGGATTTTATGTCCTTAAGACATGTTTGTAATTTAGATAATTGATTAATTTCATTGGGTTTGATTGATAGATATAACTGCGTATCATCTGCATAACAGTGAAAGTTAATGGAGTGATTCCTAATAATGTTGCCTAAAGGGAGCATATATAAAGTAAATAGTATTGGTCCAAGTACAGAACCTTGTGGAACTCCATGACTAACTTTAGTATTTATGGAGGATTCATCGTTAACATGTACAAACTGAGTACGATCTGATAAGTATGACTTAAACCAGGTTAGGGCAGTTCCTTTAATGCCAATTTGATGCTCAAGTCTCTGTAAAAGAATATCATGGTCAATGGTGTCAAATGCAGCACTAAGATCTAATAATACAAGTACAGAGACAAGTCCATTGTCAGAAGCAGTCAGAAGGTCATTATTAACTTTAACCAGAGCTGTCTCTGTGCTATGATGAACTCTAAATCCTGACTGAAAATCCTCAAATAAACTATTGTTATGTAGAAAGTCACACAACTCTTTGGCGACTACTTTCTCCAGAATCTTAGAGAGGAACGGGAGGTTAGAAATCGGTCTATAGTTGGCTAAAACCCCTGGGTCAAGAGTAGACTTTTTAAGAAGGGGTTTAATTACAGCTACTTTAAAGGACTGTGGTACATATCCTGATAATAAAGAAAGATTAATCATATCCAGTAAAGAAGTGCCAATTAAGGGAACAACTTCTTTAAGCAGCCTAGTTGGGATCGGGTCTAACAGACAGGTTGATGGCTTCGATGAAGAAATGATTGAAGTTAACTGATGAAGATCGATAGCAGAAAAACAGTCTAAATATACATCTAAGTTTACATTGACAGAAGTCCCTGAACTTGGAGAGCCACTGATAACTGTTGATGGCAGTTGGTGATTAATTTTTTCTCTAATAGTAATAATTTTATTATAGAAGAAGCTCATGAAGTCATTGCTACTTAAGTTTATGGGGATATGTGGCTCGATAGAGCTGTGACTCTCTGTCAGCCTGGCTACAGTGCTGAAGAGGAACCTAGGGTTGTTCTTATTTTCTTCTATTAGTGCTGAGTAATAGGCTCCTCTGGCATTACGGAGGGCCTTTCTATAAATCTTAAGATCATCTTGCCAATTTGAGCGATATTCTGATAATTTGGAAGAGCGCCATTTCCTTTCAGATTTCCTAGCTATTTGCTTTAACTGGCGGGTTTGGTGGTTATACCAAGGTGCTAGTCTCCTATGTTTTAATAATTTCCTTTTATAGGAGCGATAGAGTCTAATGTTGATCGTAGTGAGCCTGTAGCACTATCGACAAGATTATCAATTTCAGAGGGACTAAAGTTGTTATAGGACTCTGTTAAATTCAGACATGGCATTGAATTAAACACTGAAGGAATCTCCTCCTTAAATTTAGCTACAGCACTGTCAGATAAACATCTGCTGTAGGAAGTTTTGCCTAATGGCTTATAATCTAATAGTATGAATTCAAAAGTTACTAAATAATGGTCAGATAGGAAAGGATTATGTGGGAAGACTATTAAATGTTCAATATCAATGCCATATGATAAAACAAGGTCAAGAGTGTGATTAAAACAATGAGTTGGTTTATTTACACTCTGACAGAAGCCAATTGAGTCTATTAATGATATAAATGCATTACTAAGGCTGTCATTGTCAACATCCACATGAATATTAAAATCACCTACAATAATTACTTTATCTGATTTAAGGACTAAGCTTGATAGAAACTCTGAAAATTCAGATATAAAATCAGAGTACGGTCCAGGAGCGCGGTACACTATAACAAATAGAACTGGCTGCAGTGTTTTCCAGTTTGGGTGAGAAAGACTAAGAACAAGGCTTTCAAATGAATTATAATTTAGTTTAGGTTTAGGGTCCATTAAAACGCTCGAATCATATATAGCTGCTACTCCACCTCCTCGGCCTGTGCCTCGAGGAATGTGAGTATTAATATGACTGGGGGGTGGATTCATTTAGGCTAACATACTCCTCGTGGGACAACCAGGTCTCAGTAAGACAAAGTAAATCAATATCATAATCTGATATTAATTCATTCACTAGAACAGCTTTAGAGGACAGAGACCTGATATTTAACAGCCCACATTTCATTCTCTTATTTTGTGCTACTGAGGAGTTGGTTTTAATTTTTATTAGATTTTTATGTTGAACTCCTCTTGTTTTTATTTCTTTAAATAGTTTAGGTGGTCGGGGGACAGACACAGTCTCTATGGGGTTTTGGGTGGGTGACTGTTCTAAAGAAAGCGCAGAGGAGTGTGTAAGACAGCAGCTCTGCTTCCTGGTCCTAACTCTGGACTGTCAGGTTTTAGAAATAAACTTCGCCATATTTCTAGATAAGAGAGCCGCTCCATCCAAAGTGGGATGGATGCCGTCTCTCCTAATCAGACCAGGTTTTCCCCAAAAGGCTTCCAGTTATCAATGAAGCCCACATCGTTTGCTGGACACCACCTCGACAGCCAGCGGTGGAATGACGACATGCGGCTATACATGTCATCACTGGTCACATTGGGGAGGGGTCCAGAGAAAACTACGGTGTCCGACATGAGTGTAGAATGAGGATTCACTGTGTTATACAATCAGCAGCTAATACAGACGCCTGTTTGCCCCCACACTTTTCATTCAAGGTCCAAGAAAGAGTGTGCTACAATAAGACTAGCCAGTGCGCACTTACACACTTTGACTCTCACACTCACAAAAAAACCTTATTAAGAAGTGACACATACGGAACAAAGCCACCGCATGAAAATCAAACAGTGCAAACAGACTGGAATAAAAGCACTCAGATAACACAATGGATTTAATATTCAGCATCAGTAATTTTTCCTTTTGTCACAAAGCTGAGAACAGGGCTGTTTTTTTTTTTTTTTTACTCATGAAGAGTTGACTTTGTTACAGAGACCAACTCAACAAACATCCAGGGACGTAGGAGCAGTGGGGAGGCTGCCAGACAGCAGACTTTCAGACCTCCTCTCATGGCCCTCGGTAGCTTCACTAAAGTACAGTAAGAAAAATTGAAGACTATAATATCAATCTATGCATTTGAATGCCTTTTGAGAAGAACAATAACCACTTCAAATAATGTCAGGGACAGATTTGAAATGTGATAATGGTGGGTTTAATATAAGGAAAGAAAGAAGTGTTAAAGATCTTTACTTATTTATGTATTACTATAATTTGAGTCAAACGTATTTCTTTGCAAAAAAAATGTTCCACAGATTCAAAGAAGTTGTATAAAATTGTTGAAATTATACCTAATATTAGGGGTTTAAAGATTTACTGATATGAGTCGGACATTACTTTTATTGTTATAGATGCAACTACACTGGTACACAGACTCCTGGATCAATCTAAATGTACCATGAACCGGTCAATGGTCCGATTCTATAGTTATGAATCAGTCTGTCCATTTTTTCGCATAAAGAAAAAAAAAAATTATTCAAAAAAATATATGTAATGAAGGTAAGAAATGTCACTTTAATAGAATTGGCTTATTTTAATTTAGAATGGAAAATAAATGTCTACAATAAACAAATTCGTCCCTGAATCGTATTGCAGCTCATATGTATTGGATCATCTTAGATGGGAGAGATGAACGCCCCTAGTTGACATAAAATGTAAATATAAACTTTCTAAGATACAGGGTTGCGTAGTTACAAAATGTATTACCATTTTGATCTGCTTTTCAGTACGTGACAACATTCTAGCCAGAGTCATCTTTCTGATGGCTTTGCTTCATCATTTCTACTCAGTTTTGCTGAGGTAAAATTAGAGAGAAATGCAACTCAGTAGCTTGTGCTTTTTGTGACGGAGCATATGTTTTTCTATAGCGAACATGTTGTGGTAAAGCTTCATTATTCTTGACTTTGATGCTCCAATTAAATCACTGCAGGACATAAAGGAGAGGAGGACATATTGGAGAAGATGAAGCTTTATTTTTATAATGAGACATTTTTTTTTTTTCAGTAACACAACAGGACAAACAAACAGAAGAGCAACTCAATTCATCAACAGGAACTTTATTATCAGGAAATCACACACAGTACTGCTGTGTGTTCTTCAGTTTCGACTGACAGGAGATTTCAGTCACAACTTCTCAGTACACAAAGATCTTTTGAGGTCATTTTGGCATCAACCTTTATTTTAACTGAAAAAGCACACACGCTCCACACACACACACACACACACACACACACACACACACACACACACACACACACACACACACACACACACACACACCAAATCCTCTCCTTAATCTATCCTGCTGCTTTCTTCCTTGTCTTCCTCCTGCAGAACATCCCTCATCCTCCCATCCTGACTCACTATAACACCCCAGATTCTCCCCTCCTCCTCCTCCGCTCTGCTCTCCTTCATTAACTCTTCTTTCTCCCGTGTGGTCTCCTCAGCCCGAGGATTCTGCTGACATCTCTTAAGTTCCTTATTCATCCTCGCAGAGAATAAAATCACACAACTTGGATCAATCTGATACTCGGCAGCACCTTGACTCTCTCTCATGTTTATAATGCTGGCGGCTCAGCCCGACGCTGGTTAGTGACACAAACTGCTGCAGCCGATTCAGAACCCTGCTGTTCAAGTCCTCTCTAACAGCGGGAGGGTGGATCACATTAGTCCAGGTCCCAAATCTTTAGCCTCCTGTGTGTCAAAAATTTCACTGTTGGTTTATACAGTAAAGCACCGAATGGTTTAGGGTCAAACTACATTTCTGACCTCTCAGCTCTCTCGGATGATCTGGGAAAAGTCTGCTTACTGTCCTCACAGTCAAAGTGAGACATGGAGAAGCAGTGTTACATTTTTATGAACCATATATCTGGAATAAACTCTCAGAAATCTTGAGATCTCCTCCAACTCTCAGTTCTTTGAAATCAGGGCTTAAGACTTCTTTCTGTGTGCCACATAATTAATCGGTCTTATTCTATTTTATCCTATTTATAATCTTCTATTTTACTGTGTTTTAATCATTTTAAATCCTATTTAAGGGTCTTTTTATATTGCTTTCTGTTTTTCTATATCTTTTGTAATGCCTTTATGTCTAATCTTTGAATTGCCTTGTGGTTGGAAGGTGCTATACAAATATATTTGCTTTACTTTGCCTTTTTGTTGTGTTCCTGCCATTTCCCTTATGGTACAATGTGTTGTAGTTCAGCTACGTTCTTGTATAACATCTAGATTTGCTTTAGTTTGATTGTCAGATTCATTTTATCATATGCACAAAAAATTCATTTATTCCTTTCATCTGTTTCCTTCTATCGTTCTTCCTCCCTGTCTTCAATACTGATTCTTGTCGCTGTTTCTCAGCTGTGATTTTTCTTAATTCTAGTGTTATTTTATGTTTTAATAATTCCCTGAACAAACAAGAAAGAGCAGTAATGAATTTTTATGCTCTAATATGAGGATACAACATAATATATCTTAATGTCATAAGAACATAAAAAGGAAACTATTAAAAGCATTTAAATGAGTTTCAGTATGCTTTTGTGTGACATGAACCTTTATTATGCTGAACGCAGCAGGTGTTCATTATAATGAAGCCCCTAGAGGGGTCTTTTCTATCGGTCTGAAATCACAGCCTTTTTAGCAGTCAAAATCACATTTTCAAGTTTGTTGTTAACTTTTTAACACAACCCCAAGTCTTCAGAGACCCAGGACCATATTATACCCCCTCTAATTCATTGTTTTGTCAATTCCCTCAAGTCCTTTAGTCTAATCTAACACAGTGCACACAGCCGTCGTAATGACAGTGACTGTGAGCAATTACAGCAGCACTGTAACATCATATAAACTGCACATTAACGTCAAATATAATATGTTAAATTATATCAAAATAGTTTAGAAAATATTTTTGGCATATGTCAATAAATTAACAGTGAAGATATATATATATATATATATATAGGTCAATTCTGAAAAGCTTACAAGCAATGTCACTTTAATTTGTAGCTTAATCTGTGTTATTTAAGTAGGCTAATGCTTCATTAAAGGCCATAGGTATGGAGGGAACACTCATGCATTTAGGGCTTAAAATTTATTTTAAGGGAAGGAAAGAAAATAGTCTTTGGAGATGAATCAGAAATTCTTCTACTTCAAAGCCTCACAGTGGCCAAGTGGCAGTACCAACACAAGTAAAAAAAAATCTCACAATGTGGAGAAGAAGAGAAAAATTCTAGCCTTCTTCTTCTTCTCCTTCAAAAACACTCCAATGCTCAAATTCATTAAAATAAAACTTCTGAACACAGCACCTGCCAGGTCTCGGGAAGACGTTTTACAGCTTCCAATGTTTTGTTAGTGTCTCCCAACAGTGCGTCGACTTTGACCAATAAAAACAGTTTAGAGGTGAAAGAAGTCCATGAAGTACTGAAAGAGAAGCAAATGAGTTGACATTTTACAAAGCCAAATGTCACTTGTTCTGCTTCCTGACACACACGGAGCTGGTAATCAGGTTGATTCAGAGCACAATGTGACTCAATATTTGCTTTGTTTTCGGTTGCTTGTGTTTCAGTCTCTCCTCTCCTCTGCTTTCCTCTTGAACCTTTTCATTTCTCCTCTCCCCCTTCGCTTCATCTTCCCTTTTTCTCTCCTCTCAGTGCATCTTCATCCGTCACATTTAAGTCAAGCTTTTATTTAATTCTCTCTCCACTATCACTGTGGCAAATTGGTTTATGTGTTTGGGTTATCAGGCGCTTCCTCTCACTCATAAATCTCCCCCTGTTTCTATCCCGCCCCCCCTCTTTTGGAAAACTGAATATGTCTATTATCTTTCCTTCTGCTTGACTCATCTGTTGCTCGTAATCATTTATCTCTTCTGATCTCCTCTTCCTTCTTTTCTTTCCTGTTTCTTCAATTCTCACTTTTTAAATGTCTTATATCTTCCTCCTCTATTTGCTCCTCTTCTTCCTTTTTCTCATTTTATTTTCTCTGTTTATCAGCTAACATATTCCGCCACTCACTTTTCTCCTCTTGCCTCCTTTCATCTCCTCTTTTCTGTCATTAAACATCAAGATGTCTTTTCTTTTGGTGTTTATTTCCTTACTTATTTATTTATAATTTTATTCTGTCAAAATATTTTTATATATTTTGCCTGACGGTGAAATGAAAGGGCCGTTTTGTTTGGTCTGAATTCGTCCCAAACACATTGGGCCCTTTTCTAGAGCCAGTGTTTGTCTGTTCTGGGCTACTGTGGAAAGTGTAGTTAAAAACTGCTCATTCTAATGTGACAAAAACAGATTATTTAGATGATTATATTAATGAAAACATACCTATGAATATTTTCTCCTAAATGTTACACACTGGGAACATAAAAGGTAATAAATCTTGGTGGAAATTGTATTTTAATAATATTTCAAGCATCATTATCTTTGCTTTGGCAGCCAAATGACAATATTATAACTTTTTTTTATGTTTAATATTTAGAAATATAAGTGTAGTGTATAACTTATTTGCTTTAAAAAACAGATCCAGAGAAGAAAATGATGACACTCATCACTGTAAAAACCTGTCACAATTAGTGACAAAAAATATCCTGAGGACTGCAGACAGAAGGCACACACACACACACACACACACACACACACACAGCAGAAACACACACTGCGTATGTTAACACACATGCACACATCGATGATCACCACACACACATACAACCTTGGAAGCCTCTGGCTGCCACGGCAACCGTCCAGCGAGCGGATTAAACCGAGTAGACAGTGAGCCAGGGTTGTAATTAGTGTGTGACCGTGTGTGTGTGTGTGTGTGTGTGTGTGTGTGTGAGAGAGAGAGAGAGAGAGAGAGAGAGAGAGAGAGAGAGAGAGAAAGAGCGAGCACTAAACAGACACACCTGTCGCTAGTCGGACCCTGGTTGTGCCAACCAGGCGCCTGACAAATGCCAGCATCTCACACACATACACACACACTCGCACTGGCTCCTCAGCCGTATCCGTAGCCCGGAGATCAGTTTGCCTGTAGATCCATAATATGATCAGCCTGAAAGTGTGGCTGTAATTTATTTCCATTTGATTTCACCTTGCGTCTGATTGTGACCTGTTCAAACCCTCACAGGATTTCTGGTCTGCAGGTTGTTCAGCAGGAAGCAGCTGATCCAAGAAACCCCCCCTTTCCCTTCCTCGTTTGTGGCATTCAGCTCAACACCTACTGGTTTCCTTAAGCACCAGTGTACCGCATTATTTAAAAAGTCCAGTGTGTAACATTTAGGAGGATCATAATAATGATTGGTATGTTTTCATTAGTGTATAATCACCTAAAAATAAGAATTGTGGTGTTTTCACTACGTTAGAATTAGCTGTTTTCAGAAATGAGTTGAAATAAACTACAGTGTGTGTTCATGTTCATAGTTCACAGAGGAATAAGCAGCCCAGTATCATGCCAAAATTGTCAACAGATGCTCATTCCACAGTCAAGTAAGTAATAATAAATATGCAACATCTGGTTATACCTGCTGGCTACCTGAGGTTTGGTTAGATTTAGGGACCAGAACTACTTAGTCAGGTTTAGAAAAGATGGTGCCTGACAAGTCAGCGTTGACTTCTGGTTTCACACAGTTATATCATGACTTATACACACAATATTTGTCACTAGGATCATTTCATTGTTGGTTTTAGTGTATTTATGGGATTTGTTGACAATACGAGAAATATAGTATCTAATTAAACTTAGGTTGTAAAAAAGAGTTTCCACTTAAAAACCGGTGATTCTCAGACTGAAGATGGGAATTTAAACAGTGTTTGCATGATGCTATGGAGCTATAATCTACGGGAAACCATAAAAAAATAAATATTTTCTTACTTTTCTTGGGAGGACTTAAAAGGCACATGTTCTGATTATCTGGCATCTTCCAGCCACCGTTGTCATCTGTGTTGCCCGTTATTTCACAAACATGAGCAGATGAGACCAACAAATTGTATTTGGGAACATAACATGCAAATTAGCCCCATATCCTCTCTATTCCCTCACCAGAGACCACCTCCAGACCTGGACGTTGCCCCAGTCTCTGTCCAATTTAGCCCAAAATGTGGTTTGCACCTCACCAGAGTGAGTGTTAGTGTGGGAAGGTTTCCTGTGGATACCGAACATAGAATTGTCAGGCTTTCAGCTAGCACAGAACATGAACTCCATTCCAAAATAATAAGACGTGTTCATAGATTGAACCCCACGGGGAAACTGATGGGACGTTTAAAAGCCAACCGTCACCATCTTGGCAGCCATGTGGAACCAGAACAGTCAAATCTGGCAAAAGGGGAAGAAGCCTGTATGGGTGCTTGAGGGCATTGGAAGATATCTTTGCAATGCTATGTGAGGAGATGATATTTTTTTAAGGAATCAAGTTGCTGTCTTAAACATCTTACCTAATTAATCTTTTTAATTTTATCATTTTGTCCCATCGACCATTTTATTAGATCGATTGTCATGTTGCTGCCCAGTTATCTCATTTTGAAGATGAAACTCATGATGTAATGAGTTGAAGGTGACTTAAAACAGGCACACATGATCAGTGTAGGCCAACAAACACCTTTTAACATACATTTTAAGGGGAATTAGTATGTCATTTAAATCATGCAGACTAAATATCGCTAAATTGAATATATATATATATATACAGTGGTATTTCACTGAAGTGGGTCATTTATTTTATTTACTCAGGTAAAGACAATTTTGTTAGCAAATCTGTCTCAGCTGATATCAAGCACATGTTAAATCTTCCTTATTTGACCTAGTAATGTGGCAGATAGACCACATTAAAATATCTTTCTTTATGTGAGAGTGTATGTGAAGTGCTCTATGTAAAATGGCCGTAAGCCATTTTTATTACCAATTCATATTTTATGTTATTTTGAGATTTGTCATTCTGCCCTATTGTAAATGAGCTGTGTTCTTTTGTGTTCCACCTCATGGAAGGTAAAATTCATCCTGTGAGTTTTTTCCTACCAACTGCTGAGTTCATATCGTTTAAAATGCATTGCTTTGTGTCAAATTACATGATTGCGTGAAACTAACTATCACCTCCAGCTCCTTGTATCTCTGTGACTGTGCAGCCCTCACAAGCAGCAGCAGCTTTCTCCTCGACTGTTTCTTCGAGTTCACTTCAAAAGAAAAGCTGTGGTGCTAATTACTCCCACAAGTGGAGTCCCACTGTCGAGTACAAAGCGTGAAACGTAGATTTTCAGCTCTCTTTTCATCTGAGGCTGCACGCTCCTTCAACTCACTTGACCCCTTCTCTTGAAGTCATACTTCACCGTACTCCAAGTTTTTTTTTAACATCTCAGCAGGCACACCTCTGCAGGAGCTCAGCAGCGATCAGCCTCCAACACTATCTGCCCTGAAGATCCACCGTCTCCTCCAGGACTCAGACTCTTTATCAGCTGTCTGATAACTGAAAAAGGAGGGAACTTCTTCAAAGCCAGGCCTGGTTTGTCATGTTTATAGAGTGTCAGGCTCAGTATGTTGCATCTAATGAGTTTAGCCTTCATCTCTTATACAGTGGTACTGTATAGAGACTCTATGAAAGCCTTGAACTTCTTTATTTATCCTCTTGGTCCCCGAGAGTTTCGCAATTTCACAAGCCGTCTTGGTATTCGAGTTTGGACTAATCACTTCCGGCAAAGAGATAACTTCTAAACTCTTACTTTTTCCAGGATAGAAGAAAACCCCCTAAACCTCCTAAAAAGTATATATACAGTATATAATCCCATAAAAAAGGGAAAAAAAGAGGAGCAACATCTCAAACTAAATTACTGTAAATTTGCCACACATGATGACACATAAAGATCAATATGTCTGGTACAGTTGTATAATCTCTGAAGTTTATAGAGTCAAATAGCCAATAATGATGCAACAGTGATGACATCAGGGTTGTCTCAGCTTGAGTGTAGAAACTCCAGATTTATCACAGTAAGCTTGAAATATGTGGTAGAAAAGGGCTGCATATGTAAATAGCCTGTTAACTAACTCCAAAATCCTCTTGTTGAAATGAGTAGTTCCAGACTGTCCAGATACAGATTATCTAGATTAAGACCCTTTGTCTCAATTTCTCACATACTAAAAAGGACCAAGTCCAGTTCTAAGCCAGTGCCTGCTGTGTGGAACTGAGTGGTCAAGGCGAGAACAGGATAAATAACATGTGTTTTTGATGGCGGGGGAAACTGAAGGAAACTCACGCAAACATGCAAACATACGAACTTGCTAGCCACCATGCTGCCCGCTTGATGTGAGTGGAAACTTACACTTTATAATCACTCTACTCAGTATTATTGTTC
Organism: Dicentrarchus labrax; assembly: GCF_905237075.1. Taxonomy (NCBI): domain Eukaryota; kingdom Metazoa; phylum Chordata; class Actinopteri; family Moronidae; genus Dicentrarchus; species Dicentrarchus labrax. The sequence goes on from NW_026136711.1 coordinate 31,770,852, forward strand.
ATTTTTTATTACCTAGGTCGGACATGGGTGTCTTGTTTCATTGTTTATATTTCATTTATATTAATGTAATTATTTCAAACAATTCAAATAAATCAAATCAAATAATTAAAACCTCTGTGCCACCCCATGAATATTTCTGTATATCACATCCTTTGTAGCTGCTATGGAAAAATATTATTAGACTGATGGGCAAATATGACTCTCTTACTATACACAAAGATTTGAACAGGTGGACAAGTACGCCTATCTCTGCTACATCTATGTTCATAACCTATGATTCTGGGAATGTGAGTTGACTTAGTGGGATAGGAATTTGTACAATTCCATTAATCTTTGAACTATATATAATGTAATGAGTTTATTATAATGTGGCTCAGGTTTCATGAAGGTAGTTCTCCTCACCTAGTGCTAATCAGCCAGTCACTGATGGATAGAAGAATAGATTTGTCTTCCCACTACACTACTGCTTTTATTATTCCTAGAACTGACCCACAGAAATCGACTCATTGGCAGCCACAGTGATAATGTTCCCAGAACTGGACTGGTGGTCAGTCTACACTTTATTTACAGCTCAAAGCAGCAGTAGAGCTGCATCTTCCCTCCTCTGAACAAATCCTCCTGCCTTGTTTACAGACAGCGGATGCAGTGAGTGCTATATGATGGGAAATATTGAGTCCAAATCAATGTTTGTCTTATATTTGGTCTGTGTGTGGTTTTGTGGTCAGAGGCTTATGGCACCCTGTGAGGCAGCAGAGTTACAGCCTCCTTTCACTCAGATCAAAGACACTGCTGCTAATGAAAGAGCTGAGAGAAAGTGAGAGAGACGGGAGCGCTTATCAGAGAGAGAGCAGAAAGGATGAGAGAGGTGGACTGAAGCTTGTAAAAAAAAAGACAAAGAAAAGAGAAAGGGAGGTATTCAGAGATAGAAGTAAGAGAACTATATCTAACCAAAGAGAAAATCCTATCCAAGCATCCAAATAACCGCTAAACACACAGTAATCCATCATGTAAATTAGGACCATGGTCCATGCAGGGGTCACTGTATAACAAAAGGTCAAGTTGACCTGCTATTAGAATGCATTGATTTTCAAGGTACAAGCAGTCAGTAATTTGTTAATTTGTAACAGGGTGGATGGCCCAATGGGAGAACTCACCTGCCCCACACCACCAGCATTTTAATAATTCTTATTTTTCAAAACACACTGTAGTTTTGATTGTATAAACTGTTGCAGCTGATCAGTGGTCAGTGCAGGTTAATTTACTCGGTCACATTACCTGCTCCACTCCCAGGTTATCCCAGGCATCTATAGTAAAAACTATAGTCTTGTCTCCTCTCAAATATATTGTTACAGAAGTGGATTAGTCAGGGGGAGTATTTGCAGCATTGCAGACACTATTGAATGATAATAAAGATATTATAGGAATACTACAGACAACTGCATCTACTCGTTGCTACTTGTCACTTTGATCATGAATGTGACACCGCTCTACAAAGTCTAAAGGCTACAATATATATAAAATCTAATAAAATCTGGCCTTGTGTTTACAATTTTTAACAATAAAGGGAGCTGCATGACACACTTTTATAAAAAGTCAAAGACTGGGAGACTTAAATAAGTTTTTTAAACATACAATCAAAACTTACATACGTGTGGTAAATATGTGGGTAAATTTTACCCTTTGGCAGCTCTAGTGAAAATCTAGTCTAAGTTGTGGACTGCCATTGTTCAGTATTGAATGCACTTATTGTAAGTCGCTTTGGACAAATGAATGTATAATAATGTAATGATTCGCAGTAGATAATATGGACAGTTTCAGAACTTGTTGTTCCTACATATTGGACTTTGTTGTAGCAATGTTACTGCGTGGCAAAAATGTAGTTTGTTAGTTAGTAAGTTAAATTAGTTTCAAATTTTATTTGTGTAGTAAAACTAAAATAGCCACAAAATGAGATCCAAGTAAAAAAAAAAAATTCCCCACACAGGTGCCAGTCCTTCCTGTCCTTCTCCCTCTCTCCATCTGCAGTCCTCAGTGTCAACCATGTTGTGTGTCTGGTCACCCAGATGCATTAAGAGCTGATCTTCTGGTCTGACATTTGACAATCTTAAAAGATTAAAGAGCTGTGGTGTAGCCCGGTGAGGCAGTTACAGGGCTGTATCTGTAGGCTGGAGGTCTGAGCAGAGTGTCAGGCTGCATCTGGCATTTCATTTCAGACAGACACCAAAAGGTTGTTGGACTTAGAGTTCAACAGTGGAACCTGTTCCTCCAGGCTGCAGAGAGCTGCACTTATCACACGGAGGCTTATTAAAGCCGGGACACACACTCACACTCACACACACTCACACACACAGACACACACAGGGATAGACACAAATGAAAAAAAATACAGGAACACACAGGGACAAATGCAGACACATGCACACATAAAAGTACACACACATAAAGATCAAAGTACACACTGCGTACACATGTGCACTTATATTAATGTTGGGGACACACACCCACACACACGCTGGAGGACGAGATAAAGTGTAAACTGTCAGTGCCTTGCTCAGGGGCAGGGCTGAACTTTAACGTTTATTAATTCTGAGCAGTTTTCACTTCTGCTGCTCTGCACTTTAAGCTCCGTGTCAGGTTCTTCCCTCCAAACAAGGGCATATTGTTTCAGGGATTGTGTGTGTGTGTGTGTGTGTGTGTGTGTGTGTGTGTGTGTTTGTGTTTTCTATATTTCTATAGTCTAATCCCAGCAAGACATACTTTGGATTAGTTCATTTTGGAATCTGTCCAAATTTCTTCGATTTCCTCCACTAAATCGGTTGTCTTCAGTTTGAGAAGGGGTTGCCAGGGTGCGAACTTCAGGGGAGCTAGGGGGAGCTTGGCTCCTCTTAATAAGACATGAGCTCCCCTGAAAACACGATTTGTGAAATTTTGGGGCATCTCTAAAATATTGACAATATGCTATTCTTGCCATGCATTTCTATTTTTCTATATCTTCATCGTCATGGATTATGCATGAACTACCACTGATTTATGATTTGTGCATCAGGGTGATTCATCACTAATTCACTTTAATAAAGACACCGCTGTTCTTGCCATCCCCACTGAAGCGTGGCAGCACAATATTATTAACTTCAGATCAGAAAATATATATAAAATAAACGTTCCTAGTCCCTCTCACTCTGCGTGCCAAATCGCCATTGTTAATTTCTCCCGTTTGTAGTCAGCATACTGTGCTCCCCTGAAAGCCATGTTATAGTTTGCACACTGGGGGTTGGGATCTATGATTTATTTCCTGAATGGTCAGCGATCTGGCTTTTGGACAGTCAGATGGATTTCTGGCAGATCAAACCTTTGGTCCACAGTTTAATTTGACTACTGTCAAAAGATCCGTTATAAACCGAAGTGAGCTTGTTTTAATATTATTAGAGTAGTAGAACATGTGTGTCTGTGTTATAATAGAAATAAACCAGAAATTTGCTGCCAAATCATTTCTAGTATCTTGGGAATATTATTATTACTATAGCCTACATATTTTCACCTATTTAAAACCATTTTGTGCAATAAAATAAAAATGAAAGCCTATTTTCATGCCATTTCTGTATAGAGTTCTCTGCATCACCTTGTTTCCCTCTTTCTGTCTCCTAGTTTTACAGAATTCCTGCTTCCACAGTTTCTGGCAATATCCAACAGTAAACAACCTAAAAATATAATTTACAGGAAAATGTCAGTATGTTAATTATCAGTATATATATTTATATTTAGAATTATTTTTAGGTTCAAAATAAATTAAATATATCAACAAAGTAAACGAAACAGATATATAACAAAAAACGATGACATTTAATGGGCAGATATAACTAATTAATTATATTAGAACTGTTGTCAGTATGATAGCTTTCAGGAAGACCCACCATGTTAATGTGTCGAATTCTAGTCCTCTTTGAAGCCTGAAAGCTGGTTATTTCTGAGCAACCTCCAAGCAGCATTTGTGGCTACTGCTCCAACACACACACACACACACACACACACACACACACACACACACACACACACACACTTAATACACACATAATGCGAGCCAATACACATTCGACACACACATATGCAGGTAGCAGCTGGTATCATCTGGGAGAGCAGGAAGCATGTGATCAAAACTGCATGTTGGCGTTCAGGTTTCTCTTTGATGTGAGCTCCTTCACGTTACGCCTGGATCCTCTGAGGGTCCTTCATCAAGATCCACCACAGAGAGGTAACACATCAACAGAGAAACTGTGGAACGCTTACAGAATGAGATATTTATGTTCATACTACATAAGAAAGTGTAGTGTGACAGTAAGGACACGGGAAGCAGTCTTTACCTGATAATGACACGTCAGTGTTAGCTAACAGTTCAGAGCTGTCAACTCACACCTTTTTGGCAAGAGAACCCCCTTTTATTTATTTTTTTTAAAGTGACGATGACTCATGGAGTTTTAAAAATGAATCATTGAATGTTTTGATGAGAATGAAGATGATGTGGATCATATGCTTTGGCCTTCACAATTATCATATCTCAACCCAACTCAACACCTTTGGGAGGTTTTTCAGGCCCAGACATGTGTGATAACAGCAAAATTGCAGGTTTATTGTATGTGACACTGTGAGAGATGGGTCCATTAAAATCTCTGTCATGCTCTGTGTACAATGTAACGGCATGAGGAATGTTAGATAAATGTCTGGTGAATTGTAGCGCTGCAATGTAAATGGAAGAAAATATGCCCGTAGAGACAGAAAAATGTTTGGCCATGCATAGCTGGTACATTGTTTTTATTCTTTTATTACTTAAAAACAAACTTGAGGGTCTACAGACATTTCTAGCAGCTATTCTCTTCCAAAGATTGATTGTTAACTCCTACAGTGTATACAGAGGGGATCATTTTTAGTCAGGATGCACACGGACATTCAAATCAAGCCCAAAATCACATATCACAATTTGGCTTAGGGGGGCTTTACAATCTTTCCAACATTCAACACCCTCAATTTGGGTAAGAAACCCCCCAAAAAACCCTCTTAACAGCGGAAAAAAATAAAGAAACCTCAGAAAAAGCTACAGAGGAGTGTACAGAGCAAACCAACAAAATCACATTATATACAAGACATAGATCTGAAGCTGGTGAATAAAATAACCAACTTGAAGGATGACCCACAGAGTAATTATTTTCTTGACATCATAAAGGCAACAATAACAAAAAATAAAAGCTTCATACTGGACAAAATGTCTCCCTAGAATCACCTCAGATCTTTTCACAGGATACAAATATAACATTTTATTTATGATGTGGAACTTACATGATGCAATCATCTAAACCTGACCATGTGCACCAAATTATTGGACACTGTTTTCATGACCTACTTGACACCTTTACAGCTGCAGATCACACTGCAGTTTCTTAACACACTGCTTGAAACATACAAAAAAAAAAAAGAAAAAAAAGTCAACTCCATCAGGACTTACAAAAATAACCTCCAGTATATAGCAAATACTAACAGTAAGCATGCTGCAGGACATGTACTGATACATATTGTATGAAAATGTACGGCCTTGCCTGGTATGATGAGTGTAAAGTCAGCAGAGGGCAGAGAGACAAAGATCAAGATGAATCATAAAGTTGGAGCAACTGAGATTTTAGTTTATTTATCTGTTTATGTTTTGCACAACCACATGATGAGAAAAAAAGAGAAAAGAAATGGAAACTCAATAAAAAAAAAAAAAAAAGAATTCTCAAGGACAAAAACAACTCTCCACAAAAGAGAATGGGGGAAAATAAAATGACAAAGACAAAGAGAATTGGGAAAAAGTACCCAAATGACATCAAAGGACAGCACAGATTGAGACTGGTACACACATAAATAATGAATAAGGAGTCAGGAAGTAAAGTAGCCTTGATGCCGATGGTGAAAACCAGAGAGGGACAGTCAATGTGAGCTGAGGAAAACTATCCAGACCTGCTCTGATCACATAATGTTTCTGCAGATGGAATCCCAAAAATGTCCCATTGAACCAAAAGCCTCTTTGTCTGACAGCCCGTTATTCCGAATGCCCATTGCTGATGTGACTAATGCACTTACTTCAACAGGACATTAACCACGTGTTTATTATTGTTACCATAGGACAGATATTAAGGACAAATAATTCCAGAGAAAACTTAACTTCAGTTATTGTCCAACAGGACAAGAACACTAGTCAGACAATCACACAAGTTAACCTCAGTTCTATCAAACCTATGTGGAAAAATTAAGCAACTACCCTTGCCATGTCTTTCAATTAATTGTGCAGCACTATTCGATTCTGGCCAGAGACCTTCAGGGAGCTCAAGATGTCATCCTTTCCTTTCCCACTGCCTTTCCTGTCTGCATCCTTACTGTCAAACTACCTAATGAAGACAAAAAGTAGACAGGGTTGTCTCTTGAGGTATGCTAATATGATGTAAAATACATATTCATCTATAAAGTGTATGTTTAAAAGATTTACATAATCCCTTATGTAAATCATTTAAACATACATTTATCATTTGTTATGTATTTGGTTATTGTCTGTTATTCTTCAGCCCCCAGGCTTTCTCTCCCCCCTATCATCACCTGACTCCCCCGCCCATTTACACACCTGTTCATTGTGAATTTGTGATCAGAGAAACACGTGGTTGACAGGTGTTGTTGTATTTAAGGATTTTTTTATTCCTTTGCCCTCTAGTGATGGTGTGGCAGTGATGTGCTTTCTCTTTGCAGTTGTTTGCAAGGGATTTTGAAAACTAAAACCATATTTTTCCCCTGCAGTACCTGACCTTCCCTGCTCACCTGTTTCCACTCTCCCTCGTCAGCCCTGCAGTACTTAAGCCGCCCTTTTTCCACTCACTCCATGTCAGTTTGTCAAAGTTGTTCTGCTTTCAAGCCAGTTGCCTTGCATCCTGAACCTCTACCTACCTACCTGCTCTGCCTGTAAGTCTTTTGTATTTTTGTGAATAAATCATTGATCTGCACCAGCTCTGCCTCCATCATTTGTATGTGGGTCCCACTCCTATTGTGAATTCCTCATGTTACGGAGACTATGCACATTATACTGTGGAGTGTCCTGCTTCACCAGTTTATGCTTTATGGCGGTTGCCTGTACAGAAGTCAGAGACAATGCAAGTTTGGACTCTCTATATATAATTATTGTTACAGCAGATTAAGCTCTTCTTGAGTTGTTTTAATTTATAATAATGAGTACTGAATGTTAAGTATTTGAGTGGTGCAGCTAATTAATCAGTATTGCTATTTAACTTCTTATTGTACCTGTCTTTTAATGGTTGTAGCTAATGTGTGATGCAATTTGTTTTAATCATTGTATTAGAAGATGCTTATTTTCATTCACAGTATTGTTTATTACAGTAATTGATTAGTGATCAACAGTTTACTCCTCCATAAGAGATAGCAGATACTGTAATATTCATGTACAATTTCTTTCTGTTTATTCTGAAACTATACTATCAATATATGCAGCTTGAGACTGCCTGTAGTTACCACCTTACAACAAAGTGAAGAAGGTTAACTCCACCTAGTGACTTAGTGCTCTCTGATAGGAGCCCTGTAGCGCCCCATACACAACATTCTGATACTTATACAGGGTTACAAACCTGTTGTCCTGCACACTGCAGTTGTAAGTTCATGTCTCACAGAAGCTTGTGTGTTTTTTAAACTCACTCAATATATAAATTCCAATTTAAATTTAAACTTCAAGGGGAATAAAACCTAACTGGAAGGCAGCAGCAGCCATCTGGGCAGTACAAATGTGAACATAGATAGTATAAATAATGTAAAGGTACAGAGGTAAAGGTCACGATGAAGGTGTGCTTATTAATTATTCCATTTAAAAAAAATCATGTAGTGACAAGAGTGTATAAAAATACGGATAACTCTTATAAATTCTTCATATATATTCCTCACACATACTTGCACGCACACATGTGAACGTGTGCTACACGTCTCCGTATACACATCTGTGTAAAGTGCACGTCACACTGCATCAACAGTCCCAACCATGAGGACATTACAGGCCACACACTTCTAATAATAATTCTAAAATATTGTATCCGACATGCTGAGTCGGCGTCCTTAGTAGATGATACTTAATAGCATTAGCACACAGCCAATCCATTGATAATTCATTGTAAATGTCAAAACCACCCATCCTCTTACTGTGACTGCATTGCAGCAGTATGTATGGAGAGTCTGGGGAGAGGAGGATAGAAAGTAATCTCTCCTTTTCTACACTCACCTCCCTCCTCCTCCGTTTTTCCTTCTCTCTCCATCAGCCCAGCACAGGGACGGATGGATGTAAGAGTGAGTCCAGAGAAAGGAGGTGTTGAGATGAATGAGACGTCTGCTCCAGGGAGAGACAGAGTGGAAATGGACTGACTGAACCAGCAGGAAGAGCTGAAAGAGTGAAGACGAGAGGTAACATGGAGGGAGAGGTGAAGCAGAGGTGAAGAGTTTGTTTCCATGCTGAGGTACCAACCTAAATGGGGAATATGTATATAAAAGGCCTGTGTGTTTGTGGGACTATGAGTTCAACCTGCCGACAGCTGGAATAAGGTATATTTTACAACTACACATTAAAAACTTCAGTGCAATATTCTGTCAGTTCAGTCAGTTCAAGTAAAAAAAGCCCTTTGGCTGCAACTAAATAATCCCAGTGATTTAAGGGGAAGCCACACAGGTTAAGGTATTGAGCTGGACTACCAAGCTTCAACAAACTAACTCTTATAAACATTCAAACATTTAAACATTGCATTAAAACCAGTGCCACTTTACTTTCTGCAGAAAAGTCATTAGTAATGGCAGTTCAATTACACGTATTTGTAAAACATTCATTCAGCACATTCAACGTCAACGTCTAGCCAAAGTTGGAAGCCGTTACTTGTTTGTACAGTTGAGTGAAGAGCATTTGGAGGAACTTTACGACTCATAGGAACTTCCCAACCTGGACCTTTTTTTCCCCCCATGTTTTTGTGTCAAAGTGAATAACGGGGACAGCACATTTTTAATTTTGGTCTTTTGAGTGACACTCATAATAACAATTTAAGATGTTTAGCAGCGGAAAAAAAAGCCCTTTTAATAGATGTGTTTAGGCGGTGTGCAAGTAAATATTTTACTTTTTTTTCTTTAATAATGTGCAACCACCGTCTCATATATGATATTTATATACTATTAATTTGAAACTTAATTATGCCATTGTTTTATTTTTAATCAAAATAATATCAAAAGAAATTCAGCAAAATGTTCATATAGAAGGTATCTGCAAAATGTTTTTAGACAACACATTTCATTTAATTTCCTATAATATCAGCAATTAAAGATTTGTTTTTAGGTACTTAAAGAGTAACTTAAAACCCACTTAAAATCTTTGCTTTTCTCCCCTCCAGTGGTTCAACTTCTCACTTTGCACAGGTGTACTCCAGGCCCTGGTGACATCACTATCCAGCCCATCAGTGAGGCTGAAACATGCTAAAAACTTTCAGCCAGAGAGGGCAGCTAAACCCTGCTTTCAGGTTCAAGGTTCGGGAAATATGTTGGTGCTGGTTAAATATTTTCCTAATTTTGGTCTTTTCATGCCTGAACATCACTCTGTTTCCCAGCACCTGAACTGTGACAGACACAGAGATGTAGCTGAGTTTCTGAGTTCAGTGCTTTATTTAGTCAAATGCTGATAAAACTTTGGCATGACAGTCACTTGATTGGGTCAGCCATGAATACAGTTGGGGGCTCGAAATGTGTCCTTGAGTGAGACACCAAGCTCCAGATTGTTCCCAGTGAGCAGGACAGCATTTTTTTATGAAAGCTGCATGGTGTATGAGAGAGGGGGAAATATGAGTCACTTTACTTTTTTATAACTTGATAAATAAGTGGATGAGGAACAAATCATTTGAACAAATTCCTTTTAACAATGGAGGAAAATGACAAATGCTAGAAAATACACACAGGTTGAAAGACAGACAAGTGGAGAAAAAAAACAGAAATAGACATCTGTAGAAATTAACAATAATCAGAGGGATAAGAGATGAAAAGCTTTGTAAAGAGAGGAATAAGAGCTACATGAAAGAGCGACAGGTAAGATGGACTGATACACAGCAAGAACAGGGTGGATGATTAAAACTGAGTGAGACGGCAAATGGATGATGGACGTGGAATAATGGAACAGATAATAAAATAAAAGCCACAGATGGACGATAGAACCAAGTCAAAGAGACAGACAAGAGACACAAAGAGCAGACTGCTGATATAGGAGAAAAAAAAGGTCAGATGATTTCAGAGCAATGAACTGATAAATCAAACTGAAATAAATGGACTGAGGGACGGACAGGAAGCAAACAGAATGAAAGAAAAGAAAGATGATGGAGAGATGTTCATGCAGGTCACAGGAGATGATGGAAAAAGTAGATGAGTGATGTGTGTTGTTTTCCTGAAGCATGATGGCACCTCATCCTGTCACTCAGAAGACGCAGCAGAAAAACGGGCTGCAGGGGTTTTGGGCCGATTTACCTCATATTCACCCCTCCCTGCAATCGGAGGAGAACTCTGGTCTGGAACCTTGGTCGATAGCGATGTTTAGCCCAGATTATCTAGATACTATCTAGATTCAAAAACAGCTTCTTCCCAAAAGCAATAACCACCCCTGAACTCTCACATGCACTGCTTTCATAGTCCAACCACCCCAACCCCCGGACTCTCTTCAGTCACTATTAAACACTGTTAAAAACCTTACCTACTGTGCGATACCATACAATGTGCAATATTCCATACTATAATGGGCAATATATATATAATGTGCAATATATATATATATATATTTAACACTGTATATAGCACCGTATTCATTTTGCAAATGTACATACTCCTCAGGACTGTGCACTTTACCTCCTTTTTTGTACTATTACTTTGTGTCCTATGTTTATATTGTATATATTTACACTGTTTTTTGCACAGCTATTTGAGCTGGCTTTTTAATCTCATCGTACATGTGTATAGTGACAATAAAGGCATTCTATTCTATTCTATTCTAATGTGAAAGGGTTTGCTTAGATACAGTCTTAAACCTCCCGCACACTCATCGGGGCCGACCCAATATTTTTCAATCATGTTTGCTATTTAGGAGTTCAAGTCTGGATGATGAAGTCAGTGCTGAAGTGAATGAGAGGCGTTTCCAAGCAGCGGTAAACTTTTTATCCCTTGAGGCTAACATTAGCTAGCATACCACTGTTGACAGCTACTAAACTGCAGTTTGAAGGTTTGAGATTAGACGGAAGAAAATCTGTGACGTTTCATCTTATGTGCCTTTGCCACTAACAGGAAAACAATTGAGGCCACTTAGACATCCAAAGAGTTTGGTCTAATTACTGTAATTTTGTGCACTGTAGTGGTCATGAATATTCCCTCCAAACTTGATGGTGCTTTAGTGCGACATCCAGTGACAAAATAATGTCATATATGATGGAAATGATTACTTTGAAGCGTTAACAAACAGGCTGAGCATGTGGAAAATAACATTTCCTGATAAATCTCTGAACTGAACATATGAATAATGATAGATGACTTCTTTAATAACAGAGAGAAAGAGAAGAGGCTTTTAACTGACTAATTGGCTGAGAGGAGCCTGGAAGAGGATGTGCTTTTAACAGATAAGAGAGGACGATGAAGAGAGAAGAGTTTAAACATAATCAGCATCAAGAAAAATATAAGATGTTTCACAGGGTATGAGGAAGTAAAATTACATTTAATCCCATAAATAACAGACAGAGAGAGCGGAGGGAGATATAAAGGAAAAGTACTTTAAAAAAGAGAATAAATTCAGTATCGGTGCGAGCAAGGGCCAAAGCTTTTAACCCTTATGAATGACAGAAAAAAGAGAAATGCTGAAAGGTCACTCTGAGGAAAAAAAGGCTTTTAATCCTACAAGCAACCATGAAAGAGGGGAGAGTTGAGATGAAGGAAAGTTGTCCACACCGTAGACGATCAGGGAGAAGAAAGAACCTCACGCCACCTCATAAACGTACATACAGTTGTCCCTATTTTCTTTTCTCTGCCAATGAAAATGCCTTTGGGATCCCTGCTGACTGTGTATGGTAGTTGTAGTTCTACCAGGGGCCACTTTAATCACGGGTTCATGCATGCGCTGCAAATTCAGTTCATATTTCCATAGACAACAAAAAGTGATTCGGATCCCAATTGAATGGGTCCTTCCTTTGTTGAATATAGTAGTATTTCCATAATCGTGCTGACAGACACACAGACAAACCCACAAACTGCCCTGGCAGAGGTAAAACAGAAGGTGAGTCAATGTGTTGGTATGACTTCATTTAAGGGCGACAGAGGACTTAAGCTGCTGATATATTTAGTACAGTTTTGGGGGTTTTTATCAAAATAAATCTCTCCTCATACATTTAAACTCAGTTCAGCCTGGTTACAGCTACAATCCAACGTTCATTTAGTCATTTTGGAAACTCTTCCCAAACGGTTTTCACAGTAACTGAGACACCAAACAGCTGGAGAAGGTGACATTGACTGCAGGGTATCAGATACAGGGCACTCTCCACATCTCTGCCAAACTCAGTTTATTGTGTTCTGGTTAATGGTGGAGAGCCAGAATCAGAATCCACTAGAATATCATATACCCATTGTTTATTTAGAAGTTGTATTTTAACATATAAACATCATCTCACCTTACACATTTTATAAGTTTATTTTTATAATATTAAATATTGTTCTTACAAAAATGATTAAGCATCAGAATGTGCCACTAGATTTAACCATTAATTATTACAAATTTGTGTCTGTCGTGTTTTAACAGCCAAACTCCTTACTAAAATCCCGTAGTATCACAGGCACAGACATTGTTTACTAAATTATTTGTGTGTGCTTTTATAAACTCTCATATAATCTTAGCACTGTTAAATCACCCGTGACAATTGGAATGAAAAATCTTAAGCCCTGCTGGTGGCCCCTTGAGGTCTATTACAATACCATTAATTGGAATAACAATGTAAATTTTGTCCTGTCTCATTTTAGTGTTTATTAATTGCTCAGGAAGACATTATTATTATCATTATTCCTCTGTGCCATGGAGCTCAGTTGTTGTCCAAACACATCAGTGACACTGTTGCACTTCATTACCATGAACACACACACTGTAGTTTATCTGACTCAGTCAGTAAATTCTCACTAGAACACCAAACGTGTATTAATCCACTGCTTAAAATAGTCCGCCATCAAATGCACTATTTCCTCATGTTAGAGTAACTTTTACTAAAAACTATACTGTGACCAGCTGTTTTAGAAAATGACTTTCTTCAAAAAATGAAACTATATGAGTTGTTTTTAAAGATTTACACACCACAGGTGTCGTTGGGAATATACTGAGAGACGGACTAACATATTGCTGGTTTGGGTCTTTTCAGGGGATTTGTTGATAGTTACAAAAATATAGAACATTGCCAGTATTATTCTTTAGTGACATGGTTCACACCAAACCCCTGTTTCCCAAAAGCACCTTAAGGCTAAGATGATTGTAAAATTCATCTCAGCGCTGTAATTAGTTTTTGTGAGGAGGTGCACAGAAACTCTTTTTTTGAAATGGAAACACACTGTCCATATCAGAGCTTATCACTGCAGACACAAGCTAATGCAAATTATGACAGACAGCCTTTCACATTCAAATGGTTAACTGTGGACTAGCTGGCCAAGGGGAAATTACTGAAACTTGTTTTACACTCCAGAGGGTTCAGCAGTGAATCCCTGCATCCCAGGCTCACAACATAGATGCTACTCACTGAGGGGCCCAGGTAGAGTCCTGCCTGCTTCCAGAACCACTTACTGTCTTACTGCTTGTCGATGGGACCTTTACCATCTAACTATATTGCTGAGGGTCAGCTGCAAGCTAAGCATATGTTTCTTGCGCGCTCGGCCTGCTCCACTGCATCCTCCCAGGTCACTGTGAGCGTCAGGCTGACCATAGCACAAGATGTAGTCTGAGGTTGGTTTGAAGGGATCCAAGCAGGGAAGCAGAGCCTCTGCCACCATCTTCCAATCGTGTATAAAACTGCACTGTTGTGATGGAGTTTCAACTCACAATCACTAACAGATTTCTAATGAAGTGGTGCAGTCTGATAAAAGTCCTTCACGAAGCACATTTTTGTGAATCGTTGCCCATCCTTCTTCTAGGATCCCTTCACGGTCCTTCAACAGAAATAAGTGGATGGACACATTGTAACGTTTCCAGGTCAACCGAGGAGCAACCGTGAAATAAGGCAAATGAAAAGCCTCCTTTGTGGATGAGCAGAGGAGTAGGGAAAGAACATCCAATTAGCAATGATCTGCTCTCCCACAGAACTTACTTTCATGATGACCAATTAAGAGCCATCCAGGTGACACAGCTGACCCAGTGGTACTGTGGCTGACTGTAAAATCTGTGGTTTTACTGGTCAGCTGCCAGTTGGAATGTGTTTAGATTCTAAAGTAGCTAAAGTTTCCCAGATAATTAAAGGTTTTTAAGGTACAGAGATTTCCAAACTGGACCAAAGTCAATGTGGACCACTGTGGAGGTTTTAATTAAAGGGAAAACATGTACATAAACTGTAAAATATACTGCGAGCAAACTGCCCATCTATAAATATATTGAGTCATCAGTGAGTCTGTGGCTCTAATGAGATGGAACAGTTATGGAAGAAAAGAGGTCAGAATCAGGAGCCAAAAAACCTTGAGATTATCACTGCAAGTCCTTGTGTTTTGGCAGAGTGAGAGTCCCACTCACACAAACACACACAGCGTCATATCTTGGGTTACATTCACACACATGCATGTAGCAGTACAGATATAAAAGGACATTCTTTACCTGAGTCTCTGTAGTGAGAGGGAGCGTGCCTCTACTGTGAGAAACTGTTCAGTTTGAAAAATACATTCTCTAAAAGGTGATGTGTTCCCAAAATTCTTTGCCCCTTATTATGCTGTAGGTCAATTTGAGCTTTTGAGTTGTCTAAAACACTGGCCAACCTATTTTTTACTCCCTGAAATCTTCTGACTTTTCCTCGTTTGGGCTGAAATGTGGACGCACTGATGTGTTGTGATGTCTGCAATGAAATTTGTTCGGAGGCGTCAGCTGCTCAATTTATAGTTTTACTTCCTACAAGGTACAACCTAAAGGTCTAGTGTGGAAAATTTAGGAAGATCAAGGGACAATCCAAACACTGGCTCTATATAGGGGTGTTCACGTTTTTTTTTTTTTTGCATGTTTTACTACACCACAGGATGCCACTAAATTATTTACATTGGACCTTTTAATGATTTATAAATTCTCTATTCAGAACCTAATCAACCAATCAACATGCAGGTCTGCACAATTAAGATTTAGTAGGTAGTATATGTGCATTGCTCTTCTGCTAGCTTCTGCTACCTACAGCTACCCATAAGACCCTTCTCAGTGTAGCTTTGCATTGGTGTTTATGTGCATCTTTGCATAGCATAATTATAGTTTCATAGTCTAGACAGTCAACAAGCAATAGACCAAGTGGATGTAGGTGATAATGAGACGTGTAAATGTGAAAATCTCTGCATTAGAATAGAATAGAATATATCTTTATTGTCTGCTAGGGTGGAAATGTGTTTTACAGCTCACCAAAACAAGATACAAAATCCTAATAAAAAAACAAAGTATCAAATTTTGTGAGCATGGTTGTGTCTATTAAATAGTTGTTGAATAATAAATATGTTTCTATTTGTGAATATATTTAATCAGTGCATGCCAGTTTGACCCATAACAGGAAACATGCTCAATGAAAACATCTGTTGTGAACATGTATTGCATGTTTTGTAATGTGTTGCCCCTCAAATATAATGATAACCTCCACTGTTTCAAATATCATTTCTAGAAAGAAATGTCATCTTCTATTCAATCTAATATAAGAAAGAAACATTTCCATTATCTTCCCAATGTCTTCATGTTGCTGACATGACCAACAAACCTAAGCCCAGTTGGTATGGTAACAATAGCATTACATAAGCACACAAACACAGAGCTAAAAAACACATAAAAGTTAGCCAACAGGGGTGCATGTATTACCAGACATTCACCCCCACAGTCATACACACACACACACACACACACACACACACACACACACACACTTCTCGACAGTAGGAAGGGTGAGCCAGCAGCGATTAGCAGAACAGAGGTTTTTACTCAGTGGGGAAAGCAAAACTCGTTTAGCAATCATATTACTCTGCATAATGCTCCATTAATGACATGCTAATCAAATGCAAATGAGATGCTAATTGAGCAGGATTCAATTCCGACCAACAGATGGTTCCTGTACTGCTGTAATGGAGCCTCTGATGGCTGAGAGAGACCTGTGTGTGTGCAGGTATATCCGTTGCGTGAGTGTGCCAGTCTACAGACAGGAGAGACAAGGGAGAGAAGCAAGAAGTAAGAGGAAATAAATATAAAAATGTGGGAAATGGAGACTGGTGTAAGAAAGAAAGAAAACTGTTTTTAGAAAGAATGAAAACCAAAATATAAAGAAAGTGAATGTGAGTCCTGATGGAAAGATGGAAAGTGAATCTGAGAGAATCTAAGTGGAAGAAAACCAGTGAAAAATCATCAGAGCGCGAGACACAAAAAATGAATGAGATACAGTAAAGCAAATACAGTGAGTGATGGGGAAAAAAAGGACGCCCTTCCTGGATTATATACCTGCAGATCTGAAAAATCTGCTATTGATGGGCAGACAGTTTTCTGAATGGAATAGGACCTCCCCTTACAACCCTCAAATTGAGGGACACAGATAGGCCGCCGATGACTGGTTACCCTCAACTCATGATTACATACTGTGGACTGGAAACAAACTAGAACTGTATTATTATTATTTTTTTTATTTTTATTATTATTATTATTATTATTATTATTATTTTATTTTTTTTATTTTATTGTCTTGTATATTATGACTATTTTCTTTGATTTTTTTTGGTCTAACCCTGTATAGCATGGATAGCTGTCTAAGGGGTCGGGGGTGGGGGGGTCTTGTTTCTGTGTTCTGTATTTTCTCTGTGTTTAAAAACAATAAAATGTGTTTAAAAAAACAAAACACAAAACTAATCGCATGACTATCAGGCTCGACTGTGTTATGTTTATTACTAATTAGTAGAGATGGAACCAATCTGATTTAATATTGGTATCGGGTCCAGATACTGATATTATTCCCTCATCGGCTATTAAACAAATGAAGCTGATCTACGTGCCAATCTAACTTGCATGTTTTTATTAATTTTCAACATTGTGCTGTGCAGCATGAACTCAGAGATCTTTACTGTCAGTCGACAAACGTGAAAGAAATGTAACAGCCCCCTACGAGTAGTTACAACTATAAACCAGCACAGAAATGACAATCACCATCATTAATCAAAAACATTAAAACATTACGTTAAAACACGAGTGGAAGAAACAAAGTCTCATCAAGTTGCAGTGAGAAAACACTGGAGGCAGAATTAGAAAAAGATGAAAACTAAGGATAAGAAAAGGATATACGAAATTAAATTGAGCAAGAGGTACAAATACTTAATAAATGATAAAACAGATTAAGATGTATAAATAAATACATACATAAAGTAAACCGTGATAAAAATAAATTAAATGTATAAATAGAAAAAAACTGAAAACATTTTTCAACAATATTGTGGGAGTTTATAAAATAAAAGATCAGTGAAATTTACAACCACTTCAACAATTTGTTCTGGAATATCCTGTGGTATAAAACCA
Source organism: Dicentrarchus labrax (assembly GCF_905237075.1). Classification (NCBI taxonomy): domain Eukaryota; kingdom Metazoa; phylum Chordata; class Actinopteri; family Moronidae; genus Dicentrarchus; species Dicentrarchus labrax. Next base: position 31,788,670 of record NW_026136711.1, read on the forward strand.
TTGACAGCAAAAAAAAGACACAGAAACAATCAGAGATTCCTACATCCACAACTGACGAGACATTGTCAGATGTGTGGCCTCTGTTATGGATACGTTCTGTAACATCATACAGCTCAGTAGATTTACAAATTCTGAAGCTAAAGAGTCTGATTGTCCACGTGTAAGTTAAAATCACTTAAAATAAGTCGTAGTTGGTACGGATAATTCACAGCAGGTCTGGAAAAAATCTGAAATATCACACACAGTATAGGAGGAATGCCATCCCGCCATAAAAGGTTAAAAACTGTCAATAAAAACACAGTGCTTCCTGCAAACAGTGAAGGTCCTCCCTCTGGATTCTTTTAATGCCACAGAGTGATTTGAACATTTAACTCAAATTTAGCTCTTGGTCTACGTAAAGGACTTAAATTTTTATTAAATATGCTATACAAATAAATCTGCCTTGACCTGTCTGAAAACACTATTTCCAAAAGCATTTAGAGGAAAATGTATTTATTTTTTACTCTGGCTAAATACAAGAAAAATTTAACTGTACACACTTCAGATATATTCAACTAAAAATATCTCAGATAAATAGATTAGATCTCCTGTACCTGTAAGCCCCCTCGGATCATTCATACAGCTCAACACCCTTCACCTTCATCTGCCCATCTGCACACTCACACTTTGCATTTAGTGTTTCTCTTCTTGCCTTCAGTTTCCATTTACAACTAAACTACATGACCTGCAGGGCTACAAGCACCCTAGCGTTTACTTATTTCTTAGTTGGTTTGTGTACTGTAATACACCCACACATGCTGTCCTCAGGTATAGACACTCTGCTCCCATCCCATTTGTTCGCTGCTGTAGGATGCTGTTTGACCTCAGAGGCTGAAACGGCTTCATATTATTGAATATATTCTTCCATCGCTCATTATATATAAGTCGACCAAGACAATTCTCAAATTAAAAGGCATATGAAAACTTCCTCCTTGGCCTTCGCCTCCTCACACCGTGTTTTTTCATGAGAATGACGCCCAGAGGAGATTATTCATAATTAACTCTGGATGAACACATTGGGTGGATGTATAAAGAGACAGAAATGGAAACATGACAGCTCTATGTAAGATTCACAGGTCAGGAGAACAAGGAGATGAGCTAAGTCTGGTATTTAATTAATTACAAAATGAATGAATTTATCAAGTAAATAAATATATAAAACTGAAGGTCACTGTAGCTCCAGTCAATAAGGCCGAGGTGAAGATGATACTTTACCTGCTGCAAGGAAACAATTGCCCTCTTCACATATCATATGCAACCTGCAAAAAGCCGAGCTTTACGTAAGGTCACTTGACATTCTGGGCTACATGAAGGTTCTTTTCTCCTCACGGGTAGCCCATGAGAACCATGGCTCATTGGGACACTGTACACCTAGAAACTATCAAAGCACCCAGAAGGCTAGGAATTGTCAGATCAATTTTATCGTTAATTAGCTATAACATGATGAAAATGTCTCCAAGAAAAGGAGAGGAGTGATTGTCATACGCAGTGTTCACAGTGAACAGCGGAGAAACTGTACCTGTTTTTTCCCCCACTCTGCTCACATTTCTTTTTTTTTCTTTAAATGATTTTCAAACTGTTACATAACATAAAAAAATGTGAACACAGACTTGCAACAAATAATTAACACGAGATAAATCATTTCAAGGTTCTCTCCCTTTACTTTTCTCTCTCAAGGTAATCTTTTTATATAGATGTATGGATTGCAGTGAAGTTTGCATTCACAGAGGAAGAGTTAAATAAATGTCCTGAGTCGACAGATGGACAGAGTAAAGCAGCTCGAGGTCCCTTTTATTAATACAGCACTGACAAGTAAAAAAAAAAAGTGTATGACGAATCAGAGCGAGTGTGAGTTTGTTAGTTTTTGAGTGAGTGCAATCACTGATGAAGGCCTTGGAAGGTTCCAAAACCTTAATGATGTTCCTGTCTCTCTCACACTCACTTCACACCCACATATATTATAACAAGCATATTATGATGGAATAAAAAGGCAATGGGGAGAGGTTCAGGGATGTGTGTGTGTGTGTGTGTGTGTGTGTGTGTGTGTGTGTGTGTGTGTGTGTGTGTGTGTGTGTGTTTGTGTACACAGTGTGAAGTGAGTGGGAGACAGAGAGAGTGAAGAAAAACACTGGATGAGAAAGACTGACAACAAAAAGTCGCACTGTGTATGTGGTTGTAATCAGAGACAGAAAAAGAATGATAGGGTGAGAGAGTAGTTAAGTTTTACATACGAATGTCTAGCGTGTGTGTCATCGACTACCTTTATGCAACTCCAGAGGACGTGACAGAAGTAATTTAAGATTTAGTGTATAGGATTCAGCAGTGTAGTTGCAGATTGCAACTGACTCGTTCCTTCCTCCTTCGCTTTCCAACTGTGAGGGAGAAACTACAGTGGCCATGAAAACCCAAAAGGCCCTGTCTAGAGCCAGTTTTTGGTCACTATAGAAACATGGTGGTTCAGCATGGCATCTTCCACAGAAGGTGACGCTTGGCATCTGTTGATAAAAGCAGCTCATTCTCATTCTCATTCATATATTCCATTTCTGCCAATAGATCCTCCTTAAATACGTCATCCAGTTTCATTGTCATACTGTATGTCCCCGTCGGGATCCAAACCAGAGATCTTGCAGATACACAGACCTACTTACTATGTTGAAGAAAAAAAAAGCAGGTAAAGCAAAGTCAGCATTAATTCAGCACTTGTTGCCAGCAGCCTTTATTGCACCTTCTCCTTTTTGATATGTTAATTTTTCTACCTTAGCTAAGTTTATTCATGTTTTTTAGATATTTGCCTTCTATTCTAGCATTTCCACTTGTTTTCACCGGGAGCACAGGAGCTCATTCCTGCCAGTGCCAGTCAAAATGTACCATTCATTCCCACTTTGTCGCAGTATGGATAACAGTGGACTGGGAGGCTGTGCAATATGTTTTTAACTTTTAAGTTAAGGGATAAATAAAATGTCAATGTGTCTGTCTTCTGTTTTTCTGTGCATTAAAAACAGCAGCATGGTTCCAGACCTCTGATTTACACCCACAACTTCTTCAAATGGGTCCAATTTCCAGTCAGTCAGAGCTTCTTATTTGAGATTAGGACAAAAGAATGGATGAGATGGATGACTCTGAACATACTGTTGTAACTCAATTTACAATCGACCAAGAGCGGTGATACCTCACATGCTTTACATGCGTTGTTTAAGTGTGTTTATGTACACATAAAAAGTGGCGGTTATGCAACTCACCAATTATTGGTAAGGGTAAAACAAAAAGGCACAAAATATCAGGCTGAATAAATAAAGCAACGTGAAAAGGCAATACAGTTGAAGGCAAATGAAAACGATAAAGCTGATTCAGTTCTCTGTTCTCTTCCGGCCAAAATATGTAATCATTTTTATTCTGGAAATTACATTTGAAAAAGTTTAATCATCTTGTGTATGAGCTAATTCAGATGATCATTTATTAAATAAACTCTGACCTGAACACTGGTAGTAGCAATACACATAGTTACAGCAATAGCTGTAGGCATAAAGGGCAAAGCAGTAACAGCTGCTCTAATAGTAATAAATCTACTGTATGTGTGGCAGCAGAACCAATAACAGCAATGCTACAGTACTCGTTGTTGTAGGATTAGTAATTATCATTATCAGTAACAGTAGTGGCAGTGAGAGTGCTACTACTACCGAACACTTTCATGTATGAAATGTGTGTGAAGAAAGGACCTGCGGTTTGCATGACTTTCTCCTCACTGGTTTGGTGCTGAATAATTGCTGATCTTTGCTTCTCATTAATACAGAAGCTCTGGGATTCTCATTTAATATGTCTGCACACATACATGCACGCACACACACATTTGTACCTCTCTCTACTTGTGAGGACCCTCACTGACACAACACATTCCTCAGCCCCTTGCCATAACTGTAACCATCACAGCTATACAGTATGTTTAAACCAACCCTAGTGTTTGGTTCAGACTACACAAAATTTTGTCTTTTAAGATGGTCACTGTGGCAGATTATGTCAAAATTCTTGTCATAACTTAGTAGAGAGACATGACACATTGGTCCCCGAACAATCTTAGCTTGCCTTCTGCGTCACATCACTGGGAAGGAGCTGCCAGAGGACCACCTTCAGGGAACAACAATGTTAACAAACAATGGCATCCTGTGTTGATTCAGAAAAGCCTAAAAAGCCTTATGGAAAAAAAACAAAACAAAACAAAAAAGTTTTGTCCCATGTTGTGACGATTGATTGCCGTGTTTGATGCCCATTTTCGTTTCTGGTGGGTCTGTCGGGTCAGGCTATTATTGGGCTAATATCAAGTAGTCTGAACCCGACATTAGACTTACTCTGACCTGAAGATGTCTCAAATGTGGTACCTCAAATAACCGTTTGAAGAAGCTAAGACTGGTTCACAGTGTCCTCATTTTACGAATATATACCCTCCGGTCCCAAATAAAAGTTTTACTTTCCTATAAATGTCCTCAGTATCTAAAAGGAATCACGGTATTTTGTTCTCACTGTCCAACATATGTATTAGTAAATATAACTCTCAATTTAAATAAAGTATTCTCAATTTCAAAGGTCCTCACTTTTCACAAGGTCTTTAATTGGTCCTCTTAAATCTAGAAATCACAAGGGATGACATGCAAATCATCCACATTTAAAACATACACTCATTCTGACATGCTCTGCCTTTTTATTCACAAGTATAGCAATAGCAGTACACACACACACACACACACACACACACACACACAGTTACACTCACGGGCAGCATCACACTTCTCCCTGCTCAGTGGGATTATTGATGACGGGTTCAGTAATTTGTCTCTTAAATGAGACACAAAAATATCTTTTTACTCTGAGGACGTTCACATGCAATTAAGGCCAGTTTATTAATGATGTGTGGAGATGGGAGAGAGAGTTTCTTCTCTCCTTTATTCATCACACAGAGTCAGTTCCCACAGAGAAACGAGTACAGCCACGGCTGGGCATATCACAGTCTCATTCACAGATATACACATTTATTTCCCCTCAAAATCCTGAATCATCAAAGGACACAGCAGTGGAACTGGATCTGATAACAAAATACTTTCTCTGCTTATTACAAGTCATACACTCCAATTAAGAAAATCAGCTCTTAGTATTACTTTAAACCAATGGGATCACCAAATATTTACTCAAAATTGAGAATTGTTTTTCTTTAAAGTATATTTTTGGGGCTTTTATTGCCTTTATTAGAGAGCTGAAGACAGACAGGAAAGGGGGGCAGAGAGAGGGGATGACACGCGGCAAAGGGCCGCAAGGTCGGATTCGAACCTCTGCAGGCAAATTAATTATAAAAAGTAAAAAGATAATCTCGCACTGCCCTCTTCTAACAACTATAGGTTTGTGGTGCATTGTCACTGTGGTCAATAAAAGAGTCCACATCTGGTATTTACATTTATTTTGATATCTTTAGTTACAATCAGACAAAAACAAAGACTACAATAATAATGGTAGTCTTACCTAGCCGGACCTATTTCCACATAGCGCTGGAGAAACGGCTGGCTTGTTTTGGCTGAACATTTGCACATGGGGAGGCGAGTGCTGTGTAACAGCTGCTAGCTTGTTTACGTTCATACAGTTATCAACCAGGTTAGTGTAACTTGCCATTTTCAGCATGGTTGTTAGTTTGGATGTTGTTGTCGTTCACCGTAGCAAAGGGGACTTTGAGTCAGACAATAAGAATTTTAACTAAAACTCGTTTGCCTTCAGCTGCAAATGTCACATTGCAACATGATAACATAACAAAAGGTGCCCAAATTGTTCTGCGAGCTGTGACAGTCTGTCTCTAGACAGTGCCTTAGAAAACAAAGTTGGAAAATAGTTTTACAATGAATGCTAAGAAGACAATATCATTCACCTGAACTTTAGGTGAACTCTGCTTTAAAAGGTGCATTACAGTTTTGGAGCTGCCACTGTAGAAGGATAGTTTATTTTTTTATGGTTATGTTTAGGCACTTAACAGAACTTTTAGGTAAGGGTTAGACTTTCCTCCCAGTTTAATTCAGAAAAAGTCTGTAATGTAAAGCACAAGACAAATTAAGCTACATTTAGATGAGCTCTAAAACTGGGACAGGCCCTATCAACCTGCAACAACCTATTGAGTCCTGAAATGCAGACTTCGGCTGATACCGCCCCTGAATTGTGGCGGCGCTGGTGCGTTTGTGCAGCCTGCACGTATAGAGGGCGATTTCAGTTCTATCACTTGAGAAATAAGCAGTGAGAGCAGCAGGTTTTTGAGAGCACAGAGAGCAGTCGCTGTGATTAGTGGTTTGGTTCACAGATTTCATGGGCCAGGTTAAATACCAGGCCTTGTTTGTATCAGTGCAGCAAGGCTTAACTTCAGCACTTAATTAAAAATGGTTTACTACTATAGATAACATTAGATGCTGCAGGAAAAAGAGTTGAGTTTCATGTGTGATTCTTCCAAAAACTTGCATTTTGAACAACTTCCAAACAAGCAGTCAAACATGGTAACCTACTTACTGCTGCAGTGAAACACCTGAAACCCATTTGGCAAGGAACTGTCCCTCCCTCATGGTGAGACTGCATTACCTGCGAGGCACAAACAAACACCGACACAACCAAGAGAACTGTGCCAAATCTGCAGTAATGAGGTTAGAATGGGATGAAAAATGTGCTCAAAGCAACAAAACAAGAAGTTTCTATTGTAATTAGACTAAACTGAATTTACTAGAAATTATAAGAAATTGTTAAACAGCAGCACTGCAAAACTATTTATTGTTTTTCTTATTTCCTAAGTTGTAAATCATACTGTGACCACATGGGTCAATCCTGAAACCCTTTGGGTCTTAATGGGAACTGGTTAAAACCAGTGTCTAATGATTTCAGGGCACAACGTGATTCAGTCTTTTCCACATAGTTGTTAAGCCTACTAGACTTAATCTAAAATGTCCTGAAAATCATCTTTAATATATCTCATCCTAACTAATGCTCCCCATAAGTAATCTTCTGTGCTAGGAAATTATTTTATGATGGTTTTAATTATTGACAAACATGCTGCTTTAAAGTGCAGGGTAAAAGCAGTCACTCTTCATCATTGCTGATTTATGCAGGTTACTAAACGAAGCAAGGCGGCTTAGGCCAAAGCAGGGGGTTCGGGTCTTGATCCATACCGGCCATTTTTCAGGCAACTATGTAATGCTTGCACAGTTGCAATAAAAAAATAAGTATTTTCTTAGTGAACATCTAAACCTCAACAACCCAATGCTCTTCAAATCTATTATTAAATGTTTATCTGGAAGTAGAAAGTGGTATTGACCTTCCCCGATGCATTCGGGAAACAATCTTGCAACCATTTCCAAGAGAAATCCTGTTTGTTCTGATGGTCAGGCAGTTACTGTCACAGACATACATAAATCTTTGAGCTTTTAGCCATAATTTTATTTGTATTTTTATTGCACCACCTTTAAAGCAACATTATGTAAGATTTGGTATTTGTTGCGATTCAGCCCCATGTTTCAGAGGGAACCGATATTCATATACTGTTATTTAACTGTTGCGCAGAGGTATCTGTGTATTGCTGTTGTCTGTCTGGTTGAACCATTGTACAGCGTTTTATTCTAAATGGACTGCATGGTGAATTACTTGTCTTCTGACTGCTCAAATCGCTTTACACTATTTTTCACAATCGCCCATTCACACACATTCATACACAGATGGCAGAGCAGCATCTTGCCCAAGGATATTTTCAACATGCAGAGGGAGGAGCTGGGGATTGAATCACCAACCTTCTGATAAGTGGATGACCCCGTCTACCTCCTGGCACACAGTTGTTGATGTACTTTTTTTTTTTTTTTACCAAATCAAGCTTTTGTAACTTTTGAATGGTAGTGTAGGTTATACAGTATATAGATACGTCAAATATAGCTCTTGATCACCTGCAAACCTTGACTTTGGTTAATCCAGTGTAGGCAGAGCATGGGCAGATGTTAGACAGTATAAGCAGGACTGTGGGTCCTTAGAAACAAGGTTGGAAACAACTGATTTAGACCTCCATACTTACTGGGAAATAGTAATCTCGACTCAAGAAAACACCATGAATGAATATGAAGTAAAAGTATGTGAGAATGCCATAATTCAAGGGATGGGTAGAAGGAGACAAATGGAGTAGCTTGGAAAGCCAAATCAGCCATTACTTCTGGAATAAAACTCTGCTCAGCTATTTCATTTCACGTAGGATAACAGTTTAGCAAAACTCTACTAAAAGAGCAACTTTTGGATTAATGAGGCCGGTTCTTTTGGAATTAAGTGGTGCTGAATGTGTTATGACCCTGGGTCATATTTGGTAACAAAGTTACCTTTTACACTACAATGATTTATGAAAACCAACTGGATGTAGTAACAAATCCAAAAACGTAGTAACAGACAAAGAGGATCTGACAAACCCATTAACACACACACGCACACCTCCGCCCTGTGCATGGAGAACAGGCGGACAGGCAGTGTGAGTCAGCTTGGCTGAGGTGACTGGATTGACAATGAGAAGAATTGTATTGTGCTCTGGTGATTCTTCCCCTCTTTAAGGGTGACTGAAGGAGTCTGCACCGCTGCTGGCTGCTGAATAGGCCTTCTTTGTCTGCGGAGGAGGTGTGTTTGGTTTGTCTTCAAGGACAGCTGAGACCATAGCCATAAACACACCAAGGAAACATTTCTGTATTTGACTCAAATGCAAAGGGACAGACTAACACAATAGGAGGTAAAGGCCGAGAGAGAAACAGGCCTTACAGTAAATAAAACTGCAGTGCCAAACACAAATACCTCTATGGTTATGATCTACAAAACATGTTACTTAAACAAAAGCATAAACAATTTAAATACAGACTACAATAGGAAGAACTCATGTTTCATTGAGGCACTTCGAAATTCCTATTGAATTGACTATTGACTATATTGACTATCTGCAGATATGTTGCTGTAAGGCCTCCCTATTAATGCTATGCTATACTGCTAGTGCATGCATCGGAGCAAGGGAGTAATTTTTCAAGTTGCAAATGTGTGAGAAATTTGCAACTGTGAACTAACTGAGCAAACACGAGAGCTATGATAACATCCTAACATGAACACATTATTGTGAACAGCTGGAATTCAGATTTACATGCTAGTGGTGGACATCAAAAAATCTTTTTAGTAATAAATGATCTACTTATTGATTTGAAATATATAAATATTAAGTTAATAAATGTGAAGCTGAGTGGTGCATCAGTTACAAATGCTGCCTTCCAAGTTTAACAAGGACATGGATGTTTCGGGTTTCTCTAACGGTAAAAAAAATTATGGACTTCAGATGCAAACATCAAAACAAGGAGTCAAGTGAAAAAAAGAAATTCTGTCAGAAAAAATGTAAGGTCTGCACCATCTCAATACCAATGCATAAATCCATCCATCAACATAGCCTGAACTGAGCGTGTGATGCCAACATTTTAAACACACTCTCATGCTCAAGTAATCGATGAAGTGACAGTAAATATAAACAGTGATGATGTAGCTCTCACAAAGTATTAATTAAACAATAATTAAAACATGGTCACGGAAAAATCTTTAAAATTCTCATCACTGACAGATAAGATAAATGGACGGAAAACAAACAATTAAGTGAGAATAATTTAGTCTGCATTCGCACATAATGCATGGGGGGCTTCTGGGCTCGCCAGATTCATTCATGTACCACAGCTTTAACATAATATTTTGGAAGGATAATGCAGCAAAAAGTGCTTTAATTACGCTTTTTAGCTAACCATACTATAAGCTTGCCCTCCACTTGTATGGTCTGAAAGATGTGCAATGCCTAATACTATACTAACTCAAAGATTTGATATATTTAGAGAGTCCAAACTTGAGTATACAGGCAACAGAAGACTCAAATTTCTTGCCTTACCTGCCTGGTAGGATGAAGCTTTATATCAGCATCCATAATCCATATAACTTACTATTATAGTAAATATAAATAAAGAATATGGAATATTTCGAAGTGGTTTGCAAACTCACTTCACTCTGTAAAAATTAATATATGCCAGGAAGATTACAACAAAGAAAGATTGAGATCTTTCTTCTCTCACTTGCTCTATGGAGACAATGTAGACTGAGACAGAAACAATGAGAATGTAGGTGGTCAAGGTTGCAGCTACCTGAATAAAAAAGGCAACATGACAACATGTAGATGGAAATTTCATTAAACTGTGTGAACTCACTTTTACTACACTGAGGCAGCATAGCAAAGTGTCTTCAGAAACTTTTCTGGGCATGAAAGGTGACATGTTTATGCAAAAGTCATAACTTATTTGCTTTCTGATGTAACATCAAGGATGCCACCCTCCCTTACAGGACAATATTGTTATGTGTTCTGTAGAAAGAAACTGATGGAAGTGTCTGGATGGAGTATAAAGTCTGAGAAATAGAATTTTTGACAGTTTGCCTAAAAATATTCATCATGTGCCTTAGAAATCATACTCTTATGGCTCAACAAGACACAAGGGTCTACAGCCACAATGTGTGTGTCTTAGTGTCTCGGAGAGGCTGAAAAGTGATGCTTTGAGCCAGTTGTCAAATGCTAACATGCTTACAATAATATTGCTAACATGCTGATCTTTAGCAGTTCATATAAACCCAAATTATGCATTTTCACCAGGATGTGACAGTCTTACTGTAGATGTATATGGATTTATAATTCATAGTAATATCATTGGGTGGATGTGCCATACATTATTAGGCCATTTCATGCTTTAATTATTTAGCCCCAATCTATACATACATATATGGATAAAATGTTTGAGGGGGTTCACATTAGTGATGACATAGCCTACAACATAGGTACAGACCACATAGCCTCTGTAGTTTAACAAAGTATAGATACACCTTCAACAAGACTAAATTTGTCTTCAAGTGCAATCTGAACAAACTTTGTCACAGTGTTTGGGGTTTGATTCCAAGTGGACCCAAACATACTAAAAAGTTCTACATTCCCCCCAAATAGCACGTTAATATTTGAAATGGATGTTGTGGTAATAGAATATGACAACCAAGACACCAAAATAGTTTGTCTAACTGGGTCAACCCAGTGAAATACTGCTCTTGGTACTGCTAGGCAAAAAAGACATCATCCTGAACTTTAAATAATCAGATTACATTTTGGTATAATCATCCCAGGAGAGTTGGTACCACATGCAGAAACAGCAGCAGTACCATTGAATTGTGTTAATTGTATTTGACAGGTGCAGATTCTTTTCACATTTGACAGTCTCATTTTTTCTTGTCAACCTTAGACAGGTAGTCATAGTTGGCCTATTTGAGGAAAATGTTTCTACCTGGAAGTCATCTGTTGTTATTATTTTAAAAGCAAACTAATTCAGCACTCGAAAATGTTATTTGCTCTACAAGTGAAGGTCCACAGATGATACATGAACAATCTTCATTTACTCTGGCAAATTGAAGGTAAAGTTTTTTCACACTATGGATAATTTTTCACTCTGTACCAATGAAAGGTGGTCCTTAAAGCTAGGTGATGTGTAGTGACTAATTGTGAGCCCAGAGTCTACCACTAGTCATGGCTAGTTTTGTTTATGGCAAAAAGATGTGATAGAACTAATATACCTTTCTTTCTCTCTGTTATCTCAAAACAATTGTTAAGATGGTAGAAATCTGTAAAAAAAAAAACTCCAATTTACGAGCTAGTTCACAAAACTTAAACTCCAGATGAAAGCAAATCCACAAATCAATTGAAATGAACAGATTTTTGTTTGAAATTTACCTTTAAAAATGCTAATGTGACTGGGTGTTTCAGACTTTAAACAATGCCACCTGTGTGATTAGCCCATGTGTTTGAGTGACCCATCAAGAGTGCCGAAATAATGTACGAGGAACACGATGAAATCACTTCTAACATGCTGTCAAAGTCATTTCAGTGGCCAATAAAATGTGATTCTCATATACAGTTTATAGGACACTTAACACCAGATTGAAAAGCAGCGCATCACCTCCCACTCTGGTTGACTCTGCTGTTTGATGTCACAGTTGCCTGGAGAACACCGTTATGTTTTTAAATGGTATTAAAGCAAAATTATGCAACTTGCAATAGGGTGAATAGTGCCTCTGTCTCCGTATTAACTACTATTATCCATCATGTAACTTTTGTTGCCACGTCACAAGAAGTGTGTAACGCTTTACATCACACATCACCAACTATGTCACTGATTTTGGTGAAACTGGATCATATTTTATGGAAAAAAATGTTTTCCCTCTGCCTCGACTTTCTTGATGGACAGAAAGCTTGACTTGACTCTCGTGGCAGAGGTGGAGAGACTCACAAAGGATACTGAGGGAGGAACCAAACACCCACACACACACAAAAAAAAGAAAAATAAGTTATACAGGGGTTATACTTCCTTCCTTAAACATTTCTGGACTGATTTTCATTGAGAGATAATAATTAGGTGCGATTAAATGCACATCCACTGGAGTTATCAGGACGTAATGAGGCTCAGGTGTGTGAGAAAGTGCTGCTAGTCGAAGCAGTCTGGAAAATGGCAGTTTTTTAGAATTGCTACTCAGGACAAACCACAACTTCATATCTTTCCAGCTCATGAATTTTTTGTGGAAAACCAGCTCGGTGTTATTTCACAGATTCATCAACCAATAACCTAAACTGAACTGAAGTATCAAGGCAGAGCTCACCGCTTGAGCGACCTGCCCTGTCCATTTCTGTTTTTCTCCTCATTTCATCCCTTACTACACAGGTTAGGACTAGAATTGTATAATTAGCCCTTATCCCCTAGACCTAACACAATTTGAGCATTTGTTGCTTGTTGTATAATAAGTCTTTATTAGACATTATTAATAACTTATCAAGTCACTTGTCAGCTGCTGCAGTCCTGAAAATGTTTGCACTGAGCTAGAAAAACGTGAATTCTTAGCATTAATTATTTGATTGACTAATACATACCACAAGTTCAAAAAGCAAGCTAATCTTAGAATTTGTGCTGCGCCACACAAACAAATCAGTCATCAAACTTCATACCAATTAGTTATGCAATGTAGTGCAACAAATGCCGGCTGCACGCCAACTGACACCTGCAGCACACAATGCATCATACAGACAAAAATGTAGTCAGTAGTATCAATGTGCATCAACCTGTATGTGTCACCGTCTACAAAACAATGGGTGCTGATGTTTTGTTGGGTTTCAAACACCACTGTTGTGTTGCCCTTAAGTTCTGATGTCCCCACAACCACAGTTCAATAACAGACTTCTTTGTGGAAATGCTGTGTGTGTGTGTGTGTGTGTGTGTGTGTGTGTGTGTGTGTGTGTGTGTGTCTGTGTGTGTATATAAGGATAATCTGTTTGTGTGTGTGTCTAAGTGTGTGTGAGATCTATCCATCATGTGTCCCAGTGGATGTGGTTATCCATCATGTAATATGGTGTTAAAGAGAGAAAAATAATCACCCCTTTCCTACATCCCTCTTTCCCTGAGGGCCCCAAACACACACACACACACACACACACACACACACACACACACACACACACACACACACACACACACACACAGTTTTTCTCTCACTCATAGGGTGTGTATCTGGCACATGCACACTCTCTCTTTCCCTTCTTCGCCTCCTGAAATGAATCATGGGACGTCAGATGAGACTCGCTATGATCAGTCAACCTGCGTAACAACCCAGAGGAAGCACAGGGAAGGTGGGCTCCTCTGTAGCAGCACACCACACACACACACACACACACACACACACACACACACACACACACACACACACACACACACACACACACAAGAACACACTCATGTTACCCATATATTTGATACAATCCTTAGTTACCCCACACACTCTAACACACACACATTAACACATAATTTGTCACTTTTAGACTCCTCTTCGGCCTCCCTCTCATTATATTTTCTCTATTTACACACACTCCTCTGCACTGTGTGAATGTTCCAGGAGGTTTTCTCTGCTGCAGATGCTCAGATGAATTTCCTGCTCTAATTGAATAATAAGGAAGCAGCTCAGCAGGGAAGTCAGCAAACACCACCAAGTACAGACAGATTGTGTGTGTGTGTGTGTGCATGTGTGGAACTTCTTGTGTTCCTGTCCTTAAAAGAACAAAATAAAAAAAAACTATGCTTTTGCAACCAATCATCAAATAAAAGATGCCTTAAAAAACAACTTACCTAATGGATAGCATTGTCCATTGGTCTGTCCATTGTCTCAGATTTTGGACCAGATCAAAATTTGTAAACAGAAAACTGTTATATCATTTCAGTGGATAAATATAGTTTTCAAGTAGGCTCCATGACAGGCATTCAAGTAGGAAACTCATTTGTTTAAATTACAGTTTTTCACAATTGGCACCTCACATTTCTCTAGTTCACTTTTCAAAACCCTTCACACGGTTCTCTACACCAACATGCAGCTCAGCACAACAGTTAATCTCGCAGCCAAAAAATGCTCTCATGCAAACAAAACACTTTGTACACGTCTCAGGATCAACTCCTGTACCCGAACCACTGCCAACATATGTCTCCCAACTGTAACACTTTGTCACTCATGACCATAAACAAGAAGAAAAGACAATCAGTTGTGACAGAAAATATTAGCTCTAACTCTGAGCCAGAGGGGGAGAGGAACGGCGGTGCTATGAATGTGTCTTAGAACTATTTTCGTCCTTTCTCAACATGCTTACACCAAGAATATGGTTTTGTTGGACTGTTCAAGCAGCATGCAGGTGAGCAACTTCTAGTGCTGAATGGTTGCACAGCTCCCATATAAAGTGTCCTGCTCCATATAGTCCAACGAGACGACCAGACCCATGACCAAACAGGGGAGTAAAACATCACCATAGACCTTGTTCATCAGGTCCTTAATTCTGTGGTGAATGAGTACAATAGATCGGAAGCAATGATGCCACTTTGCTGTGGAAAACCTTGTTGAGAACAATACCAGCCTAGTGGGGCCCCTGATAAAGCTGAAAAGCTACTGACCTGCAAACATAGCACCATGAAAGTCTGGAGGCCCAAACTGCTGTAGCAAAGTTGATGGAAAATGACCCCAACAACAGGGATTTTGAAAATAAGACACAACCTGTTTATGTTCATGGGTCATAGTTATAATTTACTGTATTTAACATATCAAAAGTATATTTCTACACAAAGATTGAACACAGATCATGGATGTAAGGTGTGGCTGATAGTTTGCCTTTTTTCTAATGATGGAAGGGGGGTCACAGGGTCACAGTTTAAGAGTCACGGTTTGTTATTAAGCGTAATGGTTGAAAAAGGTCAGCCTTTTCCTTTTATTTTCTCCACTACAACTTACCTTCGGTGTGAATATAATAAAATTGGGTTATTTATGGTGGAGGGAGGGTAATTCATTTCCCCCAGTCAGTCAGGGATGCTCAAGAAAAAATATTTGTACCACTGGGGAGGGTAAAATATAGAAATACAGCAGCACTATCAACCCATTCATTACACCCAAGAGAGAAGTCTGATCATGTGGCTGGTGGTCATAAACTTTCCACCTCCATCAGGAAAAGAATTCCTCTGGGGTTAAGAAATGGAGAGTAAGCTGGAGGGAAAATAACACCATCCTGGGATGGGTTGTAAACCATTTTGTGACTGGAAGGTGAAACCTTACGTCCATACCTTATGTTCTGCCCCCTTTTCTCATCTAGCACAAGTCTTAAAGGTCATCAAATAATGAAAAAAGGTGCTCAGTGTTGTATGTATGTCCTAATTAGCAGTTTATGCATTTTATTTCATTTTCAAAGTAGGATGTGGCAGAATGTGACAAATTGTAGTCATCTTTACCATAACTTTGTGTTACCTTAGGTTCTGAACATTTAAACATGTACACAATGGTGTGGACATAGAGATTTGGTGATGGTTGAATCTGGTCAATATGGTCAGTGTAGGCATTCTTTGTCAAAGCAATAAAAAGTGATCCACAGTTTAGGCCACATTGACTTCTGCTGTGCTGACTGTATTAAGAGTTTTAAAAGAGAAAGAGATGTATCTGCTCCGTCAGACGGACTGTTGATGGATGTTGGAAGTGCTCCAGAAACACTTGGCCTGGGTAGATGTAAGTATCAAGTAGTGTCTGACTTTGACATTGGCGTTTAAGATCCACATTGGTTTGACTTGACCATGAGGGTGATTTTCTAAAAATGCTTTTAGTAAGTACTTTTAGTTGTCACCAGCTCTTAGGAGGCAGCAGATAAAACTTACACGAGTCGTTTTAGAAATTGCTCGCAGTCAATTACTCTCGGTAACGCACTTAACAGCTAACAGCAAACTGGCTTTACTATTGATCTATTGGGTCATAATGGCAACAGGCAAGACGCTTGTGCCTAGCTCACATAAATGTCTTTGTTGTTGTGTGTAATTATGTTGCATCTGCAAGTGTTTCTGTTTGAGTGTGTATGAATAAATGCTTGTGTGTATCTTCTGAAATGTGCCTGTGTTTTGTGCCTTAGTGGTTGTGTGGGCATAAGAAAGAGACATGTTCAGACTTTTAATTTTATTTTCTCTGCACTGCTTCCCCTTCTATTCATTTCTTGCTTTCTACCAACCTTGATTCTCTCATTCATTAATTCCATTCCCTCCTTCCTCATTTTTCGGTTGCTTGTCCCTCTCATTATTTCCTCCCTTCTCTTCATTACCATCCTTCTTCCTGTTCACTCTTTTCTTATTCCTCCTACCTGCTCATTCTTTTTCCTTCCTCTTCTTCCGTCCCTAATTTCCTCAACACTGTTTGATTTTCTGATGCCCATCACCCTCCTCACTCCGTCCCTTGATCCTTACTCCTCCTCCTCATCTCCTCCCTTTTTTTTTCTCTCTCTCTATATGCTTTGTACTTATGGTGCTATCCATTTGTCTCGTGAACTCGGAACCCGAGTTGGAAAGTGTAAATCTTGCAGCTATCTCGCGACATTTCACCGAGACACACCCCCTTTTGGTCAGAATTTCAGCCGTCCACCTCGGGGTACCTCACAGTACACCGAGCTAAACGGGGTGGCCCCTGGAGGACCCTGGTGGCTCGAGACAAACACCACAGCACTTGTTGAAATTGAAATAGGCGAAAATGGCAAAATATTATTGAAATGTAAGACTTGCAATAACGGAATTACTTGAAATGTTTGTGTTTCTTCAGAAAAACATGTTATTATTTCACATTGAGCTTGTTTAGAAGAGCCACAAGCAATAATAAGACAGCTGCTGCACTTCTTTCTGACTCGTAATGCCCAAAGACAAACTGGAACCCTATAAGTGGTACAAGCCAGGCAATGACGTCACGTTCTCGCGGCAGAACAACTCAGGCTCCGAGTTCACGAGACACATGGATAGCACCATTACTGTAATTCCTCCCATCTTTCAAGAAATTGCTTAACAAGGTAAACATATCTTGACTTGAGATTTGAGTAGGGAGCAAAATGTGATAAGATTTCTTGGTATTTCTTCAATTTATTTCACCCTGTCACTCCCCTAAAAGCTCACCCTGTTGAAGCACATTTACAATGTGAAGTGTTGAAAGTTTCTAAGGGGAGGGAAATATTTCTTCCACAGTCTCTCCCAATCCTGACTGTTACGAGTATAGTGTGGTGTGGTGGGACAAATCCAATGTGTTTATCCATTTCAATGCTTATACCTACACTACATGTGACTATTTTTCTAATATTATGGAGGAAGCAAGACCAATAAGCAGAATATTGACGGTTGCTGCTAAAAGTTTATCGTCATTAGGTCCACAAACAATATAGATATTCTGATTGGCTCTTTTGTTATTAACTCTCTTTGTTTCTCTTTCTTTCTTACCATTCCCCCATCCCCTTTTCCTCCCTTGTCTTCTTGTTAGTTTCTTCTTCTTATCCTCTCCTCTCTGTACCACCACAGTTCATATCACAGTCTCCAGCTTGCTCTTCCCTCCCAGGAGAAGCTAGAAGCAGCGAGCTCCATTCATAATGTATACAAGCTCCAACACCAAAACACATTCTTCATACAGTGTATTATATGAGCGGACTGGAGCTAAGGAAGAGAAATGCTACACAGTAAACTGCCACAGCGTGAAATACAGACTCAGCATTCAGGTCGAGAACCGCAGGAATTCACAGGTGAACAGAACAAAACTAAATAATTGTGCAATGAAAATATCATAGTTATTGTACAGTGCAAACACAAATAAACTATTTCATTATGGTAAATATCAAAACATTTTGAAAAACTTTGGGTTTTAGATTCTGTTAAAGGCTTTTATTTGTTTCACCATTTTATTTTTTAAAATTGTAAATAAGTTAAAAGTAATTAGTTATTATTTAAATAATTAATTCAAAGTAGTAATTTTTCTGTGCAAAAATTTAATTCAGGGTGCAGAATCAAGCTAATGGCACCCAACACACACATACTATGTATCTACTCTTCTTCTTTGATGATTACATGATTATAAAAAACAAAAAAAAGGGTTTCCCTTTGTACTGCAGGTTGTCTCTCACCTCTCCTTAGGGCCTGTCCTCAAGAATACGTTTTTCTCGATTCCAGATAAATACTTTAATGCATCGGTCTCGTGCCCAGGCGGATACAGCATTTTCGGGGTGTGAAAACTGTATTTTTTGGAAATGGGTCCCAGAGTGGGAAAATCCAAAAATGCTGGATTGCCCGTAGTCGTCAGGACGGCAAAAGGGATTTTTTCTGAAACAATGATGTATTTGCCCCGCCTCTCTAGCCTTTAACCTCAGCCGCTGCCGCGTCATAACAACAACAACAATGGCGGACTACTACTACTTGTTCGTAAACAGCGCATGCTCCATGGCTTCTCTTCCGGTTTTAGTGTATTGGCGTGGCGGCGTCACAGCGCCACATACAGGCCTGGCATATGTACTACAGCGTTTTGGGTCATTGTCAGTGAATCCGTGTGGACCCAGATATTTCTGGAAACGACGCCGTGTTTAAGGAGATGTTTTTCAAAACAACATCGTATTGGGTGAGGCCGCGTATTCGTGAGGACAAGCCCTTAGAATCACCTCAAGAAGCCCAACTCAAGGATCACTGGAGTCTATACACAAATCCCTGGGACCTCCTCAAAGAGACTTTGATTAGAAAACTTTCATAAACTTCTTAAGGAACCATGAAAAATCCTGACTGAACCTCATTGAGAACTCCCGGCATCCCCTCAAGGACCCACATGTTCCTTTCAGATGACACCCACTCAGTTACCATTGAAAATTCTTGAAGACCAAGGGAATCTATAAAGGACTATGGTAACTTGAAAAAGGACTGCCTGAACACCTTCAGGAACTATTGGAACCTCCTTAAGAAGAAGAACAGAAGTAAGAGGCCTATTCACTGACTATAGGATAGGGTGGCCATTTGTCCGGCTTTAGGCCGGACAGTCCAGTTTTTGAACACCCTGTCACACTCGTTTGTCCTCCTTTTGAGAAAATAACTAAAAAGGTCGTCTTTTGACACATTACCTTTTTAGTTTAATACTTATTGGCTAAAAATGTGTGTCAAACTAAGTAATTTCATTGGTTACATTTTCCTGTGGTGACCTATCAACACATGGCTAATTTTAATATTCAAATGAGCCATGTGTTGATTGCCCAGTGATCACCACAGTTGCTACCACCAGGCTGTCAATCAAGCTCTCAGCAACAGAGAACTAAGGTGAGCTAACATTGGTTGTTGGACTGAAATTCTGAAAATGCTCATACTCAGATGTATGGGCAGAGCCCTTTATCCCCAGATAAAAACATTAAGAACAGTTTCTGTATGATGTTTATTAGACCTATGTAATCTGAATTGGAAGGCCACATTGTCATGAGCTGTATCTTGTATATTTATTATTAGCTATGTGGTATGTGTATGCACCTTTATGTAATCTGGTGGAAAAACATTAAAATTTAAAACCGGATCATACCAAACAAATATCTGCTTACGTGTCCCTGTGTATGCAAAGTGTCCTCCTTTTTGATGTGAAGGAAATGGCTACCCTACTACAGAAACACCTGTCACCTTGCCTGTGACCTTTAGAAGTCACTCAAAAACCCTTCACACCACTTTAGTTCCCACCATCAAATGTCTTTGATGACCTTTGAAACATCTTCAGAACCTCTTTAAGAGCCCCTGGGACCTCTTTGTTGACTACTAAAACTTTCTCAAGAACCCCTGGGGCCTCTTTGATGATGCCTATTTTGTGAATCCCGTGTGTGAGTGTACATAGCACCAGCTCTGCTACTATACTAAACTTGCTGATCTGTGCACAGCTGCAGTCATACTGAGCTCCTGTAGCTTCCGGGCAGCTACCTAACAGCACACTGCTGAGGATTAGCCTGCTTACGCACATGAAGAACACCTCTCGTGTTTCCTACATGCCTACACTTACCATCACAGGGGTGTACAGCACGTTGGTGTCGTGCAGGGAATGCTGCGTGTGCATTCGAGGGCGATGAATATGCATGTGATATTTGCATCACAGTGTTCTTTCATGGATGTATACTTGCCACAAAGCAGTGGGGAAGAAATGCTTAAAAGATGTATACAAAATAAGAAGGCTTCTTCAAGTGGTAGGAAAATTGTTGTTTATACTGACACAACTGTGATTTGTTAAAATAATGGAATAAACAAAACTCTACCGAGTCTTTCTGGTTCGGCACAATTAATAAACTGGTTTCATGCATTCTTTATTGGGATTTAATGGGCTTTTATATTGAGTACTGAGTTTAGTATACTTGTAAAGCCAGAATCTCTCTTAGCTGAGTTTTTTTTTTTTTTTTTTTTTGTCTTCAAGAACAACAAATTGAATCATTTTAGCCCAGGTGCTGGAAGCTGGGGTTGAGAGGAAAAAGAGGTTAAGTGGTAAATCATTTTAATAATCTGTTTACTACATTACATTACATTAGTGTGAAGCAAATTAAAATAAGTATTAAGTGTCCCTAAGGTATACTATGATGAGGGTCATCCTCCAGAGTCATCGTTTAACCAAAGTATCTGTGGCAGTGTGTGTGTATCATAACCAGCCAAACCTTACACTTATACTCACTGTCTTATTGGCAGTCTTATTATATTAGATACATTAATTTATTTTAGTTTGGAGAGTAGTAGTTTTTCGTTCAGATGGTACTGTTAAATAAATACAGTTGCTTTTTGTTTAAGTGTTTACACCCACTTTCAACTAAATTATTTGCAAACTGAAAATTCATATAAAATTCATGTTCAGCTGTTGCACACTGTCACATACTGTCAGAAGCTCAGCGGCTGAAATATAAAAGAGAAACAAATGTCCACAGAAAAAACAGCAGCGTGTGTGTGTGCGTGTGTGTGAAAATTAAATGCTGAACAGCGTCCAGCTAATGTTCCAGCAGCCCAGTGCTTACATTAAGAGGATTAAAAAAACAACAAGTAAATCAACAACAGTCTGTGTTTTAATTAACAGAGGACAGCTTGTAAAAGTGTGTTCTTTACATAAAACTTAAATATATATATATTTTAAAAGATTGTAGAATGTCAAGATCTGTCTTCAACCTTTGGCAGTTTTAATTAATCATATTAATGTAATGAAAACCAAAGAAATAAAATGTAAGACACAAATCAAAGATGTTAATCAACAATTAAGCAGATAATTAAATTGAATCTCAGTCTAATCCCTTGTTTCTCTCTCTCTCCTTTTATTTTTACCTCTTTCTAGGGCCTCTCTCTTACTGAGTCTCTCTCTTGCTACTATTTAAAACCTCAGGCTTGTTCATGCATATCTGTGAATATAAAAAGGTTTTTTTGACTGGTCATGGCAGAAATCGCAGAGGTGTAACTAAAGAATACTGATGAAAAACAAGTTTTTGCAGGGTGGCGGTTGGAGGTAGCGGCATGCTGCTCCTATTGGTCGGTAGCAAAGAGGGATCCGGTGGGAGATCTTCCAAGGTCTTATATTATAAGCACCTGATCAGCAACCTGCCTGCACATCTGTCTTCAATAGTTCATTAGCCCCAGAGTGTATATAGTCCATGTTTCCTCTGTGAAGTTGCCAGATTCTCATTGTTGCCTTATGCCTGTTTTCCTGCCTAAGCCCATTGATTTGTGTACCTGTTCTGACTCCCTATCCAGTAATAAAATGCGAGCCAAAATACTTTAAGTCTGATTTAGGTGAACTGTCTTTAATTCTTTCCGTTCTGTTTAAAACTCCAAACATTGCTAATTAGAACAGAAATGGATAATGTTCGTCAGAAAATCAATGGTAATCATTATTCAAGTAACACTTTTATTATTAGATGCTAATTTCATAGCTAAGTGTATGTTAAATGTCTACAATTAGTTTTAATGCTACAAATAAACATTTACTGATTTACCCTTTTTAAAGGGTTTAGGATTTCAAAAGACACTTTAGATTTCAATTGCAGGTTGCAGTTCTTAGTTATAGTGTTAAAAGGACAGCAAAGACCACTGCTGTGCTGTTTTTTCCAGCATGTACTGTCATCAACTCCTCCAATTCAAGTACATCCTTACTTGACCTGGCAGTTGATGCATGTTCAAACATCACTCACTCATCACACACACACACACACACACACACACACACTGCTTGCTGCGTGCTACTATGCTGTTTGATCAGATTGAAATAAATTAGTATGTGACAGGAAATGAACACATGCATGACAGCCTGTTTAATGAGCATTGTGTGTGTGTGGACTGAAGAGGGCTGAAGAAGATACAGAGACCAAGGTAGTGGGTAAGATAGTAAGTGGGTGTTAAGACCAACAACAGCCCTGTGGGGCTGTGTTGTTGGGGGCATGTGGTTTCTGCCGAGCTCCAAAATTCCCAAAAGGTCTTATCAAGTGAATTATCTTCTTCCTATGGACCCCCTTGCTTCAGGTATTATGTTGTGTTGTGTTGTTGATGTTTTGCACATACACACATATAGTGAGGTACCAAGTGCACCAACTGTACACTGACACTGAAGGACTAAACTATAACATCAACTGTAACTTGGCATCCATTTCTGCACTAAATAGCTAACAGTGTTGTTGAATGAGTTGTGTGTGTGTGTGTGTGTCTTTGCACGCAGTGGGACTTAGATTAAGGCCAGGGTTAGGAACTGATAACTAACTGATTTTCTGTGCGTCAAATCTATGACAAATTACATATTTGTAGGTTTCATGTAACTAATCCTGTAATCCTGTATAATGTACAGCGTCCATACAAATAAACCCTGCAGGACTCCTGCAAGTCTGCTATACATCCAAAATGCAATGTTTGGTTACTGTGTGTGTGTGTGTGTGTGTGTGTGTGTGTGTGTGTGTGTGTGTGTGTGTGTGTAAGGGATCAGTGATGAAAGTGTGTGTTTGTAGGTGTATGTGCATTGATGCGAGTGGAGGTGATGTGTGAGCAGGTGCCCTGTGTGTGTGAGTGTGTGCACAAGTCTAAACCAGAATCAGAGCAGGGATCGGGGCTGTGCAATAGCCTAGAGTGGTGTGAACCTCCTTAATTACCCCCGTCTTTGATCTCAGCCTAACGAGGAGAAAACGAGGTGTTAACGAGCACAGGCGGGCTCTCGGGGACTTTCAGCTACTAATCACTCCATGGGAAAAGCGGTGTGTGTGTTTGTGTGTGTGTGTGTGTGTGTGTGTGTGTGTGTGTGTGTGTTTGTGTGTAGAGGGGGCACTATGCAGAAAGGTGCAGGGAGGGTTCAGGTGAGAATTTGAGAGTGGTTTACAGTTGGTCCTGCAAACACTGTGGAGCAGTTCTCCAGAATGTTTCTGAAAAGGTTGTAAGGTGGAGAGGAAGGTTCTGCGAAGCAAAATTTTGAACATTCTTTGGAGGAGTTGTACATTCAGGTGAAGACTGTAGGACCACAGGAGTTTTTGGCAGACCTTTGGGAAAAGTTGTGGTCATGTTCTTGGAGATTTTCTTAAATATAGCTGGATGAAGTTCTTGGAAATATGGAAATTCATTACATCAAAATGTTCACCTTATAATATTACCACTGACTGATTAACACAGCTGGGAAAAAAACAAATGCGCCAGTGTTTCTGAGAAGGAAACCTCAAACCTGTTTACCCTGACTGCTGAGTGGCTGATGACACTAAACAAACTGAAAGAGTTACTGTACAGTAGAGGTTAATTATTTCAAATGAGAAATTCATCACTGCTGCATTAATCAGCAATCATGCTTCATGCCTTGGATTTACTCATGCATTGATAATGAAGGATTAACTCAAACATTTCATCATTTATACTTTTCATTTACAGTGAATCTGTTATCAATAACAACACCTGTTAACCTCAGAACTCTCAGTTTAGAAAAACAAATGCATTGCACTTCTATGACTAATTTTAATGTGAGAAAGACATCCACAGCTTTGAAATGGAAGCTGTTTTCTTCTCTTATTGCTGTGACGAGGATGTGATGTGTGAAGGCCCCCTGAGTCCGCTCTTTAATTGCAATTTGAAAAAAATACACACAGCAAATCCTTAACATTCAGCTTCACCTCCGTGCAGCAGATGGTGAAGACAGTTTGTTCAGACCGGATGGTGTTATCAAGGCAGTGTTGTGCTCAGCTTACTTTTTATTTCAGGAATGAGTTATATAAATTCCTCTTCCATTCTCTCTCTCACTCACTCACTCACTCACTCTCACACACACACACTCACAGAGTATAACTTTAAATGTCTTTGTGGTCACTCATTTTAAATGTCCACGTAGCCGATCATAAAACTAGTAGAGGGCTCTCAGTAGATTGCAGCTCTCCGCCAGGCCCGTATCCCTGTGTGAAAAACACCCCAATGTCTTAAGTCATTTCACAGTTATTACAACACCTTGTTGCTAACTTTAACTTACATAAGTAACTTTACTGATAAAAATAACATACTTACTTTAACCCAAACTGTAATTTTATTTTTGGTGCCTAAACCTAACCAAACTGATCATTTCACAAGTTAACCACATGTTTATAATTGTTACCATGAAGACAAAGGTCCCCGACGTTCTCCTTTCCAGCACTAACAGCATTTAATGTCCCATGAAAAGATTCAAATACATACATATGACACGCAACGTCCTCAAAAGTGGCATGCTATTTATATGCTATCCTATGATATCGCGTTGGTCTGGGGGCATGTTGGTGAGGAACAGGGAATGCAGGTCAGGCTGTGTGTCCACCATGTATGCATGACAGTAGTGGAACAATGGGAGACAATCATGCAGGTTACATCATGAAGGTATAACCAGAGTAGACAGGCTGTATGGGGCAATTATTTGGACAAATTCAAAACAAAATGTCAATTTCAAAGTGAAAATGCCAACAGAAGATGTTTTTCAAGATTTTAAACTGAAGCAGTTGTTGATCACCTGTGGCCTTTACCGGACAGTTAAGGAATGTAAGTAGTCAGCAGTCAATGGTTATGTCAGGTATCCTCACGGAAAGAAATAGATAAGACTTGACTCTCTAGTGAAGCATTGCTACAGCCATGGCTGAGATGCACGAGTCCTGCCTCTCACCTGCTAACCTGGGCACCGAAATAAAAAGCAAGACGTCCCACGATGCATTGCTTGCACATTATCAGGGCACAGTGACCTTCCATTAAAAAGAAGAAGTAAATAAAAAGACACAGAAACAAAAAAAAAATGCTTTCATTCTGACCTTAGATACTTCACTGTAATTTACTTCTCAGTCTCAAGGATAAATTTCCTTTATCTCAGAGCTTTTGACTGGTATACTGTAGAGAGCAGGTGGTGCACACTAACTTAAAACTGTGTATCTGTGTGATTAAAAGAGGAAGAAAGGTTAAAGGTGTCGTACACTGTATGTGTGTCTGATGAAGACTGTGATTGAGTGCAACATCTAGATGGAAGACAGAGAGAAAGGGAGAGAGAGAGAGAGAGAGGTAGAGAAAGAATTAAGTTAGCCAGCAGCTGTGTATAACAGTTGCCTTGACCTTTAACTTAACAACTCAGTGCTGCCCACCTAAACTCAATTTTGATTCCTTACCTTCACCCTTAATATCACCCCTGAACTGACCCTTTCATAAAGTAAAGGCCTGGACATATAGTATCCTTTACTATTGGCGGGACACACACTCCCACATCCAAGGTGCATGTGTCCTTGCCAGCTTCGTACCAGTTGAAAGCCCAGAGATAAAGACACTTTATCCTATTGGGTCACAGTTTAGTATTATGTCAACAGTCAGCACAGGATATAAATATAGGGCTGCTACACACGTGTGCCATCAATGTGTTTACAGACAGTAAACATGTTGTTACAGAGGGTTCCTGCCAACGTGGAAACTCTGAAAAAGTACCGAACTGGAAAATTAGTTTTTGCATGCCTCAAAACTTTTTGGCAAATTTTCAATGTCATTAAAGGAAAAAGTCATGAAATTGTAATGTAATGTTTAGCACTTTGAAAAAAAAGGGAAAGCGAACTGGATTAAATTTGGAATATTAAATTACTCAAGTAACATTGCAGGGTAGATCAAACTTTCAGTCAACATGTAACTATTAACTTTCTACAAGATTGTTGCTCCTACTGGTGCCAAAGGGCCCAAATCAAGGGAAAAAAGTACATAAAAGTATATAGACAGACTTATGGCAATATACTGTAGTGTTAGTACACACACAGTTACTGCACATATAAAGATACTCTATACGTACTGTATGTAACTGTTACATACATTTAGCATAAATTATGTTATATATACATACATATCTGCTTATATTCTTCACTGTGCTATTAAATATCAGTACTAATAACAATATTTAGTGATGACAGCACTGGTTAGAATCAACAAAGGGACAATAGTATGTACTAGTACATGCTCGTTCTCTATAAGTGGGATTTATGAAGAGGTTTGACATCACATGTAGTGCCCTGAATGAAGGTTGGAAGTGTGTTTGACATTGCACAAGGTTATATAAGTGAATAAAGTGTGTTTGTATTCGTACTTACATGGTATGGAGGTGATAAGAGGTTGTTTGGCTGTTAATCTTTGGTCTGAAACGTCCCACATTATAACAGAATCTCTTGATTTTGCCAGCTGATGTGCAGCAGGGAAAATGCCTGCAGTGATTTGTTTGACAACAGCAGATCTGGCCTAGATTTTGTGCTACATTTTCTGACAATAATCGTTCAATGAGGGAATTCAAACAGCTTTTTAACAAAAAAATATGCATCAAAGACGTTCCACTGACAGGCAGGTTTCTAGTTAAATGTATTGCTTCAAGCTTCCCTCTAGGGATTCCAACATATTTTTTTTTTTCAAAAAAGCTTTATAAGCAAAGGTTTTATTTTATTTTAATTTTTTTTCACAAGAAAACAACAGAGAAACAACTGATTCCTGCCAAGCGAAAAAGACACCTCAACTTCTCATTTTCTAATAATGCTGTGCTGTAGACACAAAATAGGTTGAGGGAAAGTTTGTGCCCCCTCATAGTTATAATTAGGTGTGTATTTCTAGTTGCCGAAATATGGATAGAAAAATGGAAACCCGTCTGGCAGTGCAGAAAAGATGTACCAAAAGAAGGCTCCACCAAAAAGTGTGATCAGATGTGATCTATTTAAAGGTCCAGTGTGTAACATTTAGTTGGATCTACTGGCAGCAATTGAACATGTATTTTCATTAATGTACAATGAAATAAGAATCATTTGTTAGAACGAGACTTTTATATCTACTGCTTCAGGTCTTCCAAGAACCTTCCTTTCAACCGCCATGTTTGTACAATAGCCCAGGACGGACAAACGGATGGCTCTTATGCCAAGAGCGCCGAGGTCCCTCTCCTCTGCGCCAGAACAGAACCTCGATTAGTATCATTGGCACCTGTGTTTACCCAGCTATTTCATGTCAAAATGGCTACTGAGAAAAATGTCTATTGTTAGCTACTTAAATAGTTTGTGTGTTTATTCACAGCACTGTTACAGTTCCCTCAAACCTTTCTCTCAGTTTCCCTCAGTGAGATACACAGGACCAATGTGAATGTGAAAAATACAAATTTAAAGGAGTTTTTAATTCTTTCATTACTATTAAAGACCACTTGATATCTCGCCAACTGTATTAAGATCATTTGCATTTCATGCCAAGTGATGTGAATTTGGCAAAGCATTGCTGTACCATGAGGTTTTGTTAAAATGTCTGAACAACAACAATGGTATGATTAACCTAATTAAAATCTCATCAGATTGGCTGTGGATCACACGTACTTTCCACACTCCCATGTTAATTGAATTTGGACCTCCACCAGTGCTCATTACTGACATGTTGTCCTGACGACTTGTGTGATCATACAAGGCTCCATTTTTACATGCATTTACAAACAACAAACACACTTTTGTCTAGAAGCTAAATAATAATTACGGCATGCATAAAATCAACTCAATTCATATTAATTACAGTGGTGTGCCTTATTCAGGAACATTTTTATATCCTCATCTTTACTATATTGTGCGTTTTCCTATTAGACTTGCTTATACCACTGTTCTACAATATAAATTCTTGTGTTAACTTGACGAATGCCACCTTTATGTGAGTAGGTGTGTGTTCGTCACCACCAAGTTGCTATTACGGGTGACCTGTTCTTTCCCACTTCCAGGTAAATCTCAAATATCATCCAATAGTAAAAATAAGAACTTCTTGAAATCAGAAGATGAATAAAAACAGAACAAGCAAACAAAAATGTAGCTCAGTCGGCAGGACCAGTGGGTCATCCATTAATTGCAGAGTTGATGGTAAGTTGTATTATTGGAAGGGAATTCAGTCTCAAAATATGACAGAAATGGTTGCCAGATTTCCTTATAGTATTTCTGAGTGGAGCTTTGGTCAGTGTATTTAAGTTGTTCAAGTTTAAGATAACTCATTGCCTCCTCCACACAGAGATGGTGGCATAACCTTCTTCCAATTAAGTAGTATCAGGCGTCCGGCAAGTAAGGTAGCGAATGCTATAGCCTCCTCCTGGTAGCTTGTTATTGCTGTTTCCTGTGGGACTACCCCAAGCAATGCAGTCAGTGGTTTATAATCAATAACTGTGTTACACATATATAAAAAATATGACATATGTCTCTCCATAATGGGGCCAGTTTGGTGTATAACCAAAAAGGGTGGCTGAGGCTATCTGGGTCTCGACTGCACCTGATGCAGGTTGGGTCTAGACCAGGATATAACTTGGCCAATTTACTCACAGACAAATGTAGCATATGTAAAACCTTAAACTGTAATCGACCATGTCTAATACATACTGATGATGAGTGCATCAATTCAGCTGCCAATTCCATATCTGATATAGTAATTCCTAACTCTTCTTCCCACTACCTCCTTAAGTGGTAAAGTGATGTGGAGTCAACTCTCTGAATTTTATCATATGATACAGACACTAAACCTCCAGCAACTGGATCCCTGTGCAGGCATTCATCTATCCAGGAACTCTGTGGGGTTGTTAGAGAGAAGTATTGAAGTCCTTCTTTAACTGTTCAGAGGAAATAAAGTGCATGTCCTTAAAAAGATCCTTCACACACTTGATCCTTCTCCTGTGCCATAGTTGAAAAGCTGGGTCTGTGAGAGACAGAGCAAAATTGACATTTGCCAGAATAGGGGAAATAACAAGAGCTTGCTTGTGTTTAAATGGGTTCTAAACTGAGACTATATATTTAGAGAACCATGGATAATTGGGTTGTTTGTCCAATGACGTTTACTTAAGGGTAACGGGGCACAAAGTAAAAAGTGAAGTGACACCGGTTTATTTCAATGCTGTTCCATGAGACACCAAACTGGAGATTCATCATCCAATAATCTGAGATCCAAAACATCATCTTGTGGATATTGGCCGCCCAACAGTAATTCTCTTTATTGCGTCCCTATATCATATGAAAATACAATAAGCTACCAGTGATGAAAAGACTTTTGCCTTTGGATTTTATTTCCATGCACATACTCAGCTGTTGTGACATTTGGTAAAAGACATGTTATATTTGATCATCTGATGAAGACTCTAGATTCTAGTATGAGGATGAACTGTATGTTAGAGGTTATATATACTGCATATACATATATATCCATATGCATAGTGAGAGGTTGGGGTAATCTCCTGAGGTGGTTGGAGCTCTCTTGTTACAACACTACTGTCTAGACATAGAACAAAACTATTTTCAGTAAGAAAAAAGCATGCAAATGAACATAGGTCTAAAGTAGGTCTTTTTCACTATTGCATCATTACCTTGAGAGAATTCCTGTTTGTTTTCTGATCTGGTTCTCAAGGTAGTCGAGTCCCTGAAACCCCTCCACCTGCTCGACATTTATGCAGCGTTGGACTTGCTCCTCAGGCTGGCTCAGGGGAAATTCATTCACAAATCACCACCTGTTTGGTGGGCAGATCTTCTCTTATACGCCACATTTTCTTTCATGTGTTGCCTGATGTCTTTCCAGGATATTTTTAAATTCAACCACTGACCTTTTTGTTGAGATGAACACTTTCTTTTGTTCTTGACTGTTTTCCAGACATTTTAAAGTCTCATTAGGTTTCAGTTAGCGACAGCTCATGTATACAGTATGAACCTCGGAGCAGCTGTGGATAGGAATCTAATTATGAATAAAAGCTGCTGTATTTGAGTTTACTAGGGAGAAGAACTCCACAAAAAACCTAAACGAACACACACTTCTGACATCATCAGGTTATACAATTGTTGACGTTAGCTTACATTAGCCAAAAGTTGCCAAATTAAACATCCAACACACACGGAGCAACATTAGACAGTAACTTTATCTATCTACCACTTGGGGCTAGGTAGGTAGAGCATTGTGTCCACGTAGGGTTTTCTCTTGCATGCGCTTCATCCCAGAGCTCCCCTTTGCCCTGCCTCCACCTACCACCCACCTGAAGATATTATTTTCTCGATTGTAGAGACCCACACCAACATGGACATTTCAGCCCCTGTAGGCTGTATTGCCTTTTAAATTATGTAGAGGAGTACAAGCTTTCCAGGTGATTTTGTTATTTTCTGTTGTATAGTGCTTTCTATGATTTACTTTAATGATTAGAAAGGCTGCTTTCAGTCATTTTAAACATTTCCATGTGCACAATAATGTTACTGTTGTGGGACATTTCAGCAGCAAAGGTAAAAACTGTAGTTATAGACTTGATAGGACAGAGGCCTACTGAGAATTGAGCATTTTTAAACACTTTACTGTTGGTCACAGTGGGACAGGAAGTCTAGTTTAGGCTCTCCCAAGTCACTACAGTTATATCACACACCAAACTTACAGAGGTTGAACTGTAGAAAAATGACACAGATTCATGTACCTGTGATATGGTAACACAAGAGACTTTGCATATTTCAAGGTGTTTATTTTATGTTTGACAACATATCTGTTTTTTATTCATTCACAGTTTTTATATTCACTCTTTGAATTTATTAGTTTATTTATTTGAGATCTCCTCTTCCAGTGTACCAGACTGGCTTTGTTCATAAGTGCCTGTCATTACTTCCTGTGATTATTTTGTGTGCCTCTTTGTCTGCACCATTTTGTATTTGTCTTGATGTTGCTTTCTAGGCCAAGTCTGCTCTGAAAAGGAGGCCTCTCATCTCAGTGGGGCCGCAGTTAAACAAACAATAAATACATTTACAAAAAAAAGGCAAATCAGCCTGAGACAACATTTTCTTGGGAAAATGAAGGTTAAAAGGAAATTGTTGCTCAATCATCCGTTGCAACATTTCCTATCCCTGACAGGATTAAGCTTGATGGATATTTACCACAAAGAAAACAATTATTTCAAAGTGAATGAAAGGAGCCTGGATTAGTGCTTCTTATGGGGCTTTGTGCAGCCGCATATGTTTAGGAATTCAATTAGAGAGTGAAATTATAGAATAGATATAGCATTTAGTCTTTTTAATGTCCTATTGTTGAGTTATGAAAGCAGAGTATTATGTTGGCCGGTGAGGCATACAGTCTCTGTTGTGAATGGGATATAGTAAATGTGATTTTCTGAACAGCGATTGGCTCTCTTTGAAATACTATTTAGTACAATTCAGCAATTATATAATACACAGGAGTTTAACAGTGTAGAGTGCTGGATGATATTGAGAGAAAATGAACCATAAGATACTGGAACCTTGATAAGCTTTGAGTCTTTAATCAGACAGCACAGTCTCATAAAAAGGTGTTGATTTAAACACAATTGTAATATTAGATTTCTTTTAATACTTTAAGTACATTTTCATATATTTTGTCAACATTTTTACATATTCAGAGTACCTACTTTTACTTAAGTAAATACAACTGGCTGCCCAATTTTTCACTTCCAAACACCTGGCTAAACAATGTGTCAAGTGTCACTTTTGGCATTTGAGATGTTTGGGTTTCCAACAAGTGTCTCTCTCAAACCCACATCAGTTGAATTTGGCAAACATTTTGTCTTCCCCTCTACAGATGCCAAGTGAAACTTTCTGCACTTGTGAGTTTTAACATTTAGGACAAAAATCTTAAGGATAACAGCATGGCTCTTTGAGATTTTCATGCTACAATGATAACATTGTACTCGTCAAGTTACTGTAGTTGCTAAGATCTGAGAACACAGTGGCATGATAAAAAGTGGTCTAAAGGGTCAAGAAACACAGACAGATGATTACTGTAGACAGGCTTTAAACACGCTTGGTTAGGCTAGTCCTAAACTGAAAGTTAAAGGGCCAGTGTGTAGGATTTAGTGGAAGTGAGGCTGAAGATTGCAACCAACTGAAAACTGCTCGCCTTCCAAGCATGTAGGAAAAAATACTGTGGCCGCAAAACTCGAAGGCCCTTATCTAGAGCCAATTTTTGGTTTGTCCATTCCGGGCTACTATAGAAACATGGTGGTTAAACATGGAGGACTCCGTGGAGGAGGACCCGCTGTCACACGCTGCGTTTCATTAATCGTTCACTTACACTTGCCCTCGGGGGAATCCCCGCTGCCGTTCCAATTGTCTGGAAAACTGAAGTGAACTTGGTGAGATGGACCCTCGGAGGGCTGAGGGAGCGAGTGAACAACGATGGTCACTCCGAGGTGGATATCACCCACAATGCATTGCAGTTTACGTCATTGCCGCTATAACGCCAACAGCTGCCAATGAGTAAGGGCAAGTGCGTTTCATTTAAATCCCCCGCTCCTCCCCCGCCCACTTTCCCTCCATGCTCCAAGTGGCCTCCGTGCGACGTATGCTGTTCTGTCACCGACCACAAGCTTGGTTTCTCTATTCCTGGTTTCTGTCTGCCTCTCTCCTGGGCTGTTTGGTGATTCCTCACGACGACTACACACCGTGAGTTCGACCATCTCCTCTCCTGTGAGTTTCTGTGGTTCAGAGGCTCTGATCGTATTGTGTACGTACACTCACCTGCCGGCTCTTCAACTCCTGCAAAAGCTAGAATTGAACATTATCGTTTGCAGCTTGCTTGCTTTGTTTGTTCCACAAGCTGAAAATAAAGGTCATTATCAACTGTCTGCCTGCCTAAGTGTGCTGCATTTGGGTCCTAAACTGACCCGTTACAACCGCTCCTTCTGTAGATAAAAACTACTCCTTTTAAGGTTACAAACACAATTCCTCAGGTTCTTTCAGGTGAACGACTTTATTTGGAGGTTAAACTGAAAGGGAGCATACCCACAACATGTCGGTAGTCATCCCTCATTGCAAAATAAAACTGTGCAAAGTTCAAATGGGGAGAACTGATTCTGTCACCTCACACTTATCACAGTGTTGTTTAGTTCTCATCCATTACATCTACATTCATCACCCTTTTATGATATTTTGCTGTTTACAGTATATGGTAGTGAAAACCAATGATAGACGGGAAAGTGGCTCTGTTTCATTAAAAATCTCTGGATTAGGAGAGCACTCAATATGTGCACTGAGGCTGCACTGTTAAAGTCAGATTCTGGATATCAGTGTAAGCACTGCATCTTCAGAAGTCCACATATCTCACAACAGGTCAACAAGGCTTGTTTCTGTTCAAAGGCTTCCCCAAATGTAGCCGACCACACGACCAGTGAGTCCTTTTTAGCCCTCAGTATCACATAATACATTGCGCATCTGTCTGTGTTGTAATGGAAAGCACAGATAAACCCTGTTCATTTTTAATGTTAGGATATACAGTATCATTTGACTAGAATGTATTTAAGGTAATTCCCTTCAAGCGTTGCTTTGTTTAACATTACATTTTTGGGGCTGCTAATGTAAGCATTTTAGAACACAACCAGAAACCTTGAGAGTATAGCTGCAGAATCTTGAATAAATCCTAAATTGTAGCTGCAAATACAAACTGACTGAAGTGGTTTACTGTCATTGATGCTGGAGCCATTACACTAAAAATCATAAAAACATTCATAATGGCTTTTTGCTCTGTGTGTGACAAATCACTGTCACTGTAGCATGCTGTCATCTGTCTATTTTAAGAGACATTTGTCAGTGTGAGGGATGGAAAAGATGGCGAACTACTCTACACTCTCACATGCCCCCCCCACACAGCACACACACACACACACACACACACACTTTCATGTAGTTAGTTCTTACATGGAGTTCTTACAACAGAACAGCCACAAAACAAATTCAAGCTTTCATGACAGACAAGTCAGACTTGGAGTAGTGACAGAATTGTACTTGGAGAACAGAACGCTGATTCTGTGTGCATTGGTGTCTGTGCTGCTCTGCCATTTCCTGTTTCAAGATTTTAAGCAAATCTTAAAATAAAGTTGTTGAGATAGTGCCCTTACTATGGATGTGCCAATAAGTCCACCAGATTAAACAACAAAGTTATTGTCCGTGCACTATTGGCACTATTGATTACCACTATTGGCAGGACATAATTTGCCTCTGTCTTCCAAAACTATTACAAATCAGTGTTGAAAAACGAATCTGTTCAGAGAAAATGCTATGGTTAGGTCTAGGCACAAAAATGGTTGTTTGTGTGTGAGGGGCATTTAACATCATGGAATAATTTGCAATTACATTACAATAATAACCACATGGTTAAGGTAATGAAATGATCATGGTCATGCTTTGCACAAGACAACATTGGGTATACGTGGTGATGGGAAACAAACAGTGGTCTCGTGTGTGGTGTTTTGTTGACTCGTCCATCTCACCCCAACCTCCACTCTACCGTCACTCTACAACATCACCAACCATCATCCTTTGCTCCGATCATAATTAGGACAGCCAAGTGCTGCACTGTGGTTTAGTTTCTCATTTAGCGCATAAACACACTGTGGTAAAAAGTCCTTTGAAGAGACTAAAAATGCAAAAAATGACTGCTGCTCAGAAGGAAAAATCATACAAACTTGGAAGAGGTGTCACTCTCCTAACTTGACTTGATGTAGTCCATCACCAACCATGCACTGAGAACTCACAGCTCGCTTTCACATACAAGCCAGTAAACCAGTCAACTGCAACCCTGTGACAATAAACTTATTTTAATCCTCCATCAGCATTTTATTCAGTAACTTTCCAGAAACAAGCATCTCCACAGCCTCAATATGCAATAGACAGCTGCATGTTGGCACCATCAGCTATTTAAATACTGATGAGCACAGAAAAGGCCCCTTTGATTATGGTTTAATATGACTGTATGCAATAGAAGAGTAAAGGAAAGGGAGAGCATCTGTCCTTCCTGCAGTGCAGCTCTGATTAGATGGCCAATGTGAAATTGTCACCAGGAAATGTAAACCACAAGTGTTAAAACATACAGGAAAAACAGTAACATTTTTTTTGTACTGATATACGGTTGCTGTGTGTGTTTCTGTATTTGATTATGCTGTCTGTGCTCCCTTAGCAGATACTGTGTTGTTGCATTTCTCGGGTTGGTGTGACTGTGATTGGCTGTTTAGTTCAGCACTCAGTAAAGATCAGAATGGCCAGTTTACAAGTCCTAAATACATATTTAATGTCCCCAAATCTGATGCAAAACGCAAAATGTAATTGTTTGTGTGTTAAATTGTTTATTTATGGGGAAACTGTGTTTCTCGCACCAGGCACAGTGGTAAACACTTGTCTGAAAGCACTTTTACACACCTGCTCACACACTGACACACAGCAGCATGTGAGCAAGTGCTCCTTTTTTATCTCTGCATGTGTGCGTGTGTGAGAGGTGTCAACCTAACACACTCATACATTTTCATACCGAACCAAGGTCTGTTCCATTTGTCTTAGCTAAGTCTTCTCCAGGGTTTGTATCATAAATACTGAGCACTAATGTAAAGATTTTAAAACAGCTGGCGTGTGTATCCTCTTGTATTTATATATTTGCGAGGGCCAATTGGAGACTTAAAGGTCCAGTGTGCAACATTTGGGACAATCTATTGGCAGAAATAGAATATAATATTTATGGGTATGTTTTCATTAGTGTATAATCAGTCTGCCATTTTTCTACAGTAGCCCAGAACAGACAAATCAAACATTGCCTCAATCTGCAAGTTCACCTCTAGATGCTACTAAATCCTACACACTTTCCTTTAAACCAGTGAGGATATTTTTTTAAACTAAGCACAGACCTATTGTCCGGCCCTCACTTCTTCAATGTGCTTTTTGAGGCTTAAACTCCCATTTACCTCCAGTTGTGTCTAATAGTTTTGGGTAATTTGTGCAAATTTTGATTTAGATTTTGGCTTACAGCCTTAAAAAATACACTGGATGAAATTCTTTTTACCTTTCTTGTGAAGAATTTATTATATATTATATTATTATTTCCCCCCCATTTTTACTTTTGTTTTATTATACATTGTTATGTTTGAAATAGAGAAAGGGAACCTGTGACAAAATAACTTTAAAAACATAGTATGTGCTTGTCTCCTATTGCGCACACGACAAACACTCACATGCTTTTTTAAATGCGGGAATGATTCAGTTGTTATCACTTTGTGTGTACATAAAATGGCTTATATGTGCAGGCGTGTATTTGTGTGTGGTGGCGGAGTATTATTGAGGTGCTGTGAGGTTAGATGACTGGAAAGAAGATAGAGTTTAGGCTGGGAAGGAAGGCGTGCGTGTGGATTCCACCTGAGCTTATCTGGGGAATGTGTTATATTAAAAGGTCAACTGGAGGAAATTAAACTGTCATGTTTAGCGGAGGTGAAGCTCTGCTACGCACCAAGACAATAAAAATCGTTCTCACATGCAATGGATGCTGAGATGCATACGTATAATGTGCTCTGTCTGTGTGTGAGAATGTATTGTATGCGTTCTTTACATGTTTTCTACTACTATGATTTATCCAAAGTTAGATCAGTTGTGGGTTTCGCCTAGGTGGTCTTTTTATGGTATCATGAAGCAGCACAAACATTCAGCATTCCCAACGTTTGTGGCATTTTTTCAGATAGCAAAACATGATGAACAAGACAGAAGGAAAGTTTAAGATTATGCAAACATTTTATCAGGTTAAGCCCTGTGCCATGAACGATAGTGGTTATTACATGACTGTTGTTCTGCTCATTGGAACGTTACTGAATGTATCAAGACAACAGGTAAACATTGAGGAAGTTTTGAGTTCACAACATCAAAAAGCATCCATAGCAAATTAAAAAGGGCCAGATCAGGAAACAGAGGATTCTTACTCAGATATGGTGTTACTCATTGAAACAGGAGTAAAACAGAAACAGATTTTTAAATAAAGGCCTGTTCTGTCTGCAACTGAGGTAAATAAAGACCTCAATTTGAGAATGTGTGTATGTTAGTTAAGCCCCATTATCTAAGTTTTCTACATGCTACACTGAGTTGTAATAGGGTGAATAGGGCTTCTGTCATTCACACTCACCCATTCTTGCAATATGTAACATTTGGCTCCGGGTTGGAACAAGTGTGTAATGCTTTATGGCAGTAGTCACACACCACAAACTACATTATGTCACTGAATTTGACGAAACTGGATCATATTTTATGGAGGAAATGTGTCTTTGCTTTGTCCTCCGGCTGTTCCGCGTCAACTCTCAACAGTTTAAGGAGTTTCATGATGGACAGAAAGCTTTACTCGTTGCTAAACCAAGTTAACCGCTTAGCTTGTTCGCTCAGTCTGTGCTGCCCGGACTGGGAGGTGAAAGCACCGGGGGAGTGTTAGTATATTTACACTTCTGCCAAAGGAGCTTTGGACCGGAGGAGGAGAATTTCAAGCCCGAGGCGAAGGGGAGCCAGTGGGGAACGCTGACCGGGGAGCAGAGCTGGTGCTAGCGAGTAGGCTCAGTACCCTCTGGCAAAGCATGGCAAAGGCAAAAAGACCCAAGAGGAAGATAAGAAGAGAAAAGAGGAGAGAAGCCATCAGACAAGAGTACACCTTGGACTGGTTTTATGTCGTTGGCAAGAGCGTCATGAATTACTACTTGGTTTCAGTGTTTCACTTCTTGCCCACTGTGCACTATACAGCCTAATCAATATCAGAAAATAACCACTGAATGAACACTGTGCAAACATTTTTTGTTCCTATTTAAATATTTAATTAAATCTAACAGCAACTGTAACAACCCTCTGGTCGAAAGCCGATTCCTCTGGCCTGTACAAATGTTCCCACCATCTAGCATTGCGTATATGACTTGTTTTCCTCCCACACCTGTTACCTCTAGCAGAGGAAACTGGCAGTGGGGTATTAAAGTGGATTAAAGCCATAAAGTGAGAAACTATACAACACCAGACACAGCCCACTTGCTTACACAACATTTCCTCAGCTCATTAATCACAAAAGTTGCCGTCCCAGCCATAATATTTGGAGAAGCAACTTGTTAGGAAGCTTTTAGGGGTGAAAACTAAGATGTAGGATTTCCTTCCTGATCTTCAGAGTTTGTGTAAAATGTGCTAATTGGGGCAAACTAAGGTAATTATGTCTCTTCCCAAATCTGTTGACTGCAAGATCTGCTGTGTGCAGGGGATAGATAAGATAGGTATGGTAAATAAAGACCTTCATAAAACACAAGAGTTGTGATAGTTCTCAAACACCCTTTCTGTTGATACCTCTGTATTGTTAGGGCCTTAATCAATATTTATTGAAATACATAATACTATCTCTTTGGAACAATCTGCTTCCCTTACTGCAATTAATATCTACATTATC
The DNA here is from genome assembly GCF_905237075.1 of Dicentrarchus labrax. NCBI lineage: Eukaryota > Metazoa > Chordata > Actinopteri > Moronidae > Dicentrarchus > Dicentrarchus labrax. The sequence continues at coordinate 31,827,807 of NW_026136711.1, forward strand.
TTTATTTAAATAAAATAAAATTAAATTAGTTAAATTAAAAAGACGTGAAAAGGTTTCTAATTTGCAAGGATTCATAACCCCATGGATTTCAATATAATGGATTTCATCTGCTAAACATTATTCTGGTAAAATCATTTTATATTTCTATCAGTCTTGTATTTCAGCTCCCTGAATGAAGTATTACACAATTATTGTTTTTATCTGGTTCTTCTAAGTATAATTATATATCTATAAAAGGGAGGTATCGTCATAAGCCAGTTTTTGTCTTCAAACTTCTCCTGCACATTCTTATATATATATATATATATATATATATATATAATATACTGCATGTGTAGATAAAAAAAGTAAACTAATACACCTCCTACTGGCACAAAAAGGGTTTTAATAAAAGTTCACATTCAAAAGTTCAATGCATGTGGTAAAAGCAAAGAAAAACTGCAAAACTAAGAAGTTTGAGATAAAGTGCTAATCTGTGCGATGAGCCAAGAGGCAGTTTATAGTGTTTCAAACCGTACAGACTACATGTGATGTTTTCTATATTTTTCTGTATATCTGCAAACCACAAACTTTACTGACACTCACAGCTGTTACATTGGACACTGAAATGTACAGTAGGCTGTTTACTGTCTCACAGGACTACAAACAACACCTGTCCCATCTGCTGCTTCATGCAAAGTGTCATTTAGAATAGTTGGCGCAAAAGGGGGAGACATGTTTCTTTATGACAAATGTCTGTGTTTCAACAAAACTTTGAATTACAATCATTTCCTTACATGTTCCCCGACAGTTGGATTTCTGCATCAGGGACAGATGCGGCCTGACAGACGGGCGTTAGCAGCTGCTGGCAAAAAACAACCCCACAATGTTTTTGCTTAAGATTTATGAAACTCATGGTGGATTCTATCCTGATTTGCCTTCAACAAGTTTTAAAGAGGTTTTTTTTTGCAGTGACAGAACTATCTCGAAAAATAAGTTTATTATTTAACATTTTAGTTCAACATTTTCATAATAGAAGAATCACAGTGACAGTAAAATACACATTATAAGTGAAATCAACATTTGGAACACTAAGTTGTTGTGTAAAAACTTCTCACTACTCATGCAGAGAAGTTGGGGGTTGTCTCATTCTGAAGTCTCATGTTTTCTTGGACCCCATTTAGTGGCCACTGGAGGAACTGCATCTTAAGGCAGTCCACCAGAGTTAAAAGCCTCTGTGGGACTATTTGCCTTGTGTTCCACCATGTTCGTTGCACTGTGTGGCCTAATGGGGGGTGCAAGACTGTCCACAACAATCACACACAAGATCCTAGTTTCTCTCTCCTCCCAATGACACAATCATAAGATCATTAAACAATATAGCAAAGAACATTTCACACAGATCACAAGAGGTCGTAAACAGACATTGCTCCATTTTAAGAGGTCATAGGCCAAAATGAAAAGAAACATGAGATATGCTTTGTTTTTTCATCCCTTTCTCTGCACCACCACACCTCTGCAGTATTCATGCTGTCTGTTTACTTTTTCAAGGTTAATGTCTATGAATCATTGTTAAAAAACAGCTCAGTAAAATAACTTACAATAACTCTTTCTCTGTGTCATTTTGGTCAGGGGTCATTTGGGCATAAATAAGAGTTCTCAAGTAGGATGTTTTGTTTAAGAACAATGACATTCACATCTCTCTTTTCTCTTCCTCTTGCATTCAATTTCAATCAGTGTTTTAAAGTAAGCTGTTTTATTAAGAAACTCTCTTCGTCACCCCTTCAGTATCCCCCCCCCAAAAGGAGAACAGCTTCAGCAACTCTCTCTTTCTTTTGTGCTTCAACATCAGACTTCTCACTGAAGAAAATCAAATAACTCTCCTCAGTGCTCGCTCCCTCTGTTTCACTGCAGCACTGAGGGAAGAAAAATAATTCAATATGAGCATGAAGGAAGAGAATATGGTTACAAATTCTAGGAGACTTCCTCAGTTAGAACCTCCCTCATTGACTAGAACGATAAACTGACCACTAACCTCATACTGTATGATAACAACACATACATTTTAATGTTTTACAAACCATATTATTATATATTATCATATCCCCAAACAAAACTGATTACCAAATAAATCCTGTAGTTGATCTAGTTTTATTTTCATGATTCATAGAACCAGGACATCATGATGAAAAAATAACCAAAACTATTTGCAAGCATGGCCGTTCTACTGTAAATACTCACTAAATATTACATATAAAATACACTTGGGCATTCACAAAACATATAGCATACTGGGTGGCCCGCTAAAGTTCGCTAGCTAGAAGTCTGAAATTGATGTTTGCTGTATAACTGATTAATGTTAGCCAACCTGAGTCCCTGGTGACAGAAAATGGCACAGTTACATTTATTTGTGCACCCTTGTAAAAAAAAAAAAGGTGGTGCTAGAAGCTTGTTGACAGTGACTTGTAGTCCATGCAGTAAAGAGATACAAGGAGAAAAGCTCTGTTTGTGTTCTCATTTTGCAGAAGTGTTAATAAAGAAATATCAAAAAATGCATGGTGCAACGTGGCTTCCTCCATTTTCAACTCTGCAGCTTTCCCTCAGAGCTCGGCACTGTCAAGACCCATTACAGTTGGTCAAGGGAACAATTTAACGTGTCAGAGTTTACCAGAGTTTTACTTTCTCTGAGGCTCTGAACTAATTTAATTTACCTCAGTGAGCAAATCCACTGATCCTGTCAATTCCAATTCAATTTATTGATGTTGGTCTGAAATGTTGTCATAAATACTTCTGTGACTGAGCCTGCATTCATTTTAGCTTTTGGCCACTTGGGGCAGTGTAACAAGCTGTGAGCACAACACTGACACATTATCACCTTTTAAGACCAGTGTGTAGGATTCAGTGGCATTTAGAGGTGAAGTTGAACTGAACTGGGTTTTTGGCCACCTGGTGAATGTAAGTCACTGTGGGCTCTCCTTTAAGCTCTGTTTTGATTTCTACCAAGTCCTAAAAACAAAACTACCTCTTTGCTTCTCTATGTTCACCAGCTACTCACTAACTTTGTCTCTCTACTGGGCATCTGGAATACAGTGACCTTTCTGCTGAAGTTGGTGATAATTCACTGTGGGTTCATCACAATACATTTCCCCTTCCCTGTATATATTTGTTAACCATTGTTAACACACAAATATTGATTAGTGCTGGTTGAAGCTGCAGTGCATCATAAAGGCTGACCTCATAGTAATGCAGCTAGAAAGTGTTAAATGCAATGATTATTGCATGTTACAGTTTACCATTTCCAACTTAATATTAACATATGTTCCCTCCATCAGCTAAAAAGGTGATGAAATTAAATGATTTGTTGCCACAGTGGAGCCTTGCTATAGTACAAACAGGCATTGGAATTATTTTATAAAATGTTCCATACACCCCCTGATTATGTATGTCCACAACGTATTTCTGGCAGTAAGGGGTTCTACTATCGTATCTAGTTTTGCAGTGTCCTTGGGTAACTTCAAAGGTGCTCAAAATAAAATGCATTATATATACATTTGCGATCACTCACTCTGTATACAACTCTGCGCTCCGTATCCTCGCTGCCACACTGCTGCCTGCTTTCAGAAATGCCTCCTCCCTCTGTTAGTGTTTACATGAATTTGGAATGTTTTTAGGATGTGTTTGAGTTCATTACTTGTTGTGTATCTCAAGTTCTGCCAGGGGAGGTTGTGAGCTCAAGGACAGCCTGTGTCAAGCTTGTTCGATTTTGTTTTACGGTATTACATGAGCAAGGCCACACTGCCAAACTAAAATGCATATTGCTGCAATAAATAGCTAAAACCTTGACGTGATGTGAGTGTCCTGACTAAACTTTAGATTTTATTTTGACTTCATCAGTCCAATTATAGCTGTCTGCTTTTATTCTCTACGCGAACCTGATTGTGTAAACCACTGGGGGATTTGCATCTTCTGTGCTTCTGTTTTTCTTATTCTCTGTCTGATCAGAGAGTCTGTATCTTTCTCTCTCTCGCTGTGCTTTTTTCATTCCTCACTCACCCTTGTTTTCTCAGCTCCTTTTTCTGCCCTTGAAGGAAAAAACTGAGAAACAAGCAACACAACAAAATAAACAATCTTGCTTTTCCTCCCTTCACATAACTCCCATCTCTGTCTCTTCTGAACTGTGTTCATAGATAGATAACTGTGTGTGTGTGTGTGTGTGTGTGTGTGTGTGTGTGTGTGTGTGTGTGTGTGTGTGTGCCCAAGATTGCCCTTTGGCTTTTAATGAATGTCAGGAGTTTCAAACTTAACCGGTGTCAAGAAAACAAACAACTTGATGCTCTAAGTTCAAAAAGTATATCTGACAACTTTATAGCTGCGATGCAAGGTAACATTAATAACAGCACAAGCAATGAGGATACCCACTGTACACGCTCAGAGCTCTGATTTTATCTGGCAGGAATCAGTGAGAGGCTGTGGTGGTTTTCTGAAATAAACTGGTCTACGGATTACTATTTTATTTCTTGTCTCTACTTCTCACTCTTTGTATATTCAACAGGCTTAATTACATCTGGTAGCTTTGATCAGCATTGAAAATTGTATGTTTTCCCCCAGATAAGTTGTTAGGCCCGGTGGCAAGTATCCTTTTTACGGGTTAGGGTTAGGGTCTGCAACAGGCTAATGGCAGCATTAAGCTACGGCCTTATAGTTTCTGTGATAGCGGAATCAATGACAGAATCATGGAAATTAGATTTTTATTTATCCTTTGTGCTCTATCTATTTATTTCTATTGTTTCTATTTGTGCTTTATATATAAAGCTGGATTTGACTGGACTGGAAAAAAGCTATAACACAGATTCCACAGAGCTCCATATTAAGTCAGTGTTATGGTTTTGCGTTTTCTCTGCTTTCTTTCCATCTCCAAAGACTAAACAGACTCTGAATTCATACAGTCAACATCCAAACCATCATTAAGGACACATACATCAGTTCGGAATCTTTCATGGTTTTAGGTTTTCTGTGGTTAGTTCCAATTTTATTTCATAGTTTTACTCCCTTATGTCTTGTTTCACTTTACTTCCTGCCCTTTTGTGTTTCCTGCTTTTTTTGGCCCCACCTTTATTGTGTTCCCCTGTGTTCAATTAGTCCCCTCCTCTAGAGTTTATATTCCCTGTGTTACTTTCCTTCAATGTCAGTTTGTCGGTCCACTTTAGTGTCCAGTGTTCAAGCCATTTTCCTTGTGTCCTGTGTTTCCCTGTGTTTGGGATTATTACTGCCTGGTTTTGGACTCTGCCTCTGCTTTTTCCACTGAATTTGTTTGGCTTGTGGGAGCTGACCTTCTGTGTATTTTTTGGATCGTCCTGATCCTGTCTCCTGTCTTGCATTTGTGTCCTATTGCCAGTGATTTCACCAGTTATAACAGTCAGTGCTAAAAGCTTACCTGAGATCTGAACATATAAATCACGAACTATAGCACAGTACTGTGTTTTCAATAATATAATAAATTGAAGTTCAATTAAAGTAAGTTTTTACACTCAACAAAACACTTGAAAAACGTCTGATTGGCTACTGATTCTTCCTGCCTTGGGATGTTGGGCACATTTCAACAACAACAACAAAATAATTTTTTTTGCAAAAAGAAACTTGTATTCAAGTCCTGATTTGCTACTGTGCTGGATCAGCCACAGACACTGGACAAAAAGGACCTGTATCCGAAAAGATCCAACAGTTTACGTACATCTGAATTCAGATCTGCATATTTAATATCATAAAAATAGAAATCTGTCAAAGGTCTTCTGCATACAGTCCATGTCTTTGACAATTACCAAGGTATCACTGCCTTGGATTGTACTGTATTGTGTGCATTTGTGATCACTATAGGAGAGATAGGGTGAAAAAAATGTACTTGGGTTCCATTTGCTTATATTTGTGTCCTCTCCTTCTTGAGCACAAATTCAAAAAAGACAAAAAAAGTGCAAAAAGTGAGATTTTTTATCAATCAGTATTATTATTTATTATTTTCAAGAATTTAATCAAACATTTATTTGTGCTACTCACCTTGAAAATGCCCAGGGTAACATGGACCTTGAAACTGACCCATTCCTCGAGCTCTGCCTCCTCATCCATGGTTGGGAATTTTGTGGCAAACAGTTTTAAATTTTCAGTGCAGTCCCTCTTCAGAGCTCGTGGGCAGAGTGCATTGAGCACAGCTAGAATATTTATTTCTGGGAATCTCCTCGACAGAAGCTCAATCAGATGGTTCAAGTACGGCTCTATAACCTTTTTGAAAAGATGTGAAATTATATTAATAATAATAATAATACCATCTCAAGGAACTGAAAGAAAAGTTGTCCTCCTCTGTCGCTGTGTAATACCATACCAACTATCCATTTGGGACTTCACCAATTGATTTTAAAATTATCTATTTTCTTTTTAAATTCCCTGATGTGTAGGTCTGGCGGGGGCTTAACTTATAATATATATATATATACCTGCTGTACTAAAGATTTAGGAGGAAAACTGGCAAAACTGAATAAGGCATTTCTTTATTTCTTATTTTAATACATCAGACTAAACATTCAGGCTGTAAAAATCTGACAAACATTCACTGCCAACTTTGTTTCATTAGATAATTCATATTCAGTGCTATTTGGCCATGAAGGTACGCCATTTACTGTGCCGTGCTGTCCAATGGAAAACCATTCATGTGAATTTATGGCACAATTTGTCCTGGTTGCTTCCCCACAGGACTCATGTATAATCTTCTTTGTTGCTTACAAAGAAAGTAGAGCCTACCCGTCTCTCCTTTCCAATCTGTATTCAATTTTTCTTCACAAACACTAAAGCATCTTTTGCCAGGGACTCTCCAGCGATTTATAAGCAACTTCCCTTCCCTTAAAGTCTGTCCTGGCACCCACAAAAATCCAACATGACATATTTTCAATTCACAGCAAGCAGCATAAAATCTCACAGAGTAACACTGACTCCATTGAGAATTTCCCTTAATGACTCCCGGTTGGCACACTGTAAAGAATGGCGGGCTGGCAGAACTCTCTCCTCGTTCGATTTCATTCTGCAGATTCGACTGCTTTAACTCGATAAGATTTCTGTCAAGACTATGGAGGTGGATAAACTCAGAAGAAGGTAAAGTGACTACCAAATCAGCCATGGAGTGTGGTGAGAACGCTAACGCTGTGTGAAGCTACTTTACAAGCTAGTATACATGTGGAGATCAAGGCAGTTCATTCTGAGGTGAAAAGTGAGCTGACGTCGCTGTACACTGAGAGAAGACGTAAAGAAGGGGTTGGTTGAATTTTGTGCATTAACTAGGCCCTGGAAGCATGCTGGCAAAGTAACCCTAATTTAAAGAGGCACTCCAACACATTGAACACGCACAGAAAATCATGCAAACAAAATTTACTGACCTGGGATCAAAATCAGCAAATTCAGAGGATCTCTAATAACTGAATACAACACAGATAAACATCAACAGAAACTTTTCCCTTTGGTAATGAAATTAAAACCCCAGCGTGGTGAAATTATTGTGTGTTGTGCAAACATACAAAACATAGTTCAATACAAAACATATGATACATAACAGTTTTTGATGGTTTTACATTATTCAAAGTTTTTATACCAAGCATAATGTGAAATTGTGGTCTTCTGGAAATTATAACGTTTAGTATAATTACACTGGGCGATTTAAGTGGTATATGTGCATACATACCAATCATAGCTCAAACAATTTCTAAATTTGGCTGAATTATAAAAGCCAGAAGTGGCACTGAATGACTCCCATCGCTCAGTCAACCTCTTTGTCTTGCACAACAAGTGTGTGAATGTGAAGCACTTCTCACAGGCTGGTTGACACACCTGGATTGATCCCATTATTCTATATCAGAATCAGAAATACTTTATTGATCCCAAGATACAGTAGAGAATAAATATGTTTAACAATTTCTTTATCTACAGATCAACTTCAGCAGGAAAATATTGGTTTTACAGATGAAAAATATTACTTAGAATCACGCGACTGTTACATTGTTTTATTGGGGAATGGGATGGAAGGTGTTGAAACACTTTTTATATTGTTTTTCAGTAATTCAATTCAATTTTCAATTCAATTTTATTTGTATAGCGCCAATTCATAACAGAAGTTATCTCAGGACACTTTTCAAATAGAGCAGGTCTAGACCGAACTCTTTAAAGCATTAATTACAGAGACCCAACAGTACCACCATAAGCAAGCACTTGGCGACAAGGGCAAGGAAAAACTGCCTGTTAAAAGGCAGAAACCTAGGACAGATCCTCCGGCTCTAGGTGGGTGGTCGTCTGTCTCGACCAGTTGGGGTGAGAGAGAGACAGAGAGAGAGAGAGCAGAGAGAGAGAGAGCGAGAGAGAGAGAGAGAGAGAGAGTGAGAGACAGACAGACAGGTGCACAGCAACAACAGTATTGGCAATGGCAATCTAGCAGGACCGTGGCAGGAGGCTCCACCAGGATCGACAAGAACCTGCGAGATGAGAAAGCACAAGAACTCCGGGGAAGATAGATTTAGACTTTTTAATTCAGTAGAAGGCAGTCATTTTGGATGCAGACCGCCTCTAAAAAACAAAGAAGAAGAAAAAATAGACCACATCATCTAGATGAGCCTATTTAACAGTTGATTGGAGAGTGTCTCTGCTTGAATGGCCAGCCAACAGACACACATATGAGTTAAGTCCAGAATAATACAGCCAGCCATGGGAGTACGGAAGCCTATTGCATTCACTTGAATATTCATTTTTTTGGTTGGTTTTTCTGAGTAATTTTCTTCTGATTATCTGAATAATTTTTTTCCCCTGTTTTTCCGACTAATTTTTTCTGAGTTTAGAGAGCATTTGAAACAATAAACACATTCATTCCTTTATTGGAAGCTCGATTTAACAGAAACAATTTTAGTTCAATCAAGTTTTACTTTGATCTGGGTTTAAGACACTGGGAGATAGTTCTGTCTTTAAGTCATATAGATGGTATTATCATCAGTTTGTCGACTCTACGCAGGCACCTTTGTGGTTGTTCAGAAGGAAAGTCCACTCAGATCTGCTAGACATAGCAATGTCTATGGGAGTCACTTGCAGGTTGGAGGTTCTCGCGGGAGTTCGAAGTATCTCGATAATTCAGTAAAGAAATTACTCCGAAAAACGGGGGGAAAATTAGTCAGAAAAACAGAAAAAACTATTCAAAAAAACAAACAAACCAAAAAATAAAGAAAAAAATGATTTATTATTATTTTTAAGTGAATGCAATATGCTTCCGTAAGTCTACAACCTGAATGAGTAACATCACTACTGCCAGGTGTGCACCCAGCAGCTGATTTGCCGTTACTTGGGCAATAACGGTGCAAAAAAGTTGGAAAAAGGGTAATCAAACGGAACCGGGGGCGGGGAGAGAGGAGGATGTTTGGGTGTGTGTGAGCTGTACCTGCACTCAGTGATGGGATGGCTCCCTTCAAAAGCAGAATAAACACTATTAGGCTCAGGTATTTACTGCTGAATTAACAGCAGCAGGGTTTATTATGTAGTTAGTGAAACTGCAGCAGAGCAGTGTCAATGTAATCTAGCTACCTGGCTTGTTTGTATTAAATTAGTTTTTTTTTTGGACGGGGTGTCCCTTTAAGAGCCTCTCTGGCTGTGTCCGTTCGCCTTTTTTAGCCAGGTGCCTAATTACGCACGGAGCTCCCGGCGGCCGCTCTGCTGCCCGGCCTCCCCCTGCCTGCTAGCGCTCAGTGGTTCGCTCCAGTCGGCGCTCTGCTGCTGTTCATCACCGCCCCACTGGCCGGCGCGCAGTCGGAGCTTCAGCCCGGTTACCGAGCGCACACTGAGCCTCTCCGCCTGCCCGCTCTTCTCCTCTCGCTTCAGCCTCTTTGAGCGTTTTTGCCTCCTCCCTTGGTAGGTCAGTTCTCTCTTCCTCTCGTCCTCTACTCTTTCTTCCTGGTTTGTCCTCCCCTCTACTCTTATTTTGATTTTTTTTTTGCACTGAATTTTAGCGGCTGGTTGGATTTGTGTGTCTCTCTGTTGTCCTGCAAGTCTTTACCGGAGCTTTTACCCGCTGCTTGTTGCTGGAAGGAAGCCCATCTTCTGGCTTTTCTTGTGTTTATTCCAGTTTCTTTTATTTATCTTTGACATTTTCTCGCTTTTCATTTTAAGACACATCTCTTCTCTCAGATCTTACAAGATTTTTTTTTTTTTTTTTAATTTTGGTGTATTTAATTCTTCAGTTTGGCCTCTTTTATCTCATTTTTGCAGTTTGATTTGATTTTCCTTTTTTTCCCATAAAAGCCAAAGGGGATTAAAATGTCTCTTAAACTTGAATGTTGCGCACGCAGCGTGCCAGAACGCGGGATGAGGATGAGGATGAGGATGGTGATGGTTCTGATCAGCAAGTGTTGCACGGACAGCTGATCTTCATCCACGGAACTGCTCGTGTTTCTGTTGCTCTTCTGTTGAACAGTGATCTCGGTTGTGTCAGTGTCGGTGTGTGAATGTGTGTTTACAGCCACGCGCACAAACACGTCAGCATCCCCGTTTCGCTGTCGGTCCTCGTGAAGCAGACCGGGAGGAGCTGACAGGTCGGGTTTGTTACTCTGTCATGTCCTGTTCTGCATCCCTGATGTGTGATATCAGCAGACTGGCTGTTGCTCCATACAGATGTGAACCTCGCTGCACGCTGAGAATATTTGCATGACATCTCTTGCTCTTGTAAGCCTGCAGTCTGAATTGGGCTTTTTCTAGATTTGTTCTGGCATTTGGTGGACCAGAACTGAGTCACAGTGCACTGCGAAGATTTATCGATCAAGTTTGAAGAAGACGTAGGAAGCCCATCCAGGAATAACAATATTTAAAGGAATCCTTTAATTCCTGTATTTGTATTTTCCTTTGAAAGTTTCAGCTGGGTAAAAACTCTGCTAGTGGTGCATTCAAGTGCCATCGCAAATGAACAGGCTATAGTGCAGTTTGGCAGCTGACTCAAGTGTGATATGTATTTGAGCCTTACCAAAACAGCTGAAATCGGAGAAACATGTGTCTTAGTTAAGCGAGATAAGATTGTGAGTTGTGACTGAATTTATCTGGACTGCTGGAAGGGAGATCCACCTCATCCCAACCAAATAACGTCTGAATTTAAAGCCCCAGGATGAGCCTCATGAATGAACGACAAGTTTACCCTTTTTCATCAATAAATAACATTTTAAAGAGTCCTGTCACTTGATAAATGAAGGTTTGTGTTAGTAATATTGTCAAGTGTATGTCAGATGTTAGTTTGTGGGATGAAACACACAAAAAAAGGAGCAGAATACAGTATTTTACAACAGGCATGCAAATGAAAACATAGTGTCTGCCTCACGTCGCACCATAGTAACATTCTTGTGTTTAATGTGCACAGTGTGAAATGCACTCTGGGGCGTGGAGTCGGTGCTGTGCAGTAAGTTGCAGCCAGAGGCAGGACTGTGAGGCTCAGGGGAAGAGAAGAGTCTGCAGGATAAGATCAGTGAGGCTGCAGGCGCCTGCTGTGGACTGCTGGTGACTGTCTTTATTATTCTTAAACAGCATCTATGGAGGATTGATGATGCTGGTTTGTTTTTTTATGACTGTGTGTGTGGATCAGTCTGCTTGTTGCTGATGAGAAGTGTGTGCTAGCTTTGTGATATTCTGTTTGTAGCAGAACAACGCTTCATTATAAAATATGTTTCAATTACAGATGGTCCCAAACCCAGGTATTTGGCTCAGCACAAATAATTTAATCTTTTTAATTTCTCATGCCAAATGTCCAACAGATTCTGCTTTATAGCTCCACTAGGTCTTGCACAGTCTCACAGTTTGATTAGAGCTCCTCTCAGGTTGAAGATGGGTGGAGCTATGCTGAGAATTATTATACAGCTAAACTGAATTTTGCTCCACATTCATTTCTATGAGAAATGGGGCAAAATGCATTCTCCTCTGGTCACAAATATGCCCACATATTCTCTCTGCTTCGTGCAGAGATTAAAAAAGCTTTACAATATCCTAATGGTTTGAGAGACAGGGTGCCTGAGCTCCAATTCAGGAAATACTGATTGTTTAATTTCACAGCAAAGTAGGATAAAAGCAGCAGCATTTTTCAGCAGAAAAGGAACTGTCTGTACCCTATCTGCTCGGTTAGCAACTAGCTGGTAAATATAATGGAGCATTTAGCAGCTGAATAGTTGGTGGCAACCAAAAAACAGGGCTAAAAGAGACTGAACATTGGGCCTACATCCATTAGGTGGTCAGAAACATGAATCCAAAGGAATGATATTGTTGCTTGAAGTGTATATAAGCAATTGTTTGCTAAGATGTTCACCATATCAGTTTGTTGACTGATACGGTTTCTGCTGCCCCCCGGTGGCAAAAAAAACAGTTATTTCCATTTTAAAGGTTCAATTGGTGCAACATGCTTAACTGGAAAGGGACAGAGATGGCAATGGATCAGTCTGCACACGCCCACAAAGAGGTTTAATCTACTCTCAGCTCTACAGAACTCTTTAGCCCTGTTTTAGCTCATATCTTTGAATAACAGCACATTTACTGTAGTTCAGCCTCTCATCAACCTAATTTCCAGCAGCAGCAGGAAGCTGTTTTCTGTCCATCCACTGTACACTACCTGCAGACAGAAGACTGCAGTCCCCATGCCAAAATCTTTCGTGGTGCTGGATGAGGTCGCAAAAATTGCACTTTTGTTTAGTGCTTGTCAGTAGTTAGGCGGCAAGCGAGCTGCAAGCAATGTAACTGCTGTCGGGTGAAAAGCTTGCATCCCCAAAATGGAACAACAGGACATAGTCTTGGTGCTACGAAACAAAACATTTTAGGCAGGTTTCAGGTACAGGAGAGAAGATGTAATGCAACCCAGGAAGGCCAATTTGACTAACAGATCCAGATGAGAAGCCAAAACATTGTAGGCCTGTTAAGGAAAGAGATTCTTACTAGGAATGTACATTGCCACACATTGGATTGGCCACACAGCACACCTTCTGATGACAAATTGTGTTGCGGCAAAAGTAGAACCATGCAGGTTAATTTCTTTTTGCTTGACGTCCCTGCGTTTTTCTTCAGAGAACTGTGTTGACAACGCAGCAGCTCCATTGAAATTAATGTGTGGGCTGCATTTTTTTTTCTCTCACACATTTCCATTGTTTCTGTGCCTTTGACAGCTAGAAAGCTGGAGATTAAAGGTTCTCACCTGACAACAACGATAATACAACACTTGATGGTAGCACAGTACAGGCAAACACTGCTGAGTGACAATAAAAACTGTCACAGCGAGAACTACAGCGCTGGTTAAACGAGACACTGCGCTCACTATTCACACTGTTCATCATTCTACTACTGCGTGTGTTCAAGCTGCTGTTAGAGATTGAAAAGAGAAAAATGAAAACAAGGATAAATAAATCATGATTCAGTTTTAAACTTGGTCACGTTAATTATTCAGCGCCACTGTGCTGATAATGAATAGATGTTGCTGCACTTTGACTCCATGTGCAGGAACTCATTAGTGTTTGAGCTCTGCAGTGTTGTGTGATTTAGTTAGCAGAGGGCAATGAGGCAGTGTTGTTAAACATGTAGATTCTAAGTTGTATAAAAAATATTTCCATATTGATTTTTGTTGCATATTTATAGGTTTCTACAAAGAATGAATATTTGTCTTTTGTGGCATGCATTCAAGTTGGGAAAGATGTTGTGAAGAAGAAGAATTTTAGTTATAGTAACTGTAATACATGGTAAATCTGCAGTATGTAGGGTTAGGGTTAGGGTTAGTCACATGTACTATATATCAAACCTCAATAGTTTTTTGATAACAACCTAAAATGTGCATTAAACATCATACTGAATGTATGGAACATGTTTGAGTATGCAGGCACCCATAGTGGGTCTGCTGTGTGTACTCTTTTGGGTCATCAAGCCCTTTAGACATTCCCATGTAACACTTTCACCCTTCAAGAGATGCTTTTAGCTGAACTGACATGCTCTGTGTGTGTGAGAGTGAGTGAGTGTGTGTGTGTGTGTGTGTGTGTGTGTGTGTGTGTGTGTGTGTGTGTGTTTGTGAGTGGTGACAGGAGGTGTTCTTGCTCAAGGTCACTTCATTCAGGATATATGGTAGATGATTTACTGAACGTTTACATTGTATTGCTCAGTGGGTCTATGATCCAATATACAATTTGTAAAACCTAACACACTTTGTGTAGAAAAGTATTCTGCTGTTATACTGTTTTAAGTCATTGAACTTGAACTATAGATGTGTCTTCCTTTGCAAACGATGACCTGGATGTCCAACGTTTCCTCTCTGATTCTCAGTAGCAATACAGCTGGAGGGTAAATTCAGTTTTGGTTGAGCAGGCTTCTCTCTCTTTTTGTAGTGCATGTTGCATCGCTCCAAATGTTCCTCTCAGGGGGGGATCCTGTAATAGAAACTTGGATTGTAAAACTCAGGCTTGCAGTCCTTTGTAAGTGGGAGATTTCACATTCTTTCATTTTACCTTCCTATTCTCTGTAGTGGTGGTGGTAATTTCCTCGTGGAGTAACAATACAGAATGAGTAATGAAGAAAGCACCAGGTGGTCTCTTTTGAAGGAAAAAAAAGAAACCATGTTGTGCTGTGTTGCATGTGTGCACCTCTTTGTAGAAAAAAATATATTGTAAATACAAATATAGCTTTTCATGTTGACAGTTGAATTATAGAGTTTTAAAATTAAATCCAGAACCACATGTTCATACCATGCTATACAACCCTAATGTGTGCATTTACATTGACTGTTGACAACAATCCACCAGAGACGCTTAAGGCAATAACACTAATTTAATGGAGCTGCAACAAAGCACAGGGCTCTTTTCTACCAGATTTAAGAAAACTGAATACTTTCTCACAAATGTTCTCCTTAACTTTACTTCTCATTTACATTGATAACGGTTTAATTTGTCAGAGAACTGTAACTTGCTGCCTTTCGCAATCGTCAACCATTCTTTATTTATTAAAGCTCCCCTCCAGACACTTTTTAAAGTATGTAAAAAATACTCTGCTATGGTTAATGTTTTGCTTAACATGGTTGTCTCACATAAAAAGTTCACTTCATTGAGAAATTCTGGATCTATGTCCTTCCCACCGCTGCGTCTGCTAGGTTGACCGGTAAAAGAGTGGTACGCATCAAGATGGCTTGCATTAGAGGAAACCTCAGAGAGATTTATCCAGAGCCTACGTGTTTGAGCTTCAGTTAGACCCAGATTCACATGAGGAATCTGTTGTGCAACAAAATTGGCGACTAGCAGATGTATCAGAATGGTAAGTGTAATTAGACTCTTTTATTAGTTTATTTTGAGTGTTAGCTTGTTAGCTCGTAAGTGGCAGTGGCTGACACAGAGTTAGTTATGATGTTACAGTGTGTTCGCGTTGTTATTATGTAGTAGATAGTGGAAGGAAGCTCCAGGGTCCAATTTATGTCCAAGAAACGGCACTCTACCATGTTTGCTGTCATAACTTTCACAATGCTAGTGCAAACTGTCACTCACTGTACTGGTTAGTGCAGCGGAGGTTTCAGGTTTCTTTGCCGGTGGAATTTTCTAGACAGTGATTGGCTTTCAAATTCGTTACGTACTAAATCTAGCTTACCCAGGGTACGCTGGAGCTCCCCAGTAGAAGAAAACACCTCTCTTGTGACAAACTTAGCACAGATACAAGTCAGTAAAGTCAATATCTGACATTTGAGGGGATATAAACATACCATGTTGCTGTTCTGTATAAGAGCATGGGAAACAACCTCAGAAGCCACCCTGATAAAGATGGCTGAAAACAGAGAATAAAGCATACTGGAGAAGAGTTGTGCAGTGTTTTAATTCTGCTCATGGCTTGACAGTAACGGTTGATAACTTTTCCGAGTTGTAAAATCCTGTTTCATAGCATTAGAAATCATTGCAGTGTTTTGGTGCCTGATGAGCTTTTATCTGCCTTTTATACCTGCAACAGTATTACTTTTTACTATTCAACTGGTAGCCAAGCAGCTGATGTAACTTCAGTGCCACTTTATACTTGGACCGTTGAGGTTACTGTCGACTGATTTGGTTTTCATGAATGGTGGTTTCATCATGGTGATTTATGAGCCCATTAAGTATTTAACCATCCCCTGTACCTTTTTTATAGCTGTTTCCAATTGCATTGTAGATATTAAATGCACAATAGGAAACAAGACAGCACCAGACTTTACATACTAAGATCTGTACTGTAGAATGGACCAACTCACCTCAAATAAACTCCAAGAAAAACCAGAAGCTGATCCTCAACTTCTGTATTTTTTATTTTCTGTAGTGCGGTCTTGCACTTAATAAGGATGATGAATTTTAATTTAAGTTATTTATTACATTGAAACAAATCACAGCCATTTCAACACACATCCAAGCATTTTAGTTAAACGATCTATATTACTGTTTCCCCTCAAAGCATTAAGCTGTTGGCTCTGAAAGCTGGATAATTGCCCCCACGGATTGAAAAATGTAAATAGAGTGGAAACTCAATATCTTCGAGAAAGGCATGAACACACACACCAACGCTTGTGCAGTTTTACCACAATTGCCCATATGTCTTGATCTAAATACCCGCATAGAAGCCATTTTAAACCGTGAACATTCCCTGAATTAGTCCACGAAATACAATCAGCATGGAAGAACCAAACTTATTAAAAAATCTCTACAGGAGAAACTGGATATCAAATAGAAATAATTAAAGACTGCAAGAAATATTATATCCGGGCTTTGAGTCAGTAAGGGGTCATCTTCTCAAAGATATTACAGCCACAAATAATTGAAAAGCTATTACAATTACATGAAATAAAGTTGACAGCATCTATCCAACTGACATGCTTAATCTCTGTTTTGCTGATTTTCCCACATGCACTTCAGCTGCTCGCAGTAATTTGAGCACACAGCGGAGAATACAGACTGAACTCATCAATTTCTCTCATTGTAAAGACAGTCAGTGGTTTCACTGAGGCCCGAGCAATTTATATTAATGCAGGAGGAGTTTGTGTCCAAAATGAGAGCTGCAATTTGGAAGAAAAAGGTATTTCTAGAAAATGCAGCATATAATCAAAATGAATCAAAGTACTGTTTAAAGCAGCAGACACAAATGGCAGGTAGATGGATTTTGATAACTTAAATATAAATTATTTTTTACATGGCATCAATAAACCAACAAAGCAAAAGAAAAAAAAAATCAATTATTGTGTACAAGACATTTGAAACTTCTCTGAAACTTCTCTTTGCTTTGTTTACCCAGAAGTTATAGCATTAGGGAGACTTACAGATTTCTTTGTGTTTGAATACTGTTGGAAACATTTGAGATAATGTAAGTTCACAACTCAACAAAATGAATGACATTATTGACAACATTTTATTGTGGAAATGTTATATATATGTTAAAGACTGTAAAGACAGCTAACAGGAAACCAAACATTCCCCAAAATGTGTCCAATATCAGACACAAAATGTTACCGTATTCACAGGTAAAAATGTGTGCTGACTTATCTGATTTGGGTAAATTGATCCCTGAATAAACTCCCATTCCATTCAATGAGATTTAGCTTAGATTTCTTGTTTGCATTTTCAAATTGGGGCTTGTCAGGTCTTCTGCATAAAATCTGCAGTTCAAAGGTCCAAAACCAGCTCTTTTTTATAAATGTTTTTGAGGCATTTTTATGCTTTGAATGGATAGCTGGAGTAAAAAGTTAAGAGGAAACTGGAGAGCAAGATGGAGTATGATATTCAACAAAGATCCCCACTAACATATTTTTATAGCCAAAACTCATGATCTTGAATGAAATGTTTATATTATTTGAATATAAAGGTGCGTACAATTTTAAGGTTCATTGTAGATCAGCTTCTTAATTATAAACAATTGCCAAATGGTTCCATTGACAAGACCAAAGTGATCTGTGTGTTTTGTCGTTGTGAACTGAGCTATCATCGCAGCACGTTCAGTCTGAAATACCAGTGTTACAGTGTTACATTGTGTGAGAGATTATTTGCTCCAAGTGAGAATGTTAGTGTGAAATTGAACACTACAGTATATGCCAATGTTGTTTTCAATAAAAATAACATTTGCACAAAGCAAGCCAATCCACTTTTCCATGTTGATAAGAGCATTTAAATGAGAAAAAATAATGGGACAAAAAGAAATCAAGGGACATTTTGAATAGATAAAAATGTGCGATTAATTGCGAGTTAATTATGACATTATTGCGATTTATCGCAATTAAATATTTTAATTGTTTGACAGCAATAATTTGTTTATATATTTATTTATATATATATATATTACTGTACCACAACCAGATCACTAACCACAACCTCACTGTTCCAAGGAAACCAACCTTGACCCACACACACACACACACACACACACACATACACACACATACACACAGTGAAGCAGCAGCCAGCTGAACATCACTTGAGAGCAGATGGGGGGTTAACGGTGACACACACTCACACGCATATGCTCGGTGTTCGCTTGCCCAGAGAGACTCACACCTACACATAGGACATTAACATACGCACACACATAGCTGAAGGGTATCACTGGTGCAGATAATGGAGGCACGCAAACATGTCTTTCTGTCTGTGAGTCCATGCAGCACTCATTGAATGGTTTACTGATTACTAAAAGTGGGTGATTTGGTTAAAATCTATCCCTGGTTATGTAATTTTATGTATTATGATATCTAAATATTTTTGAAAAGTGCATTTTCAAGCACATTCAACAGAGAAATTGTTTTAAACTGATCAAGTCAAATACATTAATCAATTAATCAGTCAATTAATCAGTCAATTGATTAATTGATTAAATAAATTCTGTAAATCCAATGCTGCCATGAAGCAGTCCTGCAGTATTGCCTAGAAGGGCTCAATCACACATGTTAAAGGAGAGATACATTTCTAGAAATTAGATATGTCAAAATCTTATTATTGACTGGTTAATTGATTAGTTTTCATGATTATTGCAACCACTACTAAAACATTACCTTAAAAAATTAAAAAACAAAAAACAAATGTACAAATCCATTTTTAAATGTTCTTTTTAACCAAAGAAGCCAAAGCCTCAGCTGTTTAATGTCGTCTCAACATGAATAGCTGTACGTGATATGTGTTAAATGGATTGCTTAAATGGTGAATTACTTGGACATAATTGAGCTCATTAGCTAATTTTTGGATGTATAGGCTACATGGTTTGCATCACATCCTCAGTTTTTCAGTGTTCAGTGTTTTCTGTTTTATTCAGTGCACTACACATCAACTTAAAACTTGCATAAGCTAAAGAAAGGTTAGTTATTGTTTTATGATAATGCTGTTGCAACCAGGGACTGCTCCGCAACACTCTCTGGTGGTGCATTTAAAGGCATACCGACAATGTCAGCTGCCTGACAACAAAACGTAATGATGCCAGAAACTACCAGCTCCCTTTTTAACAATGCTGTTGTTTTTTGTTTGCTTGTTTGTGTCTCCTGTGTTTGATTTTCTGACAACAGAGCTCATGAATATGCTTTAGTGCAGCCACTTGACTGACTGCTGATGCACTTGGCTGACTGGTTGTTTACTGACTAGTCGACTGACTGACTTGTCTGCTTTCTCTCTTCCGTTCACTGTCTTTGTCAGCATCTCTCTCTCTCTTTCCACTCTCCTCCATTCTTGATCTCTCTCTGGCTTTGCCAACATTTTCAACTAAACTCTCATTAATGCAAATTGCTTGTGCTCTCTCTTTGCTCCAACATTCACAGCCCTCCTCTGTGTGTGTGTGTGTGTGTGTGTGTGTGTGTGTGTGTGTGTGTGTGTGTGTGTGTGTGTGTGTGTGTGTGTGTGTGTGCGCGTGCAGTCAGGAGTCAAGAGGAGTCCTGACATTTAGAAACTCAGCCACCTCCCTGATTCAGCAGAAACACAGTAACAGATGGAAACCTCTCCTCCTCCTCCTCCTCCTCCTCCTCTCTCCATCATCTGCTTTCTTTCTCTTCATCTCCTCTCTGTCTCTCTCTTCTTTCTCTTTGTACCCCATCTGTGCTGTCTTATTTTGTCATTTATTTCACTTAATGTTGCTGTCAGTTCACTTTAATTTCTGGCCTTGTTAGTGCAACAGACACGTTCAGCTGAAGAGTCATCGTAGGGCGTTTTCAAACCTATAGTTTGTTTGCTCTGGTTTGAATCAGTTTTGTGTTTTTGGATTCTTTTTTGCGGAGAAGAAAATTCAAGTGAACCAAAATGCATCACTAAAAGCCATGTGAGAACTGTTAATTGGGGGCAATGTGTGAAGGGCAGGGGCGAGAAGGTAAACAAAGGAAAGAAGGTTATGTGATCTGGGTCTCAACTTTAATATACTGCCACCCCATTATTTTCTAACCATATGCATGGCTCTGTTCAGCAGCCTGGTCCTATCCCTAACCTTCAGCCTTAAACATGTAAGTGTTTTTCAATCTGGAACCGAACCTGGACTAATTTGAAATTGGCCCAGTATTGAGGGAGAGTGCTGCAGCCGACAGCCACGAAACGGGTTGCAACATAATCCTTCAGGGCAATTGCGCACCATCAATGTGCGTCCTTGTTTTTGCCACTGACAGGCTCAGATTGTTATTATAACATTATGGAAAGTATCCCCACAGAGATAGACCTTTCTGATGAAGAGTAAGATCCTTTTTGTTCAACCATAAAAACTGTTATATTGCTCTTTTCAAAGCCAACAATAACACAGAAAACGAACCGATTGAGTCACTTTGACACAAAAACATTTGTCTCACCCTTGCACGTCTTTATTTGTGATTTGTCAAATATGAAGAAGTCAGAATATTTCGTTACTAGTCCAGGTCAGACCTTGATTCATTCCCCGGCTAGCTGCTAGCAACTGCTGGTTTTGCTCTACAAATGAGGTCACATGAAATATGAAGACATAGTATAGATTTACCGACATAACACAGTAAAACATGAGAAAAATGAGAAGATGACTTTCCAAAGCCACTGTAAGTACAATCAGTCAGTCATGTCAGTCAGAGCAGCTTCTGTCAATGAACAGACTAAAAAGGCAGAAACAGGCTCCGCTGTTTTAGGGAGCTGTGAAGGAACTGCAGCAGGAACAAGGATTCTGCTGGGAGGACTAATCACCCCTCAATAAACACATACGTTATCAATACCAAACGCTTGGCCAATGAGGAGATCGGGGTGGTGGACTGAGCTGCAGCAGCCGGCGGCGTTCATTCAGCATATCAGGAGAGCAACAGTGAGAAGTGTCAGCATGAATAAATAAGCTGATGCCAATCAGCTAATGTAAGTGTGACTTCAATGCTTTGCCTGAGCTCACTCTCTCAGACCCTTTTGCTGTAATATTATAAAACGCTCCACTCGATAATGTCTTTGTTTATTGCATCGTGTTCTGATTATGATTATTGTATCATCAACTTCTAAGTAATTAAAACAATGTTCTGCATGCCTTTTTAAATTTCTTATGAGTGCCACCACTTTTTTTCTGCAACTAACAGTGAGCCTAAAAAAACCCTCCACAACTAAAAGCTTCTGCAGCATAATGCTCTTACAGTGGTATTTAATTACATGCAGAATGATACAATGTAAAGGATCTAAGCATATTAAAAAAACAACAACATATTTTACATGCACAGAAGGGTGACAAAAGAAAAACCTGAAGGAATGAGTGAAGAAACACGACAAATGTAGATGCTTTCATACAGGACACGAGGGATCATCGAATGTTTTGGTGACAATGAAACTGATGTGAATGAATTGAACACCTGTGGAAAAGCGGAGAGGGTTCCAGAGACCAGAGAGGAGGTTTGTGTTGGTTTTTCCTTAAAATTGTCTCTGAACATTTACTTTAATGTGATTCTCCCTCAAACAGGACAGGAGTTAGAGTTATAGGGAGGATTTAAAAAAAACAAACAAGAAAACAACTAGCTTGAAAATGCATAAAAGAAGAGGGAGAAGGTGAGGGAAGGAAGGAGACATCGAAGGATGGAGAAGAAGAATAAGCGAAAGAAAGACAAAGAGAGGAGAGGATAAGAGAGAAACGGGAGACAGAGATGAAAGGCAGAGAAGTAAAGGAGCAGAAAAGGTGTAGAAGGAGTACAGAGGAGGAGAGCTTGTGCGTGTGTGGTTGCATGAGTGTGTGTGCGTGTCTAATGACTGATAAAGCGAAGCGGGCGTTGAATTATAGATGCAGCCGAGGTGAAATTTTCATGAAAATGTTACTAAGCCATTCAAAGATTAGTCAAACAACCTCAGACATGACCTGAGAGCTAGAGGGGTGAAATGATGTAGGGGGGAGAGGAGGAAGAATGAGAGAAGAGGAAACTAAAGGATAATAGGATGGTAGGTAGAGAAGGAGAAGCATGGATGAAAGATGAGAAGGATGATGAAGAGATGGATGGGTAAAAACGTAAGATCTCAGAGAGAGGTAGAATAATATAGAAAAGGTGAGGAGAGATAAAAGAAATAAAGGAGGGAAGGACAGGTAGAAGAGAGGAAACAGAATGGAGGAGGAGAAAAGAAGCAGGGAGTGAGGGGAGGAGGTTAAGACCAGGAGCTGAGGAGACTAAAGAGGTAGAGAGGAATACTATGGATGGAAAAAAAGGAAAGCAAAGTAAAAGTAGGAGATGGAAGGATGCAGAGGGGGAAAAAGAGGATGGAGAATACAGCAGGAGGTAGAGAGGGGCAGAGGGAAGCAAGGAAAGGAGGTAGAATTGAGGAGATAAAAAGAAAGAGAGGTTCATTGGTAGAGTCGAGGAGGTAGAAGGAAAAGGTTGGAGAAGGTTGAGAAAGCAAATTAAGAGATAATGACAGGGAAGGTTGTCTCATATGATGGAGAGATGTGAGGAGGATAGCGAAAGAAAGGAAGTATAAAGAGAGAGAGGAAGGAAGAGAAGGACATGTGATACACAAATAAACTGTATTCTGCTGGTCAAAAGTGGTTTTCGTTCTTCCTCCAGACCTTTGCTGCTAACACTATAAAACCTTTGTTATATCTCCTAAACCAATATAAGCTTGTGTAAGCTAACATTAATTAGCATGTGAGCTACCCAGGGCTGTGTTTTGGAGACTGTTTACTGTTCAGTTTATTTGGTTCATGACATGAATGTGCCTTGAAAGACATCAGACAACCTTAGTCACTAAAACTCCAATAACTAGTCAATGGAAAAAGTATTGGACAAACTACATTGGTGACCTGACGGTGGCACTGTGTGAAATATTGAGTGACCACAAAGCTTAAATTCATCCTGAGGAGAACATGAATGTGTGTACTAAACTTCACGGCATTCCAACCAATACTTAAAGACATGTCACTTCATTAACCTCATGGTGGTGCGAGAGGAAAAGTCAAGGGATCAAATTACCAAAGTAATTAGGATTTATCCTCCGGACACTGTGAATGTCTGCACAGTATAGAGCTATTCAATAGGTATTGAGATATTTTAATCTGGACCAACACTGCCATCCCCAGAACTCCTAGTTTGGCTAAAACATCACGCACAAAAAAAAACAGAAACATTTTTTCTCATGCTCAGAATACTGTTGAGAATATGATAAAAAAAAAGTTGCTTTGCGTTGCACTGCATCTGCAAGACGTGGAAGAAGACGAGACAAACTAAAGTCGACTGATTTTTAAGAAAGTCTTTAAAAATGTCAGCAGCCAGCTTGTACTTTATAGCTTTAGCTTAGTTAAGTACTTTCAGTGGTAACTTACCTTCATTAACAGTTTTAAAGTACCTCAGAGTTCTTTCTTCTATGCTAATGATATTTCAAAAAAATGTAATATCCAGGTGATCATCATAACTCGCTTGAGGTGGAATGAAACTGCATCTGAGAGGAAGAGAAAGAAGGAAGTAAAGATGGAGAGGCAGAAAGAGTCTTAACGAGGCAGTGTTAACGAGTGTGTGTGAGAGGAAACCCTCTGATTGGTTCAGGCTCATTTCCCAGCAGCGCTGTGACTCTTCAGCGGAGCACGCGCATGTTCAGCTTCATTACCTGCTCTGTTTTGACCTTCTGCTGTTAAACTGATAACCAGCTCATTAAAATGACCCTTCCTACACACACACACACACACACACACACACACACACACACACACACACACACACACACAAGCTCTGTGTGTTGTATGAAATGTAGAACCATGTAGAACCTGAAATAAATTGGCAATTGTGTGTGTGGTCTAATTACAGTCCCCAGGCATTATAGGTTATTTGCATTAATAACACCACCATTGGCTTATATCCATTTAACAACAGTGTTTAGTCATTATCTGTTAACTGTTGTGTTGTTTTCAGCTAATTAGCTGGAAACTTTGCTGTTCCACATGATTTAACAAACCCCCCAAACAATAATGAAAATTAAAAAGAATTAGATGTATACTAGCTTGTAAAAGAGTGAAAATAATAAAATAACATACAATAAATGTTCAGACCAAAGCACGACCGTTTAAAAGTAAAGTGATAAATGTGTGTACTCAAGCAGTTTTAGTAACTTTTATAAAGAAAAAGATGTTACACCTAAGCCAAAGCATACATGCATGTGTGCTAAAAAAAAAAAAAAAAAGATCTCATGTGCTTCCTCATGTCCTGAACTCCTGTACATTTTGGTGTCAGTGTGTAAATTGTATTCAGCAAATACAAAAAATAGTATAGTGGGCATTCAGCTTCAGGCAGGGAAGGAAAAGAAATCCGGGTTTCCTCAAATATTTTACTATACTGCACAGAACTGTGCTGTATGACATGTTACATAATACTATTTTTATTTTCTATCACAGTCATTACTCATAAATGTGGCCCAGTGTTCACAATGAGATTAGCTAAATTCATATTTTTCAGTCACTGAGTGATGGTAAGGATAGTGTAGAGAAAATTACTTACATTGTAAGTTTGTGCACTGTTTACCATGAGTACCACTGACCGCCAGCAAGCCTCCCGCCCACACAGTTTGATTGACAGCAGATCCCTTGGAAATGCGATGCCAAAGCAATCTGGAGAAAACTGGATTTCTAGATGTTTCTCTGACCTTTTAGCTGATGCTAACTAACATTGGCTCATTAAGGAAAGAGTGAGGTGTGGTTGTAAATGATGATAATTATCAACCAGCCTCATTATTTGCAGTTATTTCATTTCAGCGGCTGTCTGTGTGCTTCTCAACTTGGCTGCATTAGCGATGCACCTTATCCCATAAAGCATTGCCCTGTCGATACCCGCAGCTCAACTGCTGCCAAATGTGTTGGCTCCCATTTCCTCCATCTATCATCTGTCCATTCATCCCAAAACCTGGTCCTCTTATCCAGCCACCACCCACAGTCTCTGGAACCACCCCAAGTTTATGTGCACCTTTCGATCTGTCGTGGTTGTCACACTGTCAGGACTGTCTGTGTATCATCTCTCCATCTGTCTGCTTGAAACATTGAATCCATCTGTAAACTCATGATCACAGCTAGTGCATCTCCAAAACCCTTTTACATTTTCAGCCTCATCCCTCAATCGTGAAAACCTTTCATGTCAGGGTTACGTGTGAAAAGAGTCGCTAAAAAAAACAACCAGTACTGATCGTTCGTTTGAACACTTAAATCAAGCTGTGTGGTTTCGTTTGTAAAGCGATCTCTTGTAGTCATGCACATAATGACAGTTCTCTCTCAGTATTGAAAGCAGAATCACTGTGATGTTGTTACACTACTGCAAAACGCCTTAGGGAGGAGGTCAGAGTGCAGTTTGGATTTCTTCTTCTACTTTCTTTACCTTGGATAAAAAGGTGGGATATCCGAATTACCCTTTCTTGTTTGACAACTTCACAGTTTGATCTGAGTTTTGTGAGCGTGTGCTGTCCTGGACAGAACTGCAGACTGGACACAACAACTAATCAGAGCAATGAAATGTGTCACATGTGACTTTTCATATCTGGACCGGTGATGCCCCCTGTCAGTCATTGTATAAAACCCTCCCCATATTAAATAGATGGTTGCAGTTGGTCCAACTAGATCCAGGTTGGGTTGAAGTTTGACTGGACGGGCAGCTAGATAAATCTGCTAGAGCAAGTGAAACTTGTCACATTTGCCTGGTTCCCAAGCTGGAAAGACCCTTAAATATCAATTATACAAGGTGCTTTGGATCTTCATGGTTTCCCATTGAATTTTAGCAGCACTGGACAAGGAGCAGTGGACGACCACTGAGATGACGCTGTTCAAAACACCTTGGTAGCTACATGAAACATGCTAACTTATCTACAACGTCACCCCACTCTCTTTGACTTCATCAATGTTTACATGCTGACATTTCAAACTATCAAAATTTGACTGATAATGGATACATCTGATGTTTATACAGTAACACAAACTGGTGTTGATGAAGTGTCCTGCTCAAGAACAACTGGACCGTGGTCACTAACAGTGTAGAGAGGTTTCAGTGTTCAAACTTAACTTCTCTTCAGGGGAAAAAGTCAGGTGAACTCTGCTACCCTCTCAGCTTGCTTAGTGGAGAGTAAATGGGTTCCCCACAAATTAAACAAATACCTAAGGGAGTCACAAATGTTCAGGACTCCCATGCATTGCTCAAAAAAAGATTTCTTTTTTTGAGAAAGATTGCTTTCTCAATCCCCAAAGTGGAAATTTGCTAGTCAGACAAATTCATGATATATCAACTCTTCAATAAGTTGATTCCCTCTCTCTTTATATATTTTCCTTCCTCTCTGAATAAATGAATCATCTTTAGTGGACCACCATCCACCAAAGTGTTTTATTAGCTGTTTTGATGGATACAGTGAGGAGGCAGCGAAGCAGGGAAGAGTGCAAAGAGAAGCACAACATTTCTGCAGTTAAATGTAAACTTATAGGTCATCATGATATATTATACTGTGGAAGAGTTACTGATGAGATGTGCTAACAGTTGAGATAGTTGATGAGTGGGGGGTTGGATGAAAAAATCACTAAATTAGCTGATATTTACTGTCATTTAATGGCACTCTAGAACTGACTGATCAGCTCACCCTGTTACAAGTATGGGACGAGAATCTGGATAAAGGCAATTGTCTGTCATGGGCACTTAAAGTTTCTCAAGGTTTCAAGTAGTTAAATATTGCACTTCCTTTGGGTTTGCAGACATGCAAGAGACAGAAAAGAACAGTCAAAATCAATGAGACAGAAGCTGAATTTTTCTGACATTTCAGTCTCTATTTTGGGTCAAACTCCAAAATTACTGGATTCTACACTTCACATTGCATCTTCAGCCCCTCCCTGACTGATAAATATCAACGTCTTTCAATTTCCCCATCCCCAGTTTGCAAAACAGGCTTTCAAAAGTTTCTTCGTGCCCTAGGGGTCTAAGACACAGACCATGTCACTGCACAGTGACTTTGGTTGCAGGTCATCAACCTCTCACTGTTTTTATTTGATGAGATAGTTCACTACAAACTTTATTTTTTTCCCTAAGTAGTACAGAAGTTGCAACAATAATCTCTGGTGTCATTGGATTATCTTGATATTCCCTCCAGTCTCCTTATTCCTCTCATTTCTCTAAATTCATGAAGCAGATTAATAAAACCCTGGAATAAGTGTAAATGTTTCGCTCTACTTGAAACATTTTCAACACATGCAGACACATCTGTGGTGGCAAATTCATATAGCATCTTTACATCAAAAATGTGCTTGCCATTCTGTCTGAACACAGGTAAGCCAAAAACCAAAGAGTCTCCTTTTAGCTTAAGTATGTTTTGTGAATATGACCCCTGGTAAATCCTAACGATTAAAGTCTTCAAAATCCCCTGACCTGGCCTACTTGAAATAGACCCTTTAAAAGTGTATGATATTCCAGGATTACCATATTAAATATTAAATGGGCAAAACCTTGAGGTACCAGATGAGCCTTTTGACACTATGGTTTTTTTGTCTTACACATACATGGATGTTTATCTGTTATTATTCCAAAGAAAAATGGATAAGAGGGTTTAACTGCATTCAAGTGTACTGTATATTATGTGTGTGTGACTTGACAAGTGTTTCAGGCACTTTTGATTTGTTTAATCAAATCAGAAGTGACTGTCATCCCAACTAAGGAAAAGAAATGGCATCAGAAAGCCAATTTCCAGTAAGAGCTCTTCACAGGGACAGAATCATTAGTCATTTTGCAGTGTCAGTTTAATTGATTAAATGAAGGAAAGAAGGCAAGAAAGACTGAAAAAAAGTTCCTTCAATTAGGCTGAATTAACCTTTCCCTGAGTTGTCAATATTCTTACTTATAGTGAACAAATGAATGAATGCATGAAAGATACAAATTGAAGGAAGCATGGTGATTCAAAACGTTAGTTTTCCATTACCAATCTGCCTCTAACTGCACAGAGGGAGGTGTAAATGAGTAAATTAATTAAGTGAGGGAAGTAAGCAAAGAAAGGACAAAAAGAAGGAAGGTCTAGCCGAAGGAAGGGAACGATGTAATAATAAAGAACAAAGGAGAAAGACAAGACTTCAAACATGCTGAATAAGCTTGGATCAGATGTGATTTAATTTTGAATATGAAGCAAGAAAAAACCGACGAAAGGAAGGAAGGAAGCTCTAGTGTAACTCAGCTGTAACCCATTGGTGGGTTTGTATGCATATCTGGCACTATCTAGAAGTCTATCATCACTGCCTGAACACTGAAAATGTATTATTCATTATTTTGCCGTATTGTTTCCCTCATTAACAAAACTCAAAAATGATGTATAAAAAATACATATTATGGGGACAAACTGGAAAAGGAAAGTACAAAAACCTAGAAAAACAGAGAACCATATATTTGAGACAACAACAACACCTCAAGGTCTGTTTAGAAGCTGTTCTGGGACTTTAAAACACATCAGCTTGCCCAGTTGTCATGGTATTGCGTTCACATTTCAAGTTCTCTGAGCACTCAAAGTACTTCTCATCTATGATGGCTTAAAAGCTCAGGTCCAAAGTTCAATCTTGATCCTGGAAGCAGCAGAAAACAATATTACCACAAGGTCCGTTTAGCGGTATGTAGCTTTCATAGCACACCACACTCTTGATCTTTGAACCTGAACATTTAAACAAACACAGATGAGAAGTCCTTAAAAATGGGTTGCATCGTCAAAAATGGGATTTCAGACGTTGTATAACGGTCTGACTTGGCTTGAAGCATACTGAGGCCTTGAGATTTAAATGCTTTTAAAAATAAATAGAAGGTCTGCTGCAGCAGACCAAGACTAATTCATGGCTGGTTGCTCAACAGTCTCAATAACTGTGCAATCTTAACATATGACACATCTCACTTCACACATTGACAACAAAGTAGAAGTAGAGTGATCACATAATTACCCTGTTATGTCCTACAGACGGCTGTCTGCTGCTTGGATGAGTCATATACTGCTGAAAATAAAAGTCATGAGGTTATATTTTGCTGTAGATACAGAATGTGTGTATGGATTTAGTTGTGAGTCAGACCAGCAAAGCCTAGGTTTATTATATTGTCTCCATTTTGTCCGCATGGTCAAGACAACACTGATCACCTGTCAAGTAGGGATGTGAATCCCCACCACTGAGGCCGATTCGATACACATCTTGATACGCTGCCAGCGATACGATACATTAACGATACAGTGGAGCCCCGCAAAGAAAGACATGCAAAGAAAGATACATTGCGCATTTAGCCGGCAGTTGTATCCGATGCACACTGAAGCTACCGGTGCACTCGCATCGCAAACGTCTGTCTCGGACCACCGATTCAAATCGGTGAATCTCTCCATCCCTACTGTCAAGGAAAGCAGGATGCACAGATGTAAATCATGACTTTGAGACACATGGAATTTACACAGAAGTATTAAGATGTTATGAATCAGGAGAGGTCAAAGGTCAATGTGGATTTTAAAAGGAAACCAGAAAAAACAAAGATCTACACATAACTTTCAGCAATGAAACGGCTCTTTGATGCTGAACTTAAAAACAGCAATGCTGTGAGCTAAATGTGAACGTGACAATGTTAACATGCTGATGTTAATAATGTTTCCCACTGAGACACAAAGTACAGCCATGGCCGATGGATGGATGATCGAATGGTCATTTATTTTGCAGGAATTTGTTCATAAACCACAACCTAAAATGAAAGATTTGTATATTCATAAGACATCCTGTAAAATATGTCTTCTACGTCTAATGGTTCATTAGGAATTATGTGCTAAAACATAAAGTGCTTTATTGCTAAAGGGAGGGAAGGAAAGGTGGCACTTTGTAAGACTTTATACTCAGTTCTTATAACAGCTACATGAGTGTCAAGTGTTACCTTTAAGTCCCATGTGTTAGTGCCTTTGTTCATCATTTATGAAGCGAAAGCATCAGATTTCAGAAAAATAAAAAGTTCCTTTAAAAAAAATCTACTTTAATACATTTGTTGTGTGTGTGTGTGTGTGTGTGTGTGTGTGTGTGTGTGTGTGTGTGTGTTTGCGTGTGTGTGTGTGTGCGTGCGAGTGCATCATGTTAATCTATGACTGATTACACATGTAAAGCTCTAAGTTGTTAATTTGAGCTTTGCCTGCGCTGCATTTCGGCTACTATGATTTATACATTGTTTTAGCGTGTGTTGAACAAAAGGAGGGTGGGGGAAGGGTACAGTGAATAAAAGAGCAAAGGAAAGACAAACACAAGAAAGAAATAAAGTCCTCAGACTGAATTAGCTCAGTTTAAGTGCAGTTAGTGGAAATCTGATGTGGCCTGTGTGTGTGTTTTCTAGTAGATGTGTGTGTGTGTATGTGTTTTGATGTGTGTATTTTCAGCCACCATGCCTCATGCATATCTGTGTGCCGTGCCGCGCCCCGAAGCACTGAGTTATAGTTTAATTTGTTCCTGCAGCCTCCTGCATTGAAAACAGCCTCACAAATCACAGACCACATCCAGACGTCAGCTCACAGGGAGGATGGCTATGCAGGATCAGGGTTCATGTGACAATATGTGTGTTAATGTGAACCTGCAAGTGTGAGTATTGAATAATGTGACACTTCAATCAGGCTCAAATGATCAGCAGAGCCTAGTTTTCACCTAGTAGTATGGACATACAAATGTGTAGCAGAATCAGACTTGAATCTCCTCCATGCTTCTTCGTGGCCATTGTATGCCACTGTTATCATGTATGTAGCTAGCCACCCATGTAGGAGGGTAATGTACCTTTCTTAATCCTGCATACAAAGCTCTGGTTGACTGCCAACGTATTTGAATCGCTGAACAAATCAGATACAGGTGTTAATATTGAGGTCTACAACCAGGATATTATAAGACAGAAGATTTAACAGTATGTCAACCTTCATACTTTGGGTTGTAATGAGCATTAAAGACTCTGGGGGACACTAACTAAAGTGGTTCATGTTGAATGACATTTAAGTTCAATGTTTCAGTTTTTGTGTGTTACTGTGGAGCAGTATGAATAGAAATTGGGCACCACAGCATCAAATATCATGTATAAAAGGCTTCAGCTACCCCAAAGAGCTGCACAAATGTGCAAAATGGGTTTGGAATGCACATAATTATATTTGCAAGAGCGTGATACGATATTTTATGCATGTGTAATTTTGTACATTTGTAATTTTTTTTCAAATACAACCACAGCTCGTTTTCATTCCCCCTCTTTTATTCTTTCATGCTTTTATGTGTGAAAGTCTTTTCCACTTTCAGCGAATGAGCTCATGCTTCATGCTGAGCTGTGGGTGTAGTGTGAGTAGTCTGAAGGTTAAATCAGAGTCCAATCATGTAAGACTCTAAACGTCAGGAGCTACATAAAATATGTGCAAATCTGTATTTCTAGTCTTTGTCTCGAAAAAAGAAATGCGTGATTGCTGTGCATAATCATGTATGAACACAGTATGTAATTCTGTCTGGTTTCTTTTGATATGGTATGATTTACACATGTACATTTTGTTTAAGTGCTGAATTTTCTTTTGAGAATACGTGGCAAATCAGTGATTTAAGACTCTCAAATCTTGTATTTTCTGCCTCCTTTTCTGCATCTTTGATCTTTTTCTGCTCTGAGCATCATTCAGCATGTGTGCATTGGTGTATTTTGTGTGTATGCATCTGGCACCAACCTCTCAGCTCTGCCACTGCAACCTGTCCTCTTAAATATTGTCAAGCAGAAACTGCTTGGTTGTCATGTAACACAAAGGTCTTGTCTGTCAGCGACAATGTTTCTGGCCATTCCTCAGACCTTCTAGCTGAAAAGAGAACAATATTTTATTTTCCATTTTGTTCCTCTCTCTCAAGGCAGCTACAGCTACAGCTACCTTAAGCATTCAGTTTTCTCAAACTGAGGGGGAAAATGTCTTTTTCTCCTGTCCTGACAAAGGCAGACTGTATTTGTTATAAAAGCATTTACGGCAGCTTCTTACTTGATATGAAACCTAAATCCTTGTAGTGACATTTCAATTTAAAATACATGAAAAATAGTTTCGGCTGACAGCCAATGTGGCACACAGCAACAGTATTTACACTAAAGATTGATTAAAAAAAAGTGCTGTGGTCTTCCTGGAAGTGAACTGAAGATGTTGTCAAAATGAACAATAAATAAAACTACATCCAAATAATAGTCTTCTCTTAAACTTTCAACTTACTGCATGAATAGATCAAATTACTTCAACACAATCCCTTCATTAGGGACACACACGTCCAAAAGAGCCTGGAGTTTATATTGATTGTCTAGTCTTATAAAGTCCCATAAATGTATATATCAGTTTTACTGTTTATGCTTCTGGTGCTTCTCTGACTAAATTAGAAAATACTCAGAAATGTTCAGACAAACAGTAAGTACTTTTCTATATTTCCATCACTGTCCACAAATTTCATGAACAGACAAAAACACTGTTATAGTTTGTCTTAATACTTACCTGCTTCCATTACTGAAAGCATGGTGTGAAAGTAATGATTTCAACAAAGCAGATTTGGGGAGTCATATAATCTTTTCTCTAATTAATTTAACATAATTTCCATATTCAACACTCAGCTCTGATCTATAGTCATGAAGGTCAGTGGTCTCTCTTCTCACACAGTTTCCACACTTCACAACACTCCAGGATGCCTCTGGTTGCCTTCACCCCCGCCGCACTTCATAAAGGGATTAAATACACAAGTGCTTGGCTCTACTGAAAGGTCAAACTGAGGCACTAATGCTCAGTTTGTTGGTTTTCTGATATATGAAGTGGGTACGCAGGCAGGAGGCTTACTGTCCTTTCCACAAAATACACAGATGACCATGCTTAGTCACACCACTGTGAGATCCCTTATTGATTTTGTCCGTAAAGATCCACTACCAGTCCTGAATGAGGTTTAATGGAGCAGGCAGGTTCGACCACGATTTTGCATTCTTGAGATGTGATTTGGGCAAAAGAGACTTTTTCTTATCTGAAAATGTGCCATTACAGCGTCGAAAAAAGAATGAATCAGCAAAGAAAATCAATGCTGTAATAGGATGTAAGTAGAAAATCTTTAGACCAACTAACCAGAATGGGATTTTGGTTTTGGTTGTAACTATGACGTTATCTACCTCAGAAAGACCTCATTCATTTAAAAGGTCTAGCTTGTAGAATTTAGTGGCATCTAGTGGTGAAGTTGCAGATTGTGACCAACTGAATAAACTAGCCTTCTTAGCATGTAGGAGAAACATAGTTGCCGAAAAGCCCTATCTAGAGCAAGTGTTTGGTTTGTCCTTTCTGGGCTATTGTAGAAATATCACATCCACAGAAGAGGACCCGCTCACTCTGTAGATAGAGATAGAAGTTAACGAATACACAATTCTTATTTTCTGGTGATTGTACACTTTTGAAAATTTACCCATGCATATTATATTCAATTTCTGCCAATAGATCTCTAGTCAATAAAATATCATAACTTACTCAAAAGTTACCAGAGCCTGTCTTAAAATCGCACTTTGGCACAATCCAGATATTTCAATAACTTACAGGAAAGATGTAAAGAAAATGTTCCACCGTAGTTTTGCCATATTTGATAGATTTACAAGAATAATAAAAATAATTTTGTTGGACGTTATTGATAAAATTGATTGCAGACTTACAGACCTGAAATTATATGTGAATAAAACCAAAAGGTAATTATTTAAGACCAACATTATCATTATCTGAAGGTGGTTGCACACCAACACTGTGCCAGTTCTTTAAAATGATCTTGGTGCTGTTTCTGTCCCCTTTTGGCATCCCTGCTCTGCAGCTCTTAGTAATAAGATTAGAAGAGGATGGACTGAAAGGTCAAACAAGGGAGCGGAAGGTTCTGTTTGATTCAAGTCAAGTCAAATTTGGTTCTAATGGGCTTTTAACACAACAGGGTTTGTCACTAAAGGCACCACAGAAGAAAGATTGACATGAATACAGATTGAACAAAGTATGCAGATTTGTAATAGTGAGAGAGACAATGGATAAACAAATAAATGCCAGCTAGTTGGGATTAAAGATTCAGATTGCAAATCCAGTTTTGTGTTTCACAAATTTTTCACAGTGAGAGGTTGGGGATAGGCTTCTGTTTCTTATGTGATACACAGTACCACTTCCCCTAAAGCTATTTGACATAAACTGCCATAACTGATGACTACTGCAACTCGCTGAATTCAAATGTCTAGGTCAAAACTTAATAGTTGGAAGTAAAAGCTAGATTAGCCTTTATCATTTGCCTTTCAGGTACTGCATTTGGTCATAAACATAAAGGTATTGGACAAACAGAAATGTCACACTGCTGATGTCAATCCATCCACACAAGACAAAAAAAACAAAACAGTTCTAGATGAAAAGTCACCAAAGTCAGACTGATTCATCCTAAAGGGGACTTGGATGTGTGTACCAAATTTCATGACAGTCCATCCCGACAGACATTTCACTCTGAACCAAGAATGTCAATCACTGACATCATTAGAATTTATCCTCTTAGGTCACAGGGAGTCTGATTATGTGAATATGCAGAAACGCAACCTGCTGTGAATAATGAATACACATGAAAGTGGGGGTCATAATGGTGGGGTGTATGGTATTAATATGGATTGCTCAATCATATGTGTGTCTGAATGTGGTTATTGAATTTAATCCACTGAGTAATGTGTTAAGGCACTGAAAGACTCCTCATGGAAATGGGAAAGCCTTGACCTTTCCAGATGCATCTGATTACTGTCGGCTTCACTCTGTCAAAAGACTGTGTGTGTGTGTGTGTGTGTGTGTGTGTGTGTGTGTGTGTGTGTGTGTGTGTGGATGGGCAAGGGTGTGGGTTATTGAAAGTTGGTTGGACTCGAGCTGACTCAACTATTAAAGTAGATAAATTAGTATGATGAAATTGGTTAATGTGCTTCCTGTAGTCTTAAAAAAATTAAAAATTTTCAATGCACTCAACCAATCAGATTTCCTACTGAAACTGACTCAATAGATTTTTAACCACAAAACAATGAGTAATATAGTTTATGTACCAATTATTCCATGTATGATTCATCAAAGGCTTTGCCCTTTACTCTCTTAACTTTGGTGAATGAATGATGAGAATATTAAAAAAATATTAAAAAAACATATTTTACATGTAAATAAAGAGCTTCTATCTGGTTTGTGACAGCTTGGAAGTAAGAGGACATTGTTCCCAAAGATTTAAGTCAAACCTCATTGGAAATGTAAATCTTAAACCTACAATAACTGAATTTTCTGGCCACTTGGGGGCAGCAGAAACAAGTTGTGACACATTATTAACATATCACCTTTAAGTTGATATGAAATTGTTAAACTTGTTAGCCAACAGTTGCTTTTTATTTACACATTCAACTGTTACTGTGCAACACTATCATTTAGTGGCCTCTAGCGGTGTAGTTGCAGATTTCAGCTCCCTTGCTTCACCCTTCCCTTCCAAGCAAGGGGAACCTATGTTGGCCATGCAATGCATGACAAATGAATGCCCCTGTCTACAGCCAGTGTTTGGTTTGTCCCTATTGGACTACTGTAGAAACATGGTGGCTCAACATGGCAGAGTTCATGAAAGGCAACCCGCATGGCTCATTAAAGGTAACAAAAAGATACAGTTTCCTATATTTTGGTGATTATACATAATGAAAACATAGTTAGGCATATATCTGCATTTCTACCCATGGATCCTTCTAAATTTCACACACTGGACCTGTTGTTTCACATTAAAAAAATGTCTTTGGTCAATTAGTAATATAAAGAAATACTGATTAGTTAAGCTTTAAACCTTCAAAATATTGGATATTTAATTAAAGTGTTTGTGTGTGTGCAGAGGACTGTAGTGACATTCTATTTTGACACTACACAGACAGCTTTAGGAAACTGTTTGACCACCTACACTCAGTGTAGACAGTGCATTTACATTTGACATTTAACTTGTAATTGAGCTGACACTGCCATCCTGAGTGACAGAGACCAACAGCAGAATATCTGTCAAGATGCTAAATCAGTAGGAGCACAAGCAGAAGCAGGTGTATGAACATAGTAATATATGTGTGTTGCATTGTTTTCAAATACAGTAAACACTAAGAATAACTTGTTTAGGCCCTGCACTGAAACAACCACCCACCAAGTTTCAAAATGTCAGTAAAATGTGTGTTAAATCATTCAGTGTGGGCCGCCTGCTGCACTAGCAAATCATTTCTCAGGTAAAAACGCATGAATGCCCTCCAATTAGCCAGCAACCACCATCATCAAAACATAAAATGGGGGAATGTGTTTCTGAAGAATGGTGCTCATCCCTCCAGTAGAGATCCAAAGAGTTTGAGAATGGAGGACTAAAGCGGCTATGGAGACTGGTGCTGGAGCAACACATTCCTAATACACTCTGTGTATATAAACATAAACTCCAGATTCTTCATTTATTAGTACTTTAAATATACTTAAGCATCCCTGGTGTCAGACTGCTCACAAAAACACAATGACAGATTTCCATGAAAAAAAAAAGTGTCAAAAGAAAGGATTAAGTGTCAGAGCCTCTGTGATAATGATCCTGTGATCACAGATGATCAAGACTTTAAAGCACAGTGGTAGAGACACCAAGATATTCAACTCTTAAACTTTTGACAGATTCTCTGTTGTTTCACGTCACAGTTCCTGTGTGTATCATATCATTTCTGACTAATCAGTTGAACTTCAGCATGTGTTTTTTTCGGTTAAAAATGTCCCTTTAACGAGGGGTCTCTTAACGAGGTTCCTTAACGAGCTGTTTCTGACGCTGCTTTGTCAGCTTCGGTCTGTTGACTTTGCAGGCTGTCGCCCTCACACTGCGGCTGACAGCTCATCTCAGCCTGGGTGCTGCTCAGATGTCAGTGGAGGGGAGATCAGCTTGGAGCAGGAAGATTTTTCTGCAGTCGCATCATATTACTGTAGATCGCAGACAGGTCGATGTCACCTGAGGAGACATTCAGAAAGGCACTGTTTGGATTTATTGCGTCAGTACTGGAACATTAATCCAATTGTTGAATTTCAGACCTCTTGTGTTTTGCATTCTGCTTAATCTTATTACTTCCTGTTCACCTTTTTTGTAACTGTTTTCCACAGTCAAACTGTTTTTTATTGTGTTCTCAGAGAACTTTGTGTGGGTCGAGACGCATTGCTGTTGTGACTGTATCGAGCCTATTAAGGCATTGTAAGTGCTATTTTGCCATACCTATGAACTTTCCTGGACTTGGGCTTGTAAAATAAGAGTTAGTGGACTGGTTACCTGACTATGCCATATAGGTAGAAAAATATCTTTACTGCAGCCATATGTAACATCTGCATGCTTTTACATGGGGTGTACACTCTGAGCTACCAGGGCCTGGGGCATGTCCAGAGGAGGGGGGGCTGGCCTGGCACCAGCTATCTGATTGGCCACCACAAGTGCCACACCATTATCCTTAACCCTTCCACTCCACGCTGTCTTTCAGAGGCTTTAGTGGGGTCCTTATTAAAGCTTAAGTAAAGCTTAAAGACCTCAAGATTTCTGAATGAAAATGGGTTGTGTGGATACCCACAAGTCTCATATTTGACTAGAAGTCTCCTATTTACAAACATGCCCATTTTACGCGAATCCCATACAGTTTTTGGGCAAAATCCATGCAGTATTGGCATGTGGTATAAATGTGTTATTTATATATTTAAAGTCTATTTGAATGGTTCTGCACACTGAGGTCTATAAACAGTACTGGAATTGCATACATTGTGAATGACTGCAAAGCTGAGACACATAGTACTTAATGCCACCCTGCATAAGTCAGTGCCCCACTTGTGACACCCCAGTCAAAAAAGTCTTGAAACGGCCTTAACCAGAGTGCCCTCTTTTATTTCTGTTTCTACTGTTCTTCTAACACTTTATAATGTGTGTGTGTCTCTCCCCTCTGAAACCATTCCCTACCTACTACCTATGCACTTTATTTGCTTTCCACCATCCTGTTCAAGTGACTATTCTTATCAGCAATGCATTGAGTGATTAATTAGTGATTTCGGACACAGCCGTGGGTTTGGGTGAACCTCAGTGAGCAGGGTTCAGCACTTGTAGCTCAAATGATAGACTTGTGGTCCAAGCTAAATCCTAAATGTGTATTTCCTTCATGTCTATTGGTGTTGCTTGATTCTTATGGTGCTGCATCGTGGTTGAATTAAGAAGTATGAGTTACCATGTTTCAAGACGGCACCACAATTTCTTCACTGGATGCACCCGCAGAAAAAGTCCCTATGGCATCTAGAGCCCATAAAGCATGTGCGCTAGGCTCCGTCTTCAGCTGTTGCTAAAAATGTGTGATAAATGTATCTTTTCAAGCTGGAAATCACTTGTTTAGTATTTTGTCCTATTCGTGTCAAGTAGTGCTTCAGTATTATTTCAAACATATAATGTAACGGTAGCATCTTAGATGACCAGATTAGATTTAGAAAAAAATGAATTCACATTACGCCTCAAAAGAAAGAAAACAGCTGGGAGATGAACAGCTGTGTGTTGTAACTGACTTTGTGGCTACTATCAAGCATACAGTCCACATCAAACGGAAAAGACTGTTACCATGAGGAGGAAGTTTGTTCCTTCCAAGAAAATTCCCTCCCGCGGATGAAAAGAACTTGGCACAAATGTGCAGAAGAGCTACTGTAAATGTAAAAGCTTTTTAAAGAACTCGATGGCAATCAAGGGCGGAGATTATTAATTTAAAACGATTTAGAAATTACAGATTTGTGAATTGAAATAGACGTGCAGGTCTTTGTCTTGCCAGCTGTCCTGTCCATCTAGAGTGGAAGAAACCGGCTCTGGCCAGCCAGTATTTATGTGTGCGTATTGCCAGGAAACACTCTGACATGATTGAATGCCAAGTGATTTTCACACACCCACACACACACACACACACACACACACACACACACACACACACACACACACAGACCCACACAAACACACACAAAGAGAGAGCCCATACTGGTGTTCATATACAGTAATGGTAAGACAACTGCACAGGTAGCTTTCATCTCCCATTTATTACTTTGTGTGTGTGTGTGTGTGTGTGTGTGTGTGTGTGTGTGTGTGTGTGTGTGTGTGTGTGCATGTGCAGATGCACGTTTAGATCTGTCATAACAAAGGCAAGATTGTCAGTACCAGGATTTGATAAAGTGGAGGAGGGAGGGAGAAACCGAGCGACAGAGATAAATGTTTCAGTGTGTGTGTGCATGTATGTGTGATTTATACCAACGACAACTATTCAACTACCTGGCAAACCATCATTGTTCTTCCTCTCCCCTCTGATGTCCTGCCCGCTCTTATTCAGAACCCCGGGTTGGAGGCAGAATTCAATTTAAACTACACACAGTCGGGGACATTTGGTTTGCAAACAGGGTTTGCAGTGGCAGCGCAGAACACAAACATAAAAAATACAAATTAAAAACTTGATAACACACAGCAGTGATGAGAGCTGACATGAAGACACCAGCTGGACGTAATGGAATAAAATGTTTGCATATCTGTTGCACATTGTGTATATGAGATGTAAACACTTGCAATTATGTTCTTCTCAATATGTTCTTTTACATTATGTATGTATCTTTATGAATTCTTACTTAGTTCATATTTGGTTTTAATTAATTTTCATGATCATCTGAGTTTCATTGTCTCAGGATGTAACTTCAGACATTTTCATAGTTTCAAGTCTTTCATTATTTTCACACTGCAGTGTTGAAACTTTGTTATGAGCTGCATTTTATTAACTGCTTTCCATTTGCTGAATTTGTTCTAATATCCTGCTTTTCTTTGTTGTATTCTGTTATTACTGATTACAGGATTCTGTTACATTTCTTTCATAGGTATATTTAGATGTTGCTGCATGAGCTTGATAATCACAATTGCTTTTCTGTAGTGACTGACCTGTCTGTCCCGTCTGTTTCCCTTTTCATATCACACAAAGGCTACAGTTGTTATTTCTTATTGTTAGTTGACTTAGAATAACCTGACCAGCTGTGTTGTTGTTATCATCCAAACTCATCACTACTGTGGCACATTTTCTATTACCTATTTGTCTGTGGTACAGGAAGGAAGATAATATTTTTAACCCGCATACAGAGTTCTATTCGATTGTGGCAGCAGGGGCAGTTTTGCGATCCCTTTATCGAACAGTTGTCACAAAAAAAGAGTTGAGCCGAAAGGCGAAGCTCTTGATCTACCGGTCCATCTTTGTTCCTACCCTCACCTATGGTCATGAGAGATGGATCCTGACCGAAAGAACAAGATCACGGGTACAAGTGGCCGAAATGGGTTTTACTTTGGGGGGTGGCCAGCGTCTCCCTTAGGGATAGGGTGAGAAGCTCGGACATCCGCGAGGGACTCGGAGTTGAGCCGCTTCTCCTTTGCGTTGAAAGGAGCCAGCTTAGATGGTTCAGCATCTGGTGAGGATGCCTCCAGAGCACCTCCCGAGGGAGGTGTTCCTGGCACGTCCAGCTGGGATGAGGCCACGGGGCAGACCGAGGACCAGGTGGAGAGATTATATCTCAACACTGGCCTGGGATCCCCCAGTCAGAGTTGGCCAATGTGGCCAGGGAAAGGGAAGTTTGGGGTCCTCTGCTAGACTTGCTACCCCCGCGACCCGATCCGGATAAGCGGATGAAGATGAGATGAGAGGGATATACAAAGTTCTAATTGGTTGGTTGTTTCTCAAACAGGCAAACAGACGTCACTGACAACACGGGCCCGTCTTCTCATTTTTCCTTTGATACGTCCTCAATTCCTTTCTCTGCCTCCTTTTTCCACATATTAAGCTGGGCATATGCTGTAAGATTTTAGAAATGATGTTTAATTCCAACCCCTTCTGTACGAGTATATTGTCTGTGATGTAAAGCCAAAAGTTCACGTGTCACATTAGGGATGGGTTGGGTGTTCTGTTCGGGTTCTCAATTTGTTCCAGTTCAGGGACAGTATTTATCAAGCCTCTCAGGGTAGGAGTAAGTAAGAGTGGACTAATCAGTGATCATGACCGGGTCCTCTATTTTCTCACATGCTATATCCAAAGCTGATGGTTCTGGTTTTGCATCGTAATCATGGCACTGAAGCAAGAGTTCAACATCCATCTCTTCCTCTTCAGTTGATTCATCCTCTGGTCGTTGTGTTCTCTCCCAGACACTTGGTCTGAACTGCCGGCAGAGAGTAGTCGTTCCAGGCGAACAACACGGGTACAGCCCCCTCTTTCAAGCGTCGTCGTCCACCTTGAATGACATCCGTGGAGACAAAATGTCTACAACAGACTGCGGTGGTCCTCTTTATTACTAAATTCTCACGTCTCACATTACGTATCCATATTTTTCCTAAGGTTTCTTCCTTTGGGAAATGGTGGAAACTCACAGTGGAGTTGAACTTCCCTGACATTGAGGTACGCAGCAGAAATCCCGGTTGGGATTACCCCGCTTCTGGTACTTTACTGGCTTTGACATTTTCTTCTTCTCACTAACATTCAGGTGTTAAAATCAAATAAAACGCCAACAGTAAAAAGGGCTAGCTGGGTTAGCTAGGCCAAGTCAATAGCTGTCGCCGTCAGTTCCTACCGCTGCTACCGACTTTTCCGACAAGCGAAGTCTGGCGGATGTCAGGAGACCTGTTTTTCCGGGCTGGAACGTGCTGCCTTGATCATCTATGCCATCCTTTGTTTACATTGTTGAAACTGAAATTGCCGAAAATATATAGTACATAGACTTTCATCATGACTGTGAGAGTCCGTCACTATGAGGGGATAGTAATGCAAGATGAACATTTAACTTTTCCTCAGTATCAGCATTTTTGCAACTTGATTAACAAGTACATTAATCAACAAGATTTCAGTAATTCAGTCGGGAGTAGATTTCCCTCAAAATGTAGAGCTTTTGCAAATTAGTTATATATGAAGGTAATTTCTAGGAGACAGGGCTGTAACACCACTGATGCATCCTCCTCTTACTACATACTGAATGTCCACTCCCAGTGTGGTTGACAGATGTATTCAGGTACCGAAAACACAGATCAATACTTGCAGACACATGGAGAGCATACAGAACATGACAAAAAAATGTATAAGAAAACTAATACTTCTAGGTGACTTTATCCCTGATCACCTGCACCGCGATCCCCCACCCTACCAGACCCATACCCTCCTACGCCCACCCCAGAAGAATCCCAGGTAGCTGATTACCATCTCACCCTTATCAACACCAGAATTTAATGTTGTTTTAGTTGCTATAAGATCATCTTACCACAATTCCGTGGATCTTTTGTGTGATAGTTCAAAGGAATGAATTTAGCAACAATGCTAGAAATAGCATCCCACATAGTTTCAAAATTCTGTTACCTTTTGTCATCTGCATGCTATATGTATAAAACATCCTGGCTTGCTGTTAGAGCAAACTACATTCAATCTACATGTGATACACACTGATCTTTTATCTTGCACAGAACCTAGACATCGGCTTGCTCTCTCTTTCACATACTTGCGCACACACACACATACACACACTTATGACACCCACACATACACATCAATACGCTTACATTTCCTTTTTCTCTCTTATTTCCCTTCCCTCACTTTTTCACCTCGCGGCAATACCCAGAATCCATCGCAAGTCAAAAGGTCATATGCCGCCCACCCATCTCTCGCCTTCATCTCCAAGGAATTCTGAGGAGGAAAAAAAAGAAAAAAGATGTCGTTTCATGACCGAAGAGTGCCGAGACGAACATTAAGCACATTAAGTGAAGTTAATAGAAAGGCATAATTCTGCAGACGCCGATGACTTCATTGGTTAGATTGGTTTGGAAAAAAATTCATTTAATTCAAAACTGCAGTGGAAGTTCCATCATCCTGCTGGTTATTTAACAGAAAATAACATAAAATGGTCAGGCAGGTTATGATAGAGCACACTCATCTGGAGAAAGAAGAGAAATAACTAAAAAGTGTCGCCCTTCAGGGCTAATTATATAAGCTGAGTGAAAGAGAGAAGGGGGGAGGGTGTAAGAAATGAAGAGAAAGGCAAAGGTAAGACAGAATAATGACGATGAGGGGTAAAAGAAGGATGGAATTAAAAACGAGAGAGAAAGACGCTAAATGGCAGAGGAAGAGAGAATATATTGTAAGAATTAGACCAGAAAAGGATTAGGATAGGGGAATGTAATAGGGACAAATAAGAGAGGTGGAGAAGAAAGACAGTGTTGTAATGTCCAGATCGAGAAAAGGAAGAAGAAATGAACGTAGAGTGCAGATGAGGTGGAGTGATGAATTGTAAGATTAAAATGTAGAATAAACAAAAGGAGGACAGGGCAAGGATGGAGAGCCCCAAAAAGGAGATACAATGAGAGGGGTGTGGAAGAGGAACATTATTGTATTGTCTCCACAATACAATAAAAGTATACCATGTTTTGTGTGTAAAAAAGAAAAATAATAAAGATTTCAAACTGCTTAGAAAGATGTGACCTAGTCTACCTTAAAGGCTCTGATCAGACTGTGGTTAAAGAATAAAAAAC
The DNA here is from genome assembly GCF_905237075.1 of Dicentrarchus labrax. Classification (NCBI taxonomy): domain Eukaryota; kingdom Metazoa; phylum Chordata; class Actinopteri; family Moronidae; genus Dicentrarchus; species Dicentrarchus labrax. Next base: position 31,871,778 of record NW_026136711.1, read on the forward strand.
CTTGTTGCACAAACCTGAATAATTTACAGCCTTTAGTTCTAGCTAAATGGTGGCAGCGTGCGACCATAGTTGAACCAGACAGCGAGGGCACCGTTCCAGCCACGGCTCTTGCCTCAGAAACCCTCACTTGAAACATCTTTGGTATGTGCCGTGGTCTCTCTGTGCAGTAAACAGCTTGATCACTTAATATTTGATGTGGTGTTTTTGAGTCTCCGCAGCCTTTGCTCGTAGACACTTAAGTTGGGTCGAGGTTAGGGAGCTGGGAGAGAGAGAAGCATGCTTTATTAAAATTTATGTTACACATTCAACTTTCAAAAGGCCCCCAGAAGCTGGCCAACCATGGCTGCTAACTAGCAGCTTGTTTTATCCTTTGACGACCTTTGTCTGCTTAAAAAAGGGAACAGGTAAGAAGTTAAATTACACTGTTGCTATCAGGGTTTTCCCAATACAGTACCAGAATTTCATGTCCTAGAGGTGACTGCAATTTCCCCGTCTTGATGTTGACATGAACATCTTATGCACCTCATTTCTAGCAGTTACCTGGTAGCCGCCTGGGGAAGCTCAGACCCTCGAGCGTCTCATGTCAGTAGATGATCACTCAAACTTCAAAAGAAGAGTTCACAGGGCTGCCGACTCTCACACACTGACCGTGAGACTCATTTAATTGACACTTTCCACAGGCTTTCACACATCCATTTTCACAGACAGACAAGACTGGGACACAGAGTGGCACAGCAACACCATTAAAAACCAATCAACCAAGTTTGAGCTGAGCGCCGGCGTTTTCGGGGGTTGGCCTATTGGGCTTTATCCACAGGTCCTTTTTCTTTAGCCACAGGTCCTTTTTTATGCCCAAAATACTGAGTATGAATTATGAGCTCATACAATGACTGAATCTTTTGTGGTGAAAGTAGCTATCCCCACCCCCTGACTCACACATGAGCACCTGGCACGCACTCACACAGTGTTAAATGATTATTGATTTGGCCTTTCAATTATAAATGCTTTAAAACTGGCTGCTGAATTTTTTAAACAAAATTCCTGCAGGTTCAGGAGTGACAGCGGTGGATCTAGAGAAATAGTCATCGGGGCACTTTAAGCTTCTGTGTCGACTACAGAGAAAAGTTTTGTCAGCTGGACAGATAATGTAATTCACTGCCAGGCTATGTGCTCATCATATACTGCTTAAGTGGACCTAACTTGGCCATATGTTGTTGTTGTTGTTGTAGTATCTATTTATCCGTTATTGTTATGCTGTCCACTAGGAGTCTACCAACCTTGGAAGGTATCCTTCTCTGATGCCTCTAAAGGTCTCTTCCAACTTAAGAGTCTTCCAGGGAGTATTTCCTTGCTTTCCCCACTCGTGTGTACTGAAAGCTGTTACTTTTGTCTCAATGAGGAATAAGAAAAATAGCTTCCTATTATTATTATTATTATTATTATTATTATTATTATTATTATTATTTATATTATTATTATTGTTGTCATCATATTGGATTACAATATGTGATGGCAATTTTTGTCATTGTGTGAGCAGCACCAAATCTATCCAGCTGAACACAGAAGTTGTATTCTCTCTTAGCTCCTGTAAAAAAAATCACTGCACCTTTGAGCAAGGCACTTAACCCCCGAACAGCTCCAGACAGCTTGGTTGTATTGGGAACTGTTTTGCCTGATATCAGACAGAACTGTCAACTCGTTACACTCCAATTCCATCTTCAGTCTGGCATTGCCTCCAATCCAACAGATTTCTGTGGTGGAGGGGATTCTGTATTTCCTAACCAATCACTAGAGACCAACATATCTGAGACTCATGGGGAGAACACATAAAACATCCCCTCTTTAAATAAATGTCTTCAAAGCAGAATGCTGTTTGGATTTCAAAGGTTCTTTTAATAGATTTAGAACAGCCTTGATAGCAGTGACTATGTTGTCTATTGCGGTGGTCGTCGTTGTTGTTACTCCTCCTCGGTTCCAGTGCAGGCGCACAGTCTGACACAGCTTGACGACAGTTTGACAACGAGGTTGGTCTCACCGACGCACTGGCTAATCATAAATCCCCCTGCAGGCTCATTGAATAACCACTTTTTAAACTGAGAAACTGCTGCTTTATTGCAATGATGCCAAACAAGACCCGCTCAACTCAGTGGGCAGATTCAAAGGTCTGGACCCAGGCAAGGAACTGTCAGCTCCAGGCATGCATGTGAAGCAGGATGGTTTTGGGCACCCCATGCTTTACAACTTTTCTCTGGATAAATACAAGTTAAATAAATAATAAGCTTCATGCTGGAAGTTTAATATTAATATTGCAGTAATGTGGGTATTGGCAGTGAAAAAGGGACATTGGTTTCCTAGTTCAGCTTGAGACATTAGTTCATAGCCAGTTCTCAGTGGAGTCCATTTACACCAGGCTGAAATAAGAAGATGAATTATTAAATACACCTAGAGAAGTAGAAACTATTCTGACTGCTACAGTGTTCAATCTGCACTGCAGGGAGAAGCAAATTCCACTGGAATATATATGGAAGAAAAACTTTGAATGGAAATGGAAATACACGAAACGTGTGTGTGTATGTGAGTAATTTAGACAAAAGGAGGAGATTAAATATTGACACGACTAAAAGGTTCAGCGTGTAACATTTAGGAGGATCTTTTGGCAGAAATAGAATATAATATTCATAGGTATGTTTTTTCAAAAGTGTAAAATCACCTGAATATAGAATGTTTTTGTTACCTTAGAGTGATCCATTTACATCTACACTACGCCGCGGGTCGCCTTCCATGGAGACCGTCATGTTGAACGTTGTGTTTCTACTGTAGCCCAGAAGGGACGAACCAAGCATGGGCTTTAAATAGGGGCATTTCTAGGGGAGGGTGAAGAGACAGAGTTGCGATTTGTAATTACATTCCTAGATTCCACTAAATTATATACACTGGATATTAATTTGGAAAGTATGGTTAGAAGCTTCAGTGTACTGCAGTATAATTGTTTTTTAAATTTTCTATGGATATTTTTTTTTTTTTTGCCCTACCTCTGGTTTTGCATTGGAATCCATTGTAACTTCTTTGAATACAAACTGCTGCTGTTCAGTCACCTTTCATGACTACAGGAATTGTTTGTTACTCAAAAGAAACATTTTCAGTGTAGTCCTCTCTTGATACCCACGTTGGTGGCATAGAGAACCGCATAATCAAACATGAAAGTAGTGGGTTCAAGGCCCCGACCATGAACAGTGACATCGCTGTCTGGAGCCCAGCCGAAAAGACCTTTGTTACACATCATTCCTCATCTCTCTATCCCTTCATTTCCTGTCATCTCTGTCTATTAAAGGCATAAACCTGTAAACCTAACCCTTCAAAGAAATGCAAATTTAAAGAGCATTGGTAGTGTTCCCACGTGTTTTTCCCTCATACATCTCACTCATCCTGAAATCATGCACACCTGCACGAGCCTCCTGACCATTCCCACGATTTACTATAAATGGCTTGAAACGCATCCTCAACTGGCTGATTTGCATAGGAAGGATCAGCATTTAGATACGTTCTGAGGAGAAATGGCATAAAAGCAGCAAATGAAGAAGAAGCACAGTTTTACAGAAAGTGAACAGAAGGTAATGGTGGATCAAACTAATAAAAGAAAACATGCGTTATTTGAATCCCTAAGCTCTGGCATGAACAATAGAATGAAGCAAGGTGAATGGCAGGAGGTAATGGTGGCAGTGAACGCCGTTAGTTCCGAGCTTCGGACCCTGGAGGAGATTTTAGAAAATGCGTTTGATTTGAAACTGTCTTTAAATATTCATTATCACCTAAATTGTACAGAAGCAATATATTCCAGCTGCACCAAAGCAGCCATTGTATCATTAGGCACACCCATTACGCACGCCTACTGCCTTTATATAGCAGCGCTTTAACAACCTGTTAAATAGTCACTCACATCTGAAGGTTATTCTTATTTCTCAGTAATACAGGATAATATATATAATATTTATTTTTAAGTTTGTATTTATTGGATTATTTATATAAAGATTATTATCATAATAATTATAATGCAGTGACAAACATATTTACTTAAGATAGAACTAAATTAAGGGTTGTTAAAAACACAAGCATCCCTATGTTAGTGAACATTTATTTAAACTACAGATTGCATTCTAACACAGTGTAGTGAAAGAAAAAAGTGTCACCTAAATTCACACTTTTATTTTTCCCTTTTTTGCCAACATCACACTATAACTACGTGTGGTATGTATGGTGTGAAAGATGCGTACCGATACACGCATTCTCACCCCATGTGGATTTTTATACATTTAGAAACATCTGTGGAAAGTAGCGCAAGTACTTTTTTCATGAGTATGCATGGTTTATACATCTGGTCCCTTATATTTATATGTTTACTGTCCTCTCTAAGTAGCAAGACAGTGGTATACCATGAAAAGGTTGTTTCAGTTGCCTAAACTAAACGTCAACTATAAATCATTAAATATATATTTGTGGTACAGAAATGAAACTACTGTTTGCACTGTAGCTCACTTTCACTTTCTTTAAAATCTTTTGAACAGTTTTGACAGTGGGAAATGATGTGGCCTAACCCCTTCACTGTAGCAGAATAGAAACTCAGTTTTATAGTGTGTGTTTCTTTGTGCATCTATGGAAATGAGCAAGTGTGTGTGTGTTATTAATATGACTTTACACATCCTCGCTTCAGTGCACTATAGCAACACACACTCTCCTTCGCCCTCTTTCCAGAGCAATACTCTTCCTCGCTTGAATAAACCCTGTTGTTCTTGTTTTTTGTTGTTTTGTTGTTGTTGTTGTTGTCTTAATGAAGCAAACGTGGTTGTTGGGATTAATTGTGACCACAAATCAAAGGCTTTATTTCTGCAGCAAGAGGCTGGCAGGGTTAGCAGGAGGCAACAATAAAAACAGTTTCTCAGAGAGGACCTCTGATTGTTTGCTACAGAAGAACAATAGCGGGATCAGAGACAACACGAGGCAAACAGTGGCTTTATAATAAAGGCAGTCGTAGCTGTTTGTATCAGCAATAATGAAGGAAAGAAATCCAGCCTCAGATCCTCTACCTGTGCTCTGTGTCATCAGTCTGTGATGTTCACTAACTTTTAGAGAGTATTCTGGCATCATGTCTTTTTTTACTGTGAAGCTTCTTACCTTTCTACCTGCCTGCTCTAACTCCCCTACAGTTTAAGGTTATGGAGTTTTCTTGTAAACAAATAAAGAACACATTGTGTTTATCCGTCCAAGGTCTAACAAATTCAAAAGATTTTTATTAAAAGTTTAAAATCCTGCACTTTCTCCATCCATGTTTACTAGCTAGCAGTCTTCGCTCATTTTGCTGGTGCATTGCTGCATAGTGTGCAGTCATTGGCAGGAACACGCAAATGCACCACACAAACAAAAAATGGACACACTCATGAAAACTCCACTAAATACCTTTTGAATACAATTAATAGCTGTTACATGTCATTGTATTCTTCTGCTATCCCTCTGCATGTCTGCCTGTTATGTCTCTGTGTTCAAGGTGTAGTTTCCTGAGTGATGATTGAGGGCACCTGCATGAAGCAGTGGGTGCGGCCTATATAAGTGGATCCTTTCTCCGCCCTCACTCTCTCAACTCCCTGGCACAAGATCCCAGCCTTTGTTTGTGTTGCCCTTCTTTTGTCTTGTTGTAAATAAATGTTATTCCTTTGCATTGTACCTAGTATGGTGTCCCTTAATGTGCTGTGACTTTGAGCCAGTCGTAACAATAGCACAATTAAAGGTCCAGTGTGTAGGATTTAGTGGCATGTAACAGTGCAGTTGGAGATTGAAAATCACTCGTTTTAAGCTCCCCTTCCAGGTGTGAAGAAGAAACTATGGTGATGCACGGAAGGCGACTCGCATCCCCGGTGGATAAAAATGGCTAATATTACACAACAGACCTTTTAAAGTATAAACAACCTATGACAATGCCAATCACAACCTTTTGAAATATGTCAGGGGAACCCTGGTTGTTGAGCTGCTTGAGCTTATGCTGTACTAAAGCTGAGTCCTTGCTGCAGCAACCGTGGGTTTTAAGTCCAGCCTGTGGAAAGCATCCCCCTCTCTGGTGACTTGAAATTTGGTCACCATAAATCCAAATGACTTTGTTAATCTGATTTTTAATGTAGAACCACCAGCAATTCCAAATCTCCTCGTCAGATACTTAGTTCTACTGTAGTGACCAAATGTATTATCAGTCCATCTATCCTCAGTGCGGGCTTCATTTTCCTACTTAGGTTCAGGTTGCCATAACAGCTTGATGGAGACTGAATTGCTGTTTTGTTTGCTGATTGGTTAGGGAAAAAAACAGAACAGAGAGTCTTGACGATGTCCTGAAAGTTGCTGTAGAGGTTGTGAGGAGTAGTTACAGTAACTTACTGCAACCTGACCTGATCTCATGCACACTTCTCATAATGTTTTTCCATAGCTATAGCAAGGTAGCAAGCTGGGTGTATATAAAGATCACCTCCATGACCTTTTACAGTTTGGCCTTTTCCTCCGGTGCCTCCCTTTGAACAAACTCCAAATATTTTGGCTTGATGTCAAAACTGACACTAAACTGAACAGTTGAGGATAAAACCGTATTCATGATGATCTTCAGACATTACGTTTACCTTAGCTACTTTGTGAAGCGATGACATGCGACAGGCGGCTGGGACGAAGACTAATGAACTCCAGTTAATGATGTGTTTTACACGGATGGCTGTTCGGTGTTTGGGAACACAGCTTGGTGACATCTCCAAAAAACTTTTAAATGGTGGTTCAAAGACTCATAGACTGGCTGCAGTGCATTGTGGGACACAGCAGCTCATACTATAGAGGCTTATGGGATGGTCAATCATCCTGACACAGCTGGTATTGTTCCTGTTGGCGCTGTGTGTGTGTGTGTGTGTGTGTGTGTGTGTGTGTGTGTGTGTGTGTGTGTGTGTGTGTGTATGTGGATACATGTGTTCAATAGAATGACTGAGAATGCAATATATGTGTATGTGTGGGTGTGTGCTTGATACAGTGACACAATGATGGAGAGACCCTAATGTGTGTGTGTTTGTGTGGCTGGGGAGTGTGTCAGTGTAAAGTGGTGTGGACTGTGTGTGTGTGTGTGCATGCAGGACCTTATGTGGAGGTGTATGTGTGACTTGCACTTAAATTCAGAATAATGAAACCCAACACACACTCACAAACACACACAATGTACTTTTGCTGTTGTGTTGGTGTGTGAGAGAGACATATCCATATAAATGCTGTGGGCTGTTCTGTACATCATTTGTTGACTATCCTCGTGTCCATGTGGGGAAGTAGTGTGTGTGTGTGTATATGTGTTGTATTGTTTTTATTTCCTATGACTTACTGCACCTGCTTTGGATTGTATTTCACTTCTGATATGTTCGTGCTTCCAACTTTATTTCAGAAGTCTGAGCTGTTGTTCTGCTTGTCAACATCAGTGGTGAAACTGCACTCCTCTATTCTGTCGTTTTATCATGTCAAAATTGAAAGTTTTTTTTCCAAAACATTTACTTGCATTCACTTTTGTTATTATTTAATGGAAGTCATTCTATTGTCATCAGTTCATTTGCTAATCACTACTACTACTCTTACAAGCTAATGAAAATAACATCCATGTTGCTAGTGACCTATAGTGAGGCTGCACCCCCTGTTTTCTATGTAAGCCCACACACCATCGGCGTCTTGATGCAGGTCATCTCGTGGGGATACGCTGCAGTTCTGTAGTTCCCAGCGACAAGGCGAGGCTGCTCCCCAGAAAAGCAGCAATATTACTATGTTTCTGGATTGGCACCAGCTTTTGTACTCTGCCTACTCCCTCAGTCTGTAGTGCATCTGGTGTGTGCTGCATGTATCAGTTGATGCTCTTGTGAAATTGTGTGATGCTTTGCGATGCTGCTGGTGTGTGTTGCACTTAAGATCTGTAACACTAGCGGGGCAAAAAATGTAAAGTTGTCCTGAGGGTGACGCTTAAGGAAAGGCCATGTTACTCAAATTTAGATTTAAAAGAGATTATTTTATATGTACACAAGGTAAATTAAATTTGTCTTTTTCCGTCCTAGTTACACATCAGAGAGGTCAGAGTGCAGGGTCACCTGCAATGCACTGAGCAGTTTTGGGGTTCAGTGCCTTGCTCAAGGGCACTTAGGTCTCTACTTAGGCCGAGATGGTGAGCACTGCAGTTGTGATGCCAGCCACCCTTCAGTCCCCAGCTCCCAGCTGGAATGCACCCTCCTGTAAGTGCTGGGGATCGAAACAGCGACCCTTTCGCTACTGACCGGGCTGTTTTACTTCAAGGTAAAAAGCCATCCTGTATATGGTGTATATCTGAGGATGTATCTGAGGATGTACACCATACTCAGCTTTTCAGGCTCAACCTTTGTGAGCTTCAGCTGAGCTGCGCTCTGAGCTGAATGCTAACAGAGCATACTGCCTCAGTGGACAGTTTGCCATTTGTCATTCAGAATATCCAACATTTCATCATTTGTTGACATTGCTCTCACAGAACAAACAAACAGCTCAGCTTGGGTTCTGGTTGTTATAGCAACGACAAGCAGTGTGGCTGACCTATTAAAAATGATTATGCAACTAAATACTTTCAACTGAACATTTGTATGCATATTCTTTTACCACGTGTTGAAAGTGGGCTTAGAGTAATGATATAAATAAGATATAAATGTACATCCAGTGCATGATTTCACTCAAAACATTTCACATACAGCCAGTACAGGCTGCACTAGCTTGTGTGTGTGTGTGTGTGTGTGTGTGTGTGTGTGTGTGTGTGTGTGTGTGTGTGTTTAAGAATGGTAAAGAGATACATATACCTTGTTTATGATGTGGAGAAGAAATTGCCACCATCTATCATTGTTTAAACATATCAACACAAGCTCATAAAAACGCATATATAGACACAGGTCCATTATAATTAAGTGCTGAGGTATTACATTCAGTATCTACACACACACACACACACACACACACACACACACACACACACACACACACATACATATACATATATATACACACAGAGAGAGAGAGACACAGAGACACAGAGAGAGAGCCTTCCTCTAATAAAGTCTTGCTGCAGTAAAATCCTTATTGTGAACATGATAATACGCTTCTGCTGTTGTAAATATAAATACCATTATATTAACTACTGCACGTGTTAGGGGCCTGTACACACACACACACACACACACACACACACTCATGCACATAAACACAGCTGTGAGAGCAGCTGTGTTTTCATATGGGTAAAAGGGATTGGTCATAACTGGAACTGAACATAAAAAGCATTACACTAACACATACACACTCCTGCATATGCATACACTCTATTCCATGCACCAAAAATACTCACAGAGACACATATTAGTGTCGAGTTTTACGATTGTGTGACACCAGTAAAAGCAACATTCACACATAAACACTAGACAAGCATAAGAGTCTTTATTGCTGACAGTTTTATAGAGATGCTCCTGTGCCGTCATGTAGAAACCAGAGAGGATGTCTCACAGTCAGAATCTCCTCCGCTAAGAGGAAAAAAAACCCCACAGAAGACTTTCACACACAGTGAAATAATCCAACTGAAGAAAAAGTCCTCTTTTAATGCCTTTGCTCCTGGGTGCAATGTTTTCTCAGTGCTGCATAACAACATTTCCTGTCAAACACCCACTGAAACAAATCTCCTGCAGGAGACAATCGACAAAAAACACAACGTTTACTCTCACATGCTGAAGTCTTTGTTATGGGGACAGCAGGTTACACACTGAACTTTGGATTTTATAAATGACAAATGTGTAGATTGTAAAAGTCAGAACAACTTCTGGAAATGTCATCTAGATGAAGACAAAATAATGTAGCTGCTGTTACCCTAAATGGCTGTTGCAGTGGTTTAGTATGCTTTACATTCAAGGAAAAGTATTGCATGTTACAACCTCTGCCCTTTCGGTGTAATTTTGTCATATAGCTATTGGTTTGCATAATGTTGTTTGCTGATGATTCATAAATGATCATATAATCCACAGAAATGCATTATTTTCTGTTGGAATCTTTCTTTAAAACCACATCGTCCAGTGGCTGGATGTATAAACAACGTGTGTGTAAAAACATCATACACCTTTGCCCAAACATAAACTGGTATTAAAAGGAAGAATGTGCAGTGAGAATGTGTAAGCTGACACATCTGGGAAGTTGTCGTCAGAAAGTGTTTGAAAAGATTGCAGTCACCTTCAAAAAATACTGCATTATGTATAATATATGTATAAAACAAGAATACAGATACAGATACAGTCTATCATGAGCGAACTTCCAGCAATCAGATCAACGAACCATATAACAGCCAATAGTGAAAACATATTTTCCATCGAGAAAAACATTCTTTTCTCTTCTTTCAATGAAGAAATCCTCTTCTGATATAACTGATGCTAACAGCATCTACACTAACCTCTCTAGCAGCCACCATTGTCCAGCTGCCTCACAAGGTTCGAGAATGTGCATCACGCATACTTCAGACCTGGCGTATAAATGGTTTTCAAGATATAGCATGCTGATGAAATGATGAAGTGGACATTAAATGTAACCTTGGAGTGAAACATTGTTTGTTTGGGTTGTTTACCAACTGTTTCACTGATTGTGTTATTCTTTTTGCACTCTACACACTTTGTGATCAGTAAAATGTTACTCAGAGGCAAACTTTTAATTTCAGTGATGAATATTATAATTGATAAATCTTTACACTTGAGCCCTCATCTCTGTGTTAATGATCTTTTCATTTGATCCTGAATTATGAACACTTATAGATTAATCATTGATCATCCTTCTGACGTTTAATAATGATAACCAAGGTGATGGTTTGCAGGTACATGTGATGAATTACAGGTGCTATGAATAGCCACAGCAGTCTAACTGTCACTTGTAAATGGTAAATGGACTGTACTTGTAAAGCCTCCCGACAAGCAGTGGGAGGAGCCAGGGATCAAAGCGCCAACTTTCGGATGAGTGGATGACCGGTTTACCTCCTGAGCCACAGCCGCCACTTTTTCTTTTATTATCAGTTCTGATGCTGTTGGAGAATCTCGACAACACAATCGGTTAAATTGCATTTTTTCTAATGTCTAATATGCATCGGAGCGGGCACATGTATTAATATGCAAATGGTTGTTTACGTGCGTTTCTACATCCATTTATGGTCAGTCGTGGGAAAGGAAATGAAGGTACAAGCCACAATAATTGAGATTTATAGAACAGAATCAGCTGTATGCACATAAATGTAAGGAGAAGAATGTGTATGCATGTTTCTGTCTTTGTGCGTACTCCTATTTTAGTTGTGAATCTACACAGTCTTATGCATCTGCCTCCACTTGTTTTAGGAAATTAGTGAGGCCTTTTTTTAAAAGATAGAACAATAAAGAACAATGTGCTGGGGGCTGAGTATCAGAGACAGGTAATAGAAATTCTGAGAGAGATCCATTTGTTAACCTGAAAGTATTTTAATATTTTAAATTATTTAAAATCCACAATTGAAAAGGGAATTCTCTGTAATTGTCGAACTGTGTTTTTGTTTGTTTATTTTGTGCGCGTTCAACTGGCTCTCACTGACCACTCTGCAGGCTATGCTAGAAATTAATTGAAAAATGTTCCAAGTTTACTCATTAAATTATGTATTAATGTTCCCTAATTCGTACTGATTTAAATTGTCATTTTCATGTACATATTCCTCTTGAAGAAAGTTGACAGTGTGTTCTGTGGATTATCTAGAGTAATAGAGACACTGTTCCTGGAAAGATGCAGTACTATTTAAATTGAAGTTTTCATTGTTGTGAGCGCCACAAAAAGTTTTGTTCAATTGTACTGGGAGAGAAAATCTCATTTGGGTGAAGTGTCCTTCTAATGCAGCTCTGCTGTTCTATTGTTCTATTCCATAATACATTACATATTGTCAGGGTCACTGCCTCTCTTCTCCCTCTCCGTACTGTCACTTGTCACCATAGTTACCCATTACCATGGAGATGTCAACTGAAAGCCAGTCAAATGTCAGTCAGTTTGGCAGTTTAACCAAATGAATGCTTTTTCCTGTTTCCCCCCTCAGTCATCTGCTCCTCTTTCTATTCATTCACTTCCTTCTTCTCTGCTCCTTCTCTGGTTTTCTTTTGTTTTCATCACTCCTTCCCTCCTCTCTTTTAATCCATCCCTGCTCCTCCGTTATCTTCTGTCCTTGTCCTCCTAACCCCTCCTCACCCCTCCTTTATTCTTTCCTTCTCTCCTCTTCTCCTCCCTGCCCTACTCATTTTGTCCTCTTATCTCCTTCAAAAGACACCTCAGTAAGTGTGTGTGTGTGTGTGCAGCTACTGTATGTATTTACCTGAATTTAAATGTTGGCATATAAACAGGATTTATAAATATTTGTCTAAGCAAATATGCATGCATAAGCAGTTTATACGTGTGTGTGTGTGTGTGTGTGTGTGTGTGTGTGTGTGTGTGTGTGTGTGCAGGGAGAGAGTGTCATGACTTTGCATCCAATTGCCTCATTAAAGTATTTAGTAAGGCCTTTATTTAAGCATAAGGCTGTGTTGCTAATCCTGTTTAAAGACAGCCTGTATGTGTGTGTGTGTGTGTGTGTGTGTGTGTATGTGTGTGTGTGTGTGTGTGGTAGATGTATAAAATGTCAAACAACAACTTGTGTTTGAAAGAGAAACATTTAGACAGAGATCGAGGAAGAAAAAAGAAAGAGAAACAACAAAAGAACAATGTCTTTGGTTGAAAATAAGAAAGTCAAAACGTTTTTTTTCTTTTTATAAATGTCTGTTTTTCCTGTTGGGAAAGTGAAACAAAACTGAAACTTTTCAACGTTGTTAATCAATAAATAAGAAACAGATCAGAATATAACTCTCAGCCACGCTCAGATATTGTGTTGCTGAATGCTGATGTCATTGTCAACAGTGATGGGATTTGCGACGCCTCGCAAACATCAAGCGTGTTTGATATGGAGGGAACTCGCTGCACACACGGCAGGGCGCCGAGATTCTCACAGCAGGTGGACACGAGGCACTGTCTTATGTGTATACTGATATTTTATCTATAGCACGTGCAGGACTAAAGTAGTCATGTCTGTAAATACGAGGGAATACATATCATTTTTCCTACATCAGTGTCCCTTGTTGGCTATCTGTTGCAGTTTGACACATTGTTCACAAATACATGGAGATCAGACGCGTTTTTCTTGTCCCTTGAACACATCCCTTTTGAATACAAACACGTAAACATAGTAGACCATATATTCGTGTCATTTGCTCTTGTACATTACATGTTGAAATATATTACACGTGGGATTTCATGTGTGCTCTGCCTGTGATTGATTAATTAACAGGAAACACATCTAACCTTTAGTTTACATTAATATTACCAAATATCAGCAGCCAGTTGCCGATCCAGTAAACAAAACTGCAGTCTCTCCTGGCTGAGGGATTAATATCTAAATCAGAGAAAACAGGTCAAACTCTTGTTTCCATTAATATTTTACACACAGATATGAATTGCTGTTGTACACAATGCGGAATATATATGAAATTAAAGATAATTCAATTCATCAAAAGACAGAGAGTACAAAAGTAAGAAAAATGCAGAGTAAAAATATTAGAAAGTTGGAAAAGGAGGGAGAGTGGTGTTTTGGGGGGGAAAAAAGGAAAATAGAAAGAGAGGGGAAGTGGTGGAGAGAGGTAGAGATGAGACTTGAGTCTCACCCTTGTTTCGTACTTCACTGAGCATTCAGCATCTTTCACCCCAGGGCTCTGTCCACTCTGTCCACTGTATGCGTGTGTGTGTGTGTGTGTGTGTGTGTAAGTGTGTGTGTGTTTGACTTTAAAAAGATGGGGGGAAAAAAACATCAATGAAAGAAGGAAGAAAGAGAGGAAGGAAGGAATGAAGGAAGGAATGAAGTAAACACAGATAGAGGAAATTAATAACAGATTGAGAAGGGAAGAATGAAAAGCAAACATATATGTGGAAACGGAGTCAATGAAGTGTTGAGCTTATTTACTTAAGTAAAAGTAGAGAAATATTCAATTCAATATGTACTGAAACAATGTCCTCACTGGACAAACAACAGCAGTGAACATTTTTTCAAATCTCTTTGTCAGAGGAAAAGGTGGAAGTATAGTATGATTTTGTTATAACACCACAAAATCTCATAGGAGGTTACGGTGGAAGGATGGATGTTTAAAGTGTCACACTTTGTCACTGGAGACCATTGTTCACATCTCATCTTCTTCAAATAGTCAAGAATGGTGCATGTCAAACACATTCAATTGCTCATATATATGTGTTCTTTTAAAATTGTAACTGTCCTATGGGTCATTTTGAAAGGCATTAACCACATTATATTGTTTTATATCAGTGAATTACTATGGATGCATTTATATGAACAGCTTTTTGGCCATGTTAGCAGTATGGCAGTGTCGGTCGGTGCATCACTTCGGTCCAAACCAAGCGGCAACATCCAAAATGGAAGTAACAAAAACTGCAGTTCCTCGAACAGCCACTTGAGGCTGGCTCCACACCTTTGACCCCTTTTGGATTAGCTGGTTAGCCGGGCAAAGTCAGGACAACCAGACAGATCTTTAAGAAATCTAAAATATATATATTTTTTTATGGATTACCACAAAATTGTTACTTTTTGCATGCATATGTTAGACTTAGTCTTGCTGTAGTTGGAGCTAATAATAACTTTTATATTTCGTTAAGTAGTTTAATCCATAACAATATATCATATTTCATAAACTGACTATAGATTTTTAATTTTAAAAATGAATCTGCAAAGTAACCATTAACTTTAGCTGTAAAAACATGTAGTGGAGTAAAAAGTATAAAGTAGTATAAAACAAAAACTATAACTGCCTCAAAATAACAATAAGTACATGACTTTAGATGTTATTACCACTGAATAAATTTGTGTTCGAGACAAGTGGTCACAGTGACCTCAAAAAGTGAGAGGGGACGTTTCTCTTTAACTTTCTTCTCACGGTATTTGAACCTACAACCTTGTGGCCACAAGACTGATTCTGAGAGGCTTCTGTACATGGTAAATTGACAGCTAACTGAGTTTGACAGAGAGTGCAGAGATTGATTCAGGAATTAATCAAACAGACAAAAAGACAGACACACACAGAATGAGAATGTGTGTGTGTGTCAGCAGATGTACAATTACAGCCTCTGGTAATATAGATAAAGGTGCACAAACACACACTTACACACATTTTAATGATTCTCAAATGCATTCATGGAAAATAGAAGTCTGCCCACAAATGTGAAAAAATAGCTACCAATTACACACACACACACACACACACACACACGTACACACACACACACAGACACACACACACAAAGTCCAGAATGTGAGGGTATCCTCGGGCTGTGCATTAACATCCTGTATGTGCTGCAGTGTTAACCGCCTGCAGTGCCAATCAGCTGAAATGCCAGTCTGCAGCCGCCAGCAGGAGCCTGAGTTGTTATATCCCGCTATCTTAGTGTTTTCTTTTTCTTGCTTCCTGCAGGGAGAAAGACGGAGAAAAACACACAGACAATCAGAAAGGTGGAGAAGGAGAGATAAAGTGAAAGGACAGAGGCAGAAACAGGTAGCCAATATGTTGACAGATGCTGACATACACGTTTTTGATGGATTTTGCTGTTGGTTTGTAATCTTTAACAAAAAAAAAAGTATTTTTCCGCCTACTAATGACAACAGAGTAGGCTAATGGTTTCTAGACAAACACTTAGCTGGCGGGTTTGTGATATTCACCACAAACAAAATGCTGTGCAACCACACAACTTTTGCCCAGGAGACTGGGGTTTGTGTCCCATGTGAAACACACAGTCAACTTATTTAAACTTTAATTCAATTCAATTCAGTTTTATTTGTATTGCGCCAAATCATAACAGAACAGTAGAACACTTTACACAACTATTTACAGTATGTCATGGGGATGGGTTACACTGGAGTTAGATGTAAGCTTGGTGCGTCACATATAGACACTAAAGGGTACCTTGTACATCTGTATTTGACACCGGTGGCGTGACAAAATGCCAGTATTTGACGCCCTGGGAATGAGAAAGCACTGAAAATTGAGGGTATCAATTAACAAAAACGTTTTAACATTAGATTACATTCATTTAGCTGAGGCTGTTATCCAAAGGGACTTACAATAACTGCATTCAACCATGTCGATATTACCCAACAACTCCAAGGATCATGCAAGTGCATGTGCAACATTTAGAACAATAAGAGAATAAGAAATAGAGAAAAAGGTTTGGTGTTGTGTTGGATTTATTTTTTAATTCACGGTCCAAAGTGCAATCTGAAAAGGTGAGTTTTCAGTCAGCAATGAAAGATGTGTACAGTTTCTGATGTCAATGGGGAGCTCGTTCCACCATTGTGGACCCAGGACAGCCAGCAGTCATGATTTTGTTGAGCTGTAGCCCTCCTTGTAGTGAGGGAGTAGCCAGCTGATTGGCAGTAGCAGAATGTAGAGAACTGGCTAAGGTGTATGGTTGGACCATGTCCTCGATGTAAGATGGGCCTGAGCCATTTGCAGCATGGTAGACAAGTACCAGTGTCTCAAATCGGATTTGAGAGTCCACCGGTAGCTGGTGCAGGCTGTAGAGGAGTGGTAAAATAGGAAATTACAGAGGGTGAAAATACCTCCAGAATTACTTTACAACTCTTAGCATTCAGAGTAATACAAAAAAGGGAAAAAGCTTTTCTGACTCTAGATCCCTGGAGTAGAGCAGTCCCATTACTAACAGTTATACACTGTGTTTAGAGATTCTAACTAAGGTTGTTGTGTATGTACTTGCTCTAAATTATAAATATCTGCCTATGAAATACAATTCTCCGTATCATTATTATTTCATACATGGGGTTCATAGAAAAGGAAAGTAGATTTTCTTTGAATAAAGGTTAAAAAAGGCATATGTGTGCGTGTTATGATTTTGTGTGAAGTTCCTTTTATCTTTTGCCTGTGACACTGTTTGCATGAAACTCATCGCTAAGAACTCTATAAAAAGAATTTCTTAAAATATTAGCCGTCACCGGGCTGTGAGCGCCCATCAGCCCCCCTGTCAGTTCAGTTTGTCTGTTGTTATTTATTTGTATGGGTCTAATTAGCACGAAATCCAGCCTCAGTGTGGTGCTGAGGGTGGGGGTGGTGAGACTGATGACAAAGAAGCTGCAGTATGTGCAATATGCAAACGACGCCGTTTACTGACGACTGCCAAGACTGTGTGTTGTACAGTGTGTGGAGTGCAGCTGTGTGTGTTTGTTTAATGATACAATATGAAATAATGAATAAATACGGTTACATTTTTAAATGAAGCAATAAATAATGAAATAATTCAATAACTGAATTATTATTTCATCATTCTTGTTACTCTGACTCTTACATCATTCACACAGTAACACAGTTATATTGGATTTGTTGTTTATTTCAAAATGCCCTTTTTCCAAAGTCAGTTTCATATCGATATTTTCCCCAATTATTCTCTCATTAAATTAAGACTTGCTTTAATTAAACAAACTAGAGCAAACTCCAATAAAACAGTTGACTATGGAAATAAAAAATATGAAATAACCTTTTACATTTAGAAGCTTAGTTTTAATGTTAAACATGTTGTCAGTTATTTCATTCTTAAGGCTCTAAACATTATTCAATTTAATTATTTCAAGGCAGTCTGCTCCCATCATCCCTGACTTATATATCAGTAGAGAATGTATGAATGAGAAGGTTTTACTGACGTAGATAAAGATTTTTATTAAGAAACTGCAGCACGATATGAAAACAGTGTCTAGTCCTGTGTTAGATGAAAGTTGGCTACTGTAGTTTGTTCTGCTGTTTTTGGGTGTCAGAGAGTCAGCGGTTAATCAAAAGTGATCTATTGGCACAACAGTCAGTGGCTGTGCTGTGTCAGGATGGTTGATAGTCATAATAAACAGCAGTGAAACACTCAACTGCAGTGATACAGGTTCAATTTACCTCACAGGGTCTCTAAAGGGAGGGTAGTGCTCACTTATTGACAGCACCCTCAGTTATTATCACCAGCTCCACTCTTTTAGTTTATAGTTTTAGTTTAACGTTAGGGTTCAGGGTTAGCTCTGATTAACCCGCTGTACACTACCTGCCCAGAACCAAACAGGCAGAAAAAGTGACAGCGACTATCTAGTGAAGAAACCTCATGCAGCTGATGGGACAGATATTAAACTCAAGAGGAGACAAATCCAGATCTAAAAGGAGGAGAAATGTTGGACTAACATCCATCATGTTGACACAAACTGCAATGCGATGATAATGTTGTGTGTCTACTGAAATTGTAAATAGACAACTATTCGCAAACACATTAGCCTTAAAAACTTTTATGGTGATAATATGGATTGGGTATTTTCCAGCTTGTTGGGGAGTTTCAAATACTTTAATTTGTGGTATCCTTTACAGGTTCCATTCCAGAGGCCTGTACTACGAAGCAAGTTCAACAAACCAAGGATATCTTTTCGTCATCTGGCTTCACCAACCCAACAACCGCGATCTCGCAAAGCGGTCACACAACGCTGGTTATCCACTCGGTGAGTCAACTCAGGATTTCCCAATCTTTCCCAATCATTTTGGATATAGAAAAAGTGTCTTTTCAGCAGCCTGTTCTCATTCCCCGGGCTGCACAAGGTACCGTTTGGGTTACATCTAACTCCAATGTAACCCAATCAGTGTGACATAGTGTAAACAGTTCATGTAAAGATGGATGGGTCAAACAAACTCAGGACTTTCACCCAGGAAACAAGGGTTTGTGTCCCATGTTAAACTGAAGATAAGGTACTTATTTTAATCCAAATCACTAAACTGTTTTACTAGGTTATCTACAAGTTAAAAAGGTGTCTTATACAAACGCTGAAGGGTACCTGGGGCATCTGCATGAGACACCAAGGGGCGTGAAAAAGCGGCATCGGTATTTAACCACCTGGGATTAAACTGTGTTGGTCCCAAACTGTTTCCAGCTGAACTCCTCCTTCCTCCTGAAGCCTGACCAGTCCAGATGAAAAACAAGCTAAAATTAGAAAATAATTGGAACGAGATGTGTGCTGTGATCTGCTGATGTGAATATGAAACAGCTGATGAGCGGAGCCTCACACATCCGTCTCAGTTGTGGTTTGATTGGACTAGACTGCAAATGAATTGGTTAGGAGGGACAAGAGGGGATCGGCTGCCAATGACAATTCACTTAGAACAACACTGATCCTTGAGTGTGTTTGTGTGTGTGAGAGAGGAAGCGCTGAGTCTTTCTATGGGTGCAACTTCAGTGTGTGTCAGTGGGAGTTTGATTAAGATCAAGTTGGCACTAGAGGGCATGTGCGTGTGTGTTCTATGTTTAATTTTGAGACTGAGTAAATTAAATCCAAGGTATGCATACCTTACATGAGTGTAGCACATATGGATGTGTGTGCGTGTGTATGCTGAGTGCCTGTAAATGAAGTTCGATTGAACAGGCGTTCCAATCAGAGCCTTTTAAGTCTTTCATTAGTATTCAAGAAGTTGCTATATTTTGCTGTGTCCATACTGTGTGATATACATGCTGTTTGGTGTCTACTGCATGTGTGTAGTGTGTAGTATATATGTAGGACTTGTGCTGTAAAAGACAAAGAAACAAAGAAAAAGCTGTATAGAATAACGCATAATATGGAACAAGGGAATCTAGATCTACGATACATTCCTATGTTCGTGAAGTGGGGCTTGTCGTGGCAGAGATACAGATTTTGAGCAGTTCTCTTAATGATTCATGTCCCACATTAATCATTCATAAGTAATTAAATATATAAAGTTTTTTATACACCACATTTCAAGAGCAGACATGACAAAATTAATAACATTTCTAGCAAGACGCAAACTAGATAAAAGATATCCTGGGCAACACTCACTGACTGCATATGACACGGATTAAAATATCCCACTCGTTATCCTCTATGCATCTGTTGTCTTGATAAACCACTGTCCTATTTTCCAGCGTTGATACACGTCAACACTGGGAAATGTATTATATCAACTGTTTATCACATTATCTCTCTGGATTGGTCCATCCTGTATGACTGCTGGCAATTTGGCAATTTTGCATCTAACCAGGCAGTGAGAATGAAATACTGAGTGAACTAATAGAGCACAACAAGCAGTGCTCAGTATGATACTAACCATGTTATAAACTGAGAACTCCTGAATTTACTATCAAATTACACAATTTAGCCTCCAAGATGGAAACAGCTGGTTGGTGGGGGAATTGTAACACAGCTGCAGAGGTCTGTGTCTGATTGAAGACAAGGCCAGTTTCAGCCATAGAAAAGCAAAACAACGGGTCTCCTCTGCTGAAGCTTAAAATAAATAATATGGTCTCTAGTTAATAAAAAGCTGCTAAATATTCAGTTTCCAGCCACATCTCTTCCAACTAAACACACTTTATCCCTTAAATATGGTGAAAAACATTACTGTGTGTCACTATTGATGCAAGGTGTGTAGGAGTGCTTGTTATTTTAGCAGGCAAGCCTGGGGTGGACAGGTTTTAACAGCTCAGGGAGGATAAATTAAACACGCCCCCAGACTCAAACCTACATCCAAATGTGTATGTTGTTACTCTCTCTCTCTCTCTCTCTCTCTCTCTCGCTCTGTGTGTCTGTGCGCCTGAGCCCTTGCCCTCTTCTCATCACTTCTTAGAATTTCCTCTTTTAAGTGTTGATCCCATAATCCACAGTTGCAGAGAGGAGACAGAGAAACAGAGAGTGAGGTGGAGGGGAAAAAAGTGCCAAACTCCAAATATAGGTCTTCAAATTAAAATATAAAGAAAATAATTTAACATGAGACTAATTGAATGAGTGGATATGTGGGATGAGTGGCTTGTAGTTGTTTTGTGTACAAATAGTGTACACAAATGTGCTTCCTGTACAAATAGTGTTCTTTTTTTTTTTCTTTCACAAAAAGTACAATTTCCACATTTAAATCTTCCTACACCATTAAAAATTACAAAATCTATGAAAATGCTAATTTCGTTCATTTCTAAATTTGTCTACTGGACACAAGATGCACTTCACTGTAAAACCCATGATGTCACAAATCATGCTCGTAGGCCCCGCCCATTAAAAATCTGATTTTCAATGAGCTCCGAGAAACTTTCCACTTTCAGGAGATGAATGTGAGAACATCCTTCTAGTGTCAAACTCTGCACAGACATTATTCTGCACAGTGAAGCTCAAACATCCAACTATAGGAACAAAAAGTTCAAAAAGTCAAAAATATTTTTGAGTGGAGGGGAACTTTAAGAATCAATTTTAAATAAAAAAGTGAGTAATTATGTGGTCAGACCTTTATTTTACTTATGGTTTAATAGACACTTTGAATCAGGAGAGAAGTCCTTCCTTCTTCGCTGTGACAAATATGAGGCAATCCCATGTGTTCACTTATAAATCATAATGCTGAAGAGTCGGACTGAAGATTTTTATTTGTGGGAATTTTCGGTGCGCCTTTTTCCTTCTCTGCCTCTTTAAACTATTGCTATTTTGAGTACAACTTATCTCTTCACTCTCAGTATTAAATCAATTGAACTGCGCAACTGAACTGATATTGTTATTGATATGGCTGTGCTGTGTTGTGTTGTATCACAGTTTATTCATTGTGATTTGTCAACAATGAATTTACCTCATGTGAGACACCTTATTGCTTTTACAATAAAGCATATTTGAAATTGAGAGAGAGAGATGAATGGGTGGAGTGGAGGAAGGTGGAGATGTGGACGGATGAGGCCTGCATGGAGAGAAAACGACGGAGGTGTAGAAAGAGAGAGAGATAGAGAGAGGTAAGGCTGTAATGAAGGAGGTATTGATTTTCTATAGAAGCTCTTTAATCAGAAGCTATACTGACACACCCTGAGGGGGTGTGTGTGTGTGTGTGTGTGTGTGTGTGTGCGTGTGTGTGCATGCAGGGCTGAGCCCATTCAAATTACACTTCATCTTTTCTCTGTGGACACCTTGAGTGTGCGTGTGGGTTTCATGCTGTTATGTGTTTCAGTGTGTATGTGTGTGTGTTTCTTTGTTGTGTAAGTGTGTGTGTGTGGGCAGGTGGTAGATAGATAGATGAGGCTGCCCAGTAGATGGATGAGTGGAACAACCAGTCGTTCATCATCTGGAAAACAAGCAAGGAAGGAAACACTGTGATGGAGAGGAGGAGGGATTTAAGGGAGGGAGAAAGAGGTGAATGAAAAAAATAGGGGAGGGGGAAAAGAGGAAAATTAGAGGAAAGGAGCATGAAGAGAGAGAGGAAAAGAGAGAGGAGATGAAGAAGGAATAGAACTGATGGATAAAATGAGCTGAGAGTGGAAGACAGGATGAAGAGAGGAGAGTGAAGTTGAAGAAGTTTGAGAAAAAATAGACGATGAGATTCTGAAAAGGATGAGAGGAGAGAAGGAGCAAGCACAGAGGGAGGAAGGGTGAGAAGGAGGGGTATTTTGGAAGGAGAGATGAGAGGGGAGGAAAGAGGGGCAGGAAAAGAGAGGGAAATGTTAACGTAGAAGGAAGGAAGGAGGACAGGATAAGAAAATTTGAAAAAAATGAATCGAGAATAGATCAACTGACAAAAAGGGAGTAAGACATAGGGGAGAGAAAAAGAGACTGGAGGGATGAAAAGATGGAGTACAGGGATAGAGAAAAGAGAGGGTGATAACAGAGGATAGAGGGTGGAGGGGAAGTTAGTGTGTGATCTGAACTAATAGTGTCAAAAATGGAACTTCATGACTTCAATCTAATTTTTATTCTGTAGTTCTTTTCCCTTTAATCTTCATATCTTTTTCTCCTCTCTGTTTTTATTTCTCTATCATGAGATATCAGACAGTTAGACTTCAGATCTTGCAAAACCATCCTTGTCCATCCTCTTTCAGATGGTATAGATCATATCTGGAAGGAAAACCAACAGGAAAATATGAATCTAACATTTTTGCTGAACTCTTTCAGACTGAATCGTTTTCTTTTCAATCCACTTTTCTTACAGTTCCAGGCATCTATTGGTTTCCATTCATCTCTGCAGGGTATGAAAACTCAAGCAGACTCTTAAAGAGTACTTGTTATGTTATTAACTACAGAGAACATCAAGCCTGCATGGTTTTTTGTCAATGTTACATAGTTGCTGTGTGAAGAGTCTCCAATGCATTATAACAAGTATGGAAATGAATAGAAAGCAATAGGTGATGGTAGATTTAATATATACACATTTTAAATAATATGGGTTACAGTATTTGCAGTAAATGGGATAAAACATACAAAACCACCATTATTGTTCTTTTTTTAACTGACTATTTCAGTGTAAGTGTTTATAGTTATCAGCTTTAAGTGGAAAACCCTTCCTTGTTTTGCACTTGCAGGTCTAAGTTCATTCAGTCGGCTATATAATTGAATGTTTGCTGAAACAAAAATTAAAAACTAACCACAGAAAGGAGCAGGCAGTTTCTGCCTCTAAAGGAAACTTGCACTAGAGCCAACTTACCTCCAGTTGACTCAGTAGTGGCGGAAACATTAATTCTTGAGGATCTATAAAATCATTATTTAAGTAATTGTTAATTTCGTAAATTGCCCTTTTATTAATTTCCTGCCTGAACTGATAGTGAACTGATGTTGTGTCTGCCGTGATTGTGGAGCAGAAAACAATGCAGTATTGATCCGTCCATCGGCTGTCCTAGTTCCAGGAACAACAGTTCATTAATGCAGTCTAAGAGAGACTATCTATCTCTATTACTGCCTGTTGGCCTGCATGGCAATGATTTATTGGCAACCTGTGGAGGCACTGGAGACGGCTAATGTTACCCATGGGAATGTAAGAGTCAACTGGGATGACGCTAACAGTGAGTGTGCTGTCAGGTGTGCAGGTATCACCAATCATAACCTTAATGTTGTCAGAATCCTCAGTGATGCACTGTAAAAAATAAGGTCTGTAACTGTCTTTATCTCATGGTTTAATGCCTTACTTAGTGGCACCTTGGTGGCTGTAATTACAGAAGGTCACTTCACCATTTAGATTTAGTCTTGGGATCAAATGGGCAACCTTTTGGTCATTCATTTTCTAGTCTCATGCGTGTAAGTGTTGAGTTAAAAAACAAACATTTAGACTAACGTATTCTACAGATATAGACATTGAAATTGGAAGGTGTGATGTTGTTGGTATGACGTCATGACTATCAACAGATCATAATTACTCTTAATAAAGGCGTTAAAATAAAAAGCAAGAGGTGTGTGTTCCTGGCGTAAAACAAATGCAAACATCGTACTATAAGTCAGATTTGTGTCACTTCACTGGCAAATAATTGTGTTTTGTTTCAGGGAACCTTTATGTGAGATGGCATTGTAACATTAATCAAAGAAGTCCCTGAAGTCAGGGAATTATTGAAATAAGAATCTTATTTTAAAGTAAAGCCACAGGCCGCTTTTACATTGTTAAATACATCGTCACTCTGTCGTTTTCAAAGCAGTCCAGGGGTTATTTTGTGATGAAAGGCTGTAATGTACTTTTTGTGGAGACCACTCAGCCTCAAGGAAAACAAACCACCAAACAACAAAATGGACCCAGAAATGAAAGCTAAATTTTTACCAGTGTTAGAGTGGTGTTAAAGTGGACTTTTCCCTTAATATTGTGAAATTATTTGGTCCGACTGTGGAAAACAGTAAGAGTCTTTTGGTTACTGTTTCCTCATTCAGTCTTCGACGAAAGAAAGAATCATGGTTACTTAAAAGATGCAGATTTTTCTCAAATAGAATCTGAACTGGTGATGTACGTCCTATGTGAGATAAACTGATTTGGATCATTGCTGACAGACTGAGCTCCTGGACCTCTGCTCTTGAAACCCAACTAACTGGCTTGCTGGTAGATATCTGCTGTGTTAAAATGTGAATCAAAAGAAAGTTAATGCTGCAAAAGCAGGTTGTGCATATTCACAACGAGAATGACAGTTTGGTCAATTTCTAGGCATGAAAATGAACTAGAGTCCGAGTCAAGTCTCAAGTTATTGAGGGGCAAGTCCAAGACTCTTCGTCTTTGGTCACAAGTCCAGGTCAAGTCTCAAGTCTCTCATGGTTGAAATGAGCGTTCTTTCATCTGCTGCATGCCATCTGTTCTGCTTAGAACACTGGATAGCTATATTTAAGGAAGTCAAAGCATACCACCATATTATCATCACTGCTTTATCTTTTAGCTTACAATCTCAGCCTCGATTAGTTGTTAGGTATGGGATCACTTCAAAAAAGCTAGTGCAAGAAAGATGCAAATAAATGGATATAGACTAGAGTTATTCAGGGTAACAGGAAAATATTGCTAAGATTATTAGGCATGCAAAAATTACTGTAACCTATTTTTCAGAGTACAACCATATTGTATAATTATACTGAGTCTCCAACTAATGACTAGTTTATAATCTACTCTAAATTAACACATCCTTCTAGCCTCTAAAACCCAGTGTAATGGTAAGCTAATAAACCTGTAATGTGGTCAGTGATGAACCTGTAACCTGCCTGTAGCTGACATTAATCATTAATATGGTCTTTCTCTCAAATCACCAAGATGTTCTGACAGCCTGTTTGGGTTTTTATAATGCAAATAACTCTAAATAACAACTAGCTTTTCAGCCCACGGCTTTTCTTTAATGTTTTTAATGTTTTCTGAAGGCTAGATGGTACTAAAATAAAACACCTCTAAGTGCCACTGGTCGGGTATACCTCTTTTGCCATTTACGTTATTATCCACACAGAGTGGATGCAGTACTTTAGTGTAGTCAAGTACTGTAATTATTATATTAACTACTACTACTTAATTATCTAAAATTCTGAGGCTTTGTTATATAGTCAGCGTACTGAATGACCTTACCAGCTACTCACCTAACAGCCAGGTGTGTGTTCAGTGTCGGGCGGGTGGAGGCTTTGGTTTTATGCCAATTTTGAGCGATATATCACTTGTTCCTGTCCCTGTTCTTTGGAGTTTACTTGTGAAAAAAACGATTTAAATTTCAATAAGTTAGGAGTGCGGGAGACTTTAACTTGTTCAAGGCATCTCATCGTTCATGGCGAGACAGCTGTGGAGGTAATGAAAGACAATATATTTTGATGATATATTTTACAACGACAATGCTCATTATTCATAAGCGCAACAAAAGGCAGACAGTATGATTAAAACACCTGTTGAATAAGGAACACAAAATTCCCTACTTCGGCCACTTTGTAAGCACAAACAGCTTGTTCTATGCGTCCTTCCCTGTGGATTTTGACCACTGACATATATGTATACATACAGTCACGATTCTTAGGTAAGTGCACCTGCTTTTCTATAAGAGTGGTATGATGATGCAGGTGGTTCGTTTTAGACTAGACAAAAGAGAAAGTATCCACTGTTTCCGCGCATCACAGATGCGTCACGTTACGCATGATAATAAGGGAGGGAATGACATTCAACTTCTGAGACATTTCCTTAATGTTGATGCGCCAAAAAATAAAGTCACAAATTCTGAGTCCGAGTCAAGTCTCAGGTCAAGTCTCAAGTCACTGTGTGTGCGACTTACTGCAATTTCCCATTTTGGGATCAATAAAGTATATCTATTTATCTATCTATACACTGCAGTGTAACTGCAGTATAGAAAAAAATGCTTGAAACGAAAAGATGGATGATTCTTCTGGACTCATTTCTTTGCTCAGTTCACCAAATCTCAGTGGTAATACATGAATATGACTCGTAGGCTGCAAGGACTTAAAGTGGCAAAACTCAGTCAGCTCTGCACTGATCTGCCAGAGACAGGGGAAAACGAGAAGACTATAGAGAGAGACCAACAGATATGGCAAAAAAAAGAGAAAGGGCTAGAGATATAGTGCACTAGCCTAAACGTAAAACAATGTTTTTTATATCCGAAACTGGTTTTGAAAACTTCAGGTCAACTTACACTATATGGCCAAAAGTATGAGTTGAATGCTAGCTTTTATATAATCATTTCTGGATATCTCAAAGGTGAACTTAAAAGAGATGAGCCACACCAGAAGAGTATTAAATCAATTCCAATAAAGAATATTGTTAAGAATAATATAATACGTATACATATAATAATACATAAGCAACTAAATGCTTATATAGAAGAATGTGTCTAGAAGTGAGAAACTAATATATAATTACATGTGGACTAGTGGGTCATTCATCTTAAATCCGAACAAAAATACATAAGCTGCTAGGCTTTGAAGTACCAGCACTATTTCCACATGATCTCTCTCACACACACACACACACACACCCACACACACACACACATCATCATCAGTGTGGTTATGCCAGGTAAGATGGGCTATTCATTATCATTATCCAAAGGGGGCCAAAGCAAATCCATTATTCACCAAGGTGTGTGTGTGAGGAAGGGAGAGAGAGAGAGAGAGAGAGAGAGAGAGAGAGAGAGAGAGAAAGAGAAAGAGAACGAGGGGTCTCGCTTGTCTGTATTTGTCCTCTTATCATCCAGTCTGACTTCCTTGAGTCAGAGTCTTGATATGTGTGATGTCATATGAGTTTGTTTGTGAATTTCCATGCGGGTTTATGTGTGCTGTGAGGGCTGATGTGTGTATCTAGTATGTGTGTGAGTGTATGTGCCAATCCAGCCTACAGCCTTGCTCGGGGCTTCCAGCTCGACTCTTCAGTTATGCATCGAGCCAAGAAGCTGTGTGTGTGTGTGTGTGTGTGTGTGTGTGTCTGTGTGTATGTCTGTGTGCGTTTCATGGATCTGAGTTTATCCTTTTGCTACAGCTGTTACCTCAAGCAATAATTCTGTGTGTATTTGTGCGTGTGTCAGAGGGTCTTGGGCAACATGAATGGATCGGAGTGGAAATAAGGGTTTAAAAGAATTTCAAGTAGCATCCGAGGGCTTCTGTATGTCGATGTGTGAAAGTTTAATGTGTGGTATGAATATATATGAATTATTTCACATACACACACGTGAAATAATTTACAAATGTGTGTATATGTGAGTGCACACATGTTTTCCTTGAGCTGATGCTCTTGTCTAAAGTGTTGCGAATTCATTTGATCTCCATAAAATCACACTGAAACCTGACTCTGTTTATCAAATGTTTGACATCACATCCAGGTGTCTTAAGAGGCTGTTTGAGAGTTAAAACTTCAGTGTCAAGGTTAGAACTAGGTTAAGGTAAGGGTTAGATGCTAGAACATGTACAATACGTGGCCAAAACTATGTGGACACCCAAACATTACACCAATATGTAGTAGTCGAACATGCCATTCCAAAACCATGGGCATTGGGAAAAAACAAATGAAATACCTTGTCAATTAACATTTTACTGATCTGTTCAATATCAACATTATTGACTTTCCAGGTACGTTAATTAACAACATTTCCTTATTATGTCAATAGAAAACGTCCTTCACTCTGCATTATGTTTCCCTCTACGTGTATATGCTCTTGCAAATTTGTTGTGTATAAAGTAATGTCTAGGAAACATGGCAGGATAATAGCTACCTCTGGGTTCAGGTTTTCTTCAAGATCTTGGAACCTGGCTGGGATTTGCTTCGATAAAGCCATAAAAATATTAGTGAGGTCAGCCACTGATGTCGGGCTAACATGCCTTGCCATTCAATTTCATCCCAAATGTGTTGAATGGGGTTGGGTTCTCTTTTTAGTGGACCTGGCTTCGAGCATGAGCAAGGGCCAAACACAAACTTGTCTCAAAGTTTTCCAGCTGTCAATTTCTCCTCATTATTGTCTATATGAAGCATTAAGATATACCTTGATTGGAACTTGGTCCAAGCAGCCTTGGTTGGGTATAAAAGTATGTGAACAACCCCAAGTATACAGGTTTGTTTGAAGGGAAGAGAGGGAGATAAATTACTTATTGCCAATCTCTAATTGAAGGTCAAATATTAAACATTACTCACTAACACCATGACAACAACTGAAAACAAATTGTCCCTTGACTCTAAATTAGTCTCTCTCTTTTTTGCTCCCTCTCATTTCTCATTTTCTTGGAGAAGAAAATTGTTTCCTTGTTGTACCACATTTGTCCAGGTCTGTCTTGTTATCTCCGCCAAACACATTGACTCCCTTTTTTTCTTCCCATCTCTCTCACACACACTTACACAGTGTTGACTGAACAGGGTGTTTGACAGGGCCATGTTCTTGGCAGTTCAGATCAGTCCTCCTCTGTACTGCTGCTAAGAATGGGCAAAATGTTACGCGTCTTCTTTTCACACACAACACTGATGGGGTGAATCCAGGTGAGAGCTGCTCTAGTTCAACATGCTGCTGGCTGGCCTCATCCTGCCACAGGTTGCAAATCAATGACCATGTCCTAAAACTACACCATGCTCCTCCTCCCAGATACAGGACAATAACTTGAACACCTGCACAATCTAATGCAATACAGTGTAACTTCAACATTAACTACAGTCTCAGAAATCAGCATAGAGTTGAAAAAAGAGATCTCTCAGACAGCGGCAGAACATTTTTATAATCTTCTCAATAGCAGGAGTTATTACAGGAAAATTGCTTTGGATTGCAATAGACTGCAGTGTTTGTCTTTGCACCCACTGGATACATATTAAATAGTTGTAACTACTACTGCTACTAATAGGACTTCTTTATTAATGTTAGTCCTAATTGAAAAAAGAGTCCCTTTTGAGAAGTGATTAAAAGGTTGATACATGGATCTAAAGGTGTGTATAAAGTCCAAAAACTAATGTTGACACCAGATGTGCACAGACATTTGAATATCTCCCTATAGTTGGACATATTCATGTTTGTCTACACAGTCATAAATATTGGGCTGCACAGTCTGCACAGACCCACACACACAGGCAGATGATGAACTTTATATCACGTGGACCCTCACAGCCATGCAGATTTACAAAAGTAGGTAAGTTGCACTTGAGTTCATCAGTTGCAGAAAGCTGTCTAGTTCTTGAGTATCTTCAGTGGAAAATCTCTGTGAGTAGTGAAAAAGTGAAATGAATGGCCAAAGGGACTAAACTGTACACTAAAAGAAGTTATCGGATTATATAATATCACTTTATTTTGATCCAGGAATGAGCTGCAGGTAACTGGCAGAGGTCTTGCACGTGTCAGTAAAAAATGTTGAAAATTGAAAGCTTTTTTGTTTCAGTGTTTTTTGATCACTCTAGATCACTTGTGTCACTTTCTATATGTCTGCCGCTTGTATGGGACTTGGTTTTTAGTGTTCTTGTCATCAGGGCATTTCAGGTCTCCCTCATACAAAGAAACTGAAACTTGTTCTCTTTTTAATGCAAACCCCTGAGGATGTGGAGTAGAAGCTATCTTATAGTTTTAAAGGTCAGTACTGTGTGTGAATAAATAAGATCCTCAGTGATATAACATCAGTGTTATTAGCTGTGGGAATATTGACTGTAAACCCACAATGATTTGTTCTATCACAGTATTACCACCTTATATTGTAAGCAAAGTTCATGGAAGTGACTCTAATCCCAAAGCTACTGCTGTCTCATCTGTTCTATTTATTATTATGAAGTGTTTCTCCCTGCTCCTCTGTGGTGGAATGACCTTCCCTCGCTGAGGGCGGAGTCACTTCTTGTCCTCCAGGCTGAAAACCCAGCTTTTTATGATGTACTTCACATTATTGTCTCCCAGCTCACTCTCACTGTTCTTCAAAATCCTCCTGACAGCAACCCTCTTCACTAAGGTACATGATCAGCATTTGATCAGTGAATTATTTGGAAACAAAACACCTACAGTTGTATGTGAAAGTTTAGGCACCCCTTGACAAATAACATATTTTTTTATTTTAACAACTTTTAAGGATATGGAACATAAAATATAATATTTTCACCAAACATTCATGCATAGTTGCATGACAGTATAGAGAGACCAAACTTTTGCATCATTACACAAAAGCTTTTTGTAGCCAGATAAAAGTCAGTTCTTGTATTTGGGATTTTGAATCCTTGGTGGATTCCGAGCTACATTTAGGATAATTATCCTGTTTTAGAAGCTTTCCTCTTTTCCAGAATTTGCTGGTATCTAGAGGAATCCATTCTTCCCTTCACCCGTGCAATGTTTCCTGTGCCACTGGCTGCAACACAAACACAACAGTTTCTGTCTCAAGTAGTAAAGTTCACAGTCAGTTATTCCATGTTGACAGCGGGGAAAATAAACAAGCACATTATGTTCAGTAATGTGCAGCCAACTTCCAAATATTTAAACAATATTTTATTCTTATTGTTAAATTAAATTGCTCTTATAGTGAACATGCTCTTCGTCAGTCTGATGACCTGACAAAATGTGTCAAGGCTGTACTTTTCTCATGTTTTAATTGGTGTAAAAATATATATTTTATCTGTAGTGAATATAAATGTTGACCCCCTTTCAGGCATAAACGGTGGTTGTAAAGGTTTATAGTTTTATCCAGTGTCAGTAGTGTGCTTGAATCACATCAGTATTGTAATGGTTACAGGTTTTCGTGGTGAAAAGTAATCACTTCAACATCCACAGAAATGTCGGTTCAAATCATCAGTCAGCAGTAGCATTTGTCATGTAAAAGGATTACTGTATAACATTGACCATAACAATATGCAGCAGAGAAATGGAGCGGTTTGAAAAGTACTCCAAATGCACCTTTTAAAATGTTAAACCTTGAGCATTGTTCTGTATGTGGCATGCAGTACATAAAGAAATAAAAAGTACAGAGTGATATAAATTAAACATGGACAGACTAAAGCAATACAGAAAGATACAACTGCAACAACAGGCAGCAAACAAAAAACAGGACAGCATTGCATGACCGTGTTTACAGCCTTATTTCTCCTTACATAAATATGTTAAATATCTCACCATATGTTCATATACGAGCCTTCGAGAGGCTTGCCTTTTAAACCTAATCTTCCACTTCATTGTAAGATCTTCACAGAAATACAATAAAGTGGCACAGAAAGGAATTGAAATGTGTGGAAGCTTTCCAGTCTTTTCTTCTGTGTTGGTGCATTTGACTGTTCCTCATAATCTGTGTGATATTCACCTGGAAAGTTGACTTGGCACTGAGTTTGGCAGATGTTTTACTTAAGCACAACACAAATTCTCTTTGTGTTTGATGGTAATTTACGTTTTGTCAAATGTGCCTGGATTACACACTCATAATTACATTGTTTCATGTTGAATTAAGTGGTAGTGATGAGTCAGCTGAGTAGGAAATCTGACATTGAATAGCATAATAGTGTGTTTTGTTTGTTTGATTTTACACTGAATATAATGCTTAATTGGGATCAAATCTTTTCTTAATTTATTGTCCTAGATTAACTGATAAAATATGTTGATACATCTTTGCCCCAAAATAGATTTTGAAAAGATGGAAACTAAAAGTAATAATGGCCTTTAATATCAAATCTGCATTATACAAAGTAATTAATATTCTGTAAATAATTCAAATGATCAATATGAAAATCAGTTTCTCAACATAATCTGTGATTTCCATATCCTTTGTGTCATGTTTACTCACTTATGGTGTTGTTTTATGTTAAAGTCATAATTAGGATATTTCCAACAGTGCCTGAGGACAGCATTTGTATAATCTGTATAATCACAGTGCAGTCCCTTATGGTGTTAGCTTTAATTGTTAATCCTACATACACAAGAGTCACAGATATTGTTTGCACGCAGAGCAATTTTAGTTCAATTTAAAACCCAGGAAATAAAGCTCATTTGAGTGTAAAGCTGGGCCTATAAAGCCACTAGTTATTTTCTTAAAGCAGGACTCAGAAAGTAGAAAATGGTAATAGATGAACCTGGAGAGCTTATCTGAATGCTAATCTTACACACACACACACACACTAGAGCAGAGAATTGTGGGTACCACAACTATCTGCAGTGATTTTGGTCGACTTCATTGGGCTGGAGAGTGCACAAGGTCAGATTCAACTGCAAGGTGTTGGTGATTTGCTCAAGGGCACCTAAGGTGATTGGTTTTCATCAGGTCAGGTCATCTGGACTTTTCAGGCCTTTTTCAGGACTTTTTTTTTATTATAATCAAACACTGTAAAAGTCTATAATTATTTTGGTGGCACATATTTATACTTGGACAAAGTGCAGGATGTTTTCTTACCCTATCCACTTTTCTTTAGTTTCATACAAGATTACAGGAGTAAGTCTTATACTTGTTCTATTTAGGAGTGGAATTGTTATCTTAAAATATAATCTTACAGGTAGTTTGTGTTTTCAGAAAAAACACACTAATAGATTTTCTGGGAAAATGTAAGTCTTGATGATAATTGAGGATAAAAAATATTAAGCTAATTTGAGTTTAAAAGCTAAAATTTACATTAAAACCACAAAGTCAGCTCTCTGATTCATTTACATGTATAGGGCTTACAAGCTTTATCCTGTTTTATGCTAATGTATGCATGCATCATCAAACCCTAAAGGAGGAAGCTTTTAAAGCTTACTTGCTTATAGAGCATGAGATCATTGGCTTTTAACATTTTCTCTCTGTTAGTGCAGAGCCACAGTAAGTTCCTCTGTTTCTATGGATAATGGAGAACTGGACTTTACGGTGATAACATTTAACACTCATCTGGATGTAAAGCTTGATTAATACTAAGAGCCCATTGATACTATGGCTTAAAATCTCTTTGTATCACTACTTGTGCTAATGTAGAGGCCTGATCATAAAGCAGTCACTCCTTCATTCATTTAACCTCAACTTCAACTTCAATATTTTAACTTCAATATACAGAGGTAAAAGTTAATGTACAACATAGCGTAAAACAATTAAACAAATTATCCTAGGTACCAAGAAACAGAAATTAGAAAAGTAGAATAAATGGTAATGGAAGTAAAAATAAAGCCATTTATTAAAACCATAAAACCAGCTAAAACATGAACAACTAGGAGTGAAACAAGATGAGGTTAAAAAATGTAATTGCCCTAAGGATGGAAATGATGTAAGCTTTAGATTGTTCTGCATGTTATTCCAGGTTGCAGGTGCACAGTAAGAAAAACTGGATTTTCCAAGCTCAGTAAAAACAGCTGGCACCTGCCATCCAATGCTTTGATCGTGTTCGATAAGGGCCCACATTTAAAGGCAGCAACAAAGTAATGTAATAGGGTAGACGAAAAACAGTAATGCCCTTACAAAATAAATTAAACACAGTGTCTATCACATCTTACAGAGAGAGGGCCACCCAACCATAGCATATGGGTCACAATGATGAGAATTATAATCATCAGCAGTAATAAATCTAGTGCAGTGATAGACAGCATCCAATGGTTTCAGAGTCACAACTGAAGCACGTCTATATAAAATGTCACCATAATCCAAGACTGATAGGAAAGTTGCCTCAATAAGTGGTCTTCTACAATGCAGACTAAAACGTTTTTTCTTTTTCCTGTAGAAGAAATTTTTTCCCCTTATTGTTCTCCTCAGTTTAGTCACATGATATTTAAAAGTTACCTTCTTTTACTCTGTGCCTTTGTCTCTGGTGAACTACATGAATTATTTTTATCTGACTTAGGGACTAATTTAGGGTTATTGAGTGTTAGTTGTAAATCAACAAAGCACTGAAGGGGTTTAATAGAATAAAGTACAGCATCTTCATTACAGTACAAAATAGTATCATCAGCATAAAGATGCATATTACACCCACTTACAGTGGTAGCTTCATGGCTCAAATAAACACAGGACTTTAACCCAGGAGACTGCTGTACTTGTGTCCCCTGAGAAAACATCCTATCCAAGTACTTTTTTTGGCTAATCCTAACCTAGTAGTTTTTGTGCCAAAACCTAATGAAACTTTGACAAAACGATAAGCACGCAATCTTTATTTTGAAAGTGTTACCGGATGTTACATATTTATTGTTGGTAACTTGACCATGAAGCCACGTGCATCCAGATATTGGGGCAGCTACAACGTCATATTTTGAAATAAAGGGCCACTGACCAGGATGTATATTTGAAGAGTTGGGAATAAGAATTTGTAGAGCAGAGATATTGTCATTTAAAACAAGAGTGGTGGCAGGAACAGTGCTTTGCTGTTCTGTAAAACCAGACCGGTGTATGCTTGTAAGAGAATGAATAGACAGGAATGATGTAAGTTGGTTATTTACCAAGGATTCTAGTACTTTTTCTTGGCATGATAGTTTAGAAATAGGCCTATAATTGTTAAGGTCGGCTATTCTACAGCCTTTATGTAAAAAGGTTACATAAGAAACCTTCTAGACCATAGGGACTGTACCAGTTAAAACTTTAACAATGTTATGTAGCTGACTACAATAGAAGCAAGGAAGATCAACCCTTGAATAGTTCTGAACTGTTACAATAAATGTTATTGTTTTGTCATCAGTCAAAGCTTTAGCGAGAATTGCATTACTCATCATACAGTGTGGTGTCTGCCAACACACACACATCTCTGTGGGATGTAGACAAACTTCTGCTCTATTTGTGTGTATGAGACAGAGCATCCTACAGAACTTGCAACGATGCATAAACAACTCTTTATTTAGAACCTGGATAATGCCAGCCAGCAACTCCCTGTGTGTGTATGTGTGCGTGCATTCAGCACAATGTAAGCCGTTTCCTTCTCTTGTAAATATTTAGTGCGCGCACACACAACAATTGGATTCATTCATACTCACTTTCTCTTCCTGCACACAAACACACACACACACATGGCTGGATCAACACTATTCTGCTGTCCACTAAATGTGGACCTCTGAAACAACAAACACAGGTCCCTTGGGCCACAGCTCAATTTGATTCATTATAGTTTGACCAATCAGATTCAAGATGGCTCTGTCACCGGAGGTCAACTTGAAAGGACCAGAGATCAACAAATCACACACACATACAAAGAAAGTTGCTTTAACTTTTTAACCTTTAACTTTTCTTAAGATGCAGGCCTGAAAACCACTGTTTTTCCCTATAACACACACACACACACACACACACACACACACACACACACACACACACAGTCAGCAGTGCTGAATCATAAATATTTCTTCCCTCCTGGAACCCAGACTTACTGCTGGATATTTCTAATAAGGGAGAGAGAGAGAGAAAGAGAGAGAAGAGGAGCCAAGCACAAACAGAAATGCAGTAACAAAGACAGATATACCATAGCAGTGGTTTTCAGGATCCCCAAGGGGGTTTGAGAAATAATTTCTGCGGGTCGTCAATGGTTGTGGAGAGCATCAACCTGAATATTTTGGGGGTCACGACTCTAAAAGGTTGTGAACCACTGCACTATATGACCAAAAGCTTTTCAAGGTTTTGGCCCTTTAGTGTAGTTCAAATAAAGGGAAATCTAAACCTGAAATGATACGGCATGCTTTTAACATTATGGCAACAGTTTCAGGAAGGTCCTTTCCTGTTTCAAACTTGACAATGCTCCGTGCACAAAGCCAGGTCCATTAAGAAATGGTTTTCACAGTTTAATGTGAACTTGAATGTCCTGCACAGGTATATGATCTGATCTGATCTCAACTCTATCCAACACATTTGGGATAAACAGGAACGTCGACTGTGAGCCAGACCTTATCACCTAACATCCTTGTCTAACCTCACTAATGCTTTTGTGGCTGAATGGGAACAAATCCCTGCAGGCAAGTTCCAGAATCTGGTGGAAAGCCTGAAACCAGAAGAGTGGGAGCTGTTAGAGCGGCATATTAAAGCCCACATCAGTGTTCAATGTTCAACCGTTACATATAGGTGAAATGTTTGGGTGTGGACATACTTTTGCCCATGAAGTGTGAGGGAGAGATTAAGAATATCAAATACATTTTTATCAGAATCACAAATTATAAATTTGCCTGAAGGGCTTTATAATCTGTACAACAACCTCTATCATTGAACCCTTAATTTAAATAAGGAAACTTCCACCAAAAAATTACTTTAACAGGGAAATATGGAAGAAACCTCAAGAAGGAAATGGTAGAAGGACCCCACTCCGAGGACAGGCATACATGTTATGTGTACAGAATATGAGATCAAAAAAGACCTGTAAGAGGACAGTCTACACACACACACACAAGAGCAAAGCTCAAGCACACCACTCACAGAGAGCAGACACACACCGAGAGAGAGAGAGACAAGGACAGCATGCACACAAGGGAGAGAAAGAGACAAAGATTACAGGCTGAATCTCCTGGAGGACAAAGATCCAGATGCAAAATATCTGGGAAGAGGCAGGGGGCAGCAAGGGGAGAGAGAGAGGTCCCAGGACAGCCGATGGTCCAGCAGCCTGGCTGGAAAAAGAGAGCAAAGAGGAGAAAATAGGGAGGGGGGAGAGGAGGATAAAGTGCCAGAAGAGCATAAAAGTTTGTTTCTGTTATGTTTCTAACAAACAAATCAATATGAAATGGTCAGTTTATGTACGTGTGTATATATTTTACAGTGAAGTTATTGCTCTTTTTCTTTTTACTGAGATGTGCTGTGATGTTTTACAGTAGTTATGTAAGTGCTTATGTTTGAGTTCAGTTTCATCTAAGTTTCAGAGTTGCTCAGCAAAAAGGGACAGAGAAATAAGGAACAGTGATTCTCCAGTGACTTAATGAAACTGAGGCTTAAAACTGTTTTTGATGCTGCTGTGTTCGTTTCAGCTTGACAGCTAATTTTCAAAGAAAACCAATTAATTGTCACTATAAGGAAGCAACTATCTCCATGTAGTCTATGTTACTCCCACTCAGTTAAAGGTTCCCCATGGAGTTTTTTTCTATGAATGGATTCTGTTTAGTTAATTATGCACACACACGAAAATGGCACACACGCTCAAGTGAGTGAGGCAATACACAGTCCTGCCCATGGTTTCACCCTATTCTACTGATTAACAAGGACAATAACATCCCAAGACATGTTTTGATGTGACAGCGACAGCAGAGAAAAAGAAGACAGCGACTGAGTTAACATGGAGGTCAAGTGTGTGTGTTGTTTTTTTAGGAGGATCTATTGTCAGAAATTAAATTGTATATTCATAGGTACGTTTTCATTTGTGTATAATCATCTGAATATAGTAATCATTGTGTTTTTGTTACCTTAGAATGAGCTGTGTTGTTTTTGGATTGCCTTCAATGGAGTCTTCCTTGTTGAACTGCCATGTTTCTACAGTAGACCAGAATGGACAAACCAAACACTGGCTTTAGATATGGCTTTTTCTGGAGTTTCATGGCCACTGTAGTGTCTCTTACACAGTCCCAGTCCGTTCTCATTCCCAAGTGGTTAGTTGCAATCTGTAACTTCACCACTACATGCCACAAAATCCTACACAGTGGGCCTTTAAAATACTCAAAAAATCTAATTTGCAAATGTTTTATGAGGTAGGAAATGCCTTCAAAACATTTGTTAGACCTCAAGGATATACAGTGTGTTCTGGTGAGTAACACTGAATGTAAACATAACACATTCAAGTCATGTCTCCAGTCTATCTGATAAGTCAAAAGTCTTGAAGTCAAGATGGAAGTCGTATAATGGTGATCATTTGACCATTGTCCTTTCAATATTTTAAGTATGTTTATTTATGTACAGTCTTATTTATTTGTTTGTTGTGACAGAATTCTTCCAGGTCAAAAAGCAGAAACAAGTGAAATCACATCTCGGAGCAATCAGGTCCAAGTCAAGTTCCAAGTTGTAAAGCTCTGGGAGACATGTGCCTGTCCCCACCCACTCAGCAATGACATGGACCATTTAGAATGGGGAACTAAAGAGGAAAGACAAAAAATACATAATAAAAATGTTTGCGTGTGATGTGTGGGCCTGGAAACTGGTAACTGGTAATAGTGCTGTTTTCTGTCTCTTGAAGTGCTGTTGCTTCGTGACATTGTTGACAGAACAACAAACCACAAAGTTGTTCCATCTCCTCTCTGCTGACTCATCTGTCAGACTTCGCTCCCATTACTGTACAATCAGTAGTTGAGATGAGTCATTCACTCATTTACATGACTCTCTTAGCTTTCTGTAAATGCCACGTTTATATTTGAATGCCAAATAAAAATGAAGTAGTCATGAAACATGTTTCAAGTGAGACATAATCCCCTGGAGCTTTTCAGCAGCCTGTGAAAATCTGAGTCAGCCTGAGAGCTGTAAGGCCTTCATCGGGTGTTGGGCTCCCCGCCTGAGATCACCTCACTCTGCCTGCTTTGTTCTGGAGCACTGTGATCAGTTCTGCAGCATCCCGTGGCAGCCAGGGCTTGAATTGTTTGCCGCACTGTTTGCTTAGTGTGTATCTGAGATCAGATGTCACATTTAACAACACAGGAGGGGAAAAAACGGTTTATCATCTCTGAGAGGTTAAAAACCTTGTGTCACTATTAACACTCGTTCTGATTGTCATGTGGGACACACTCCATTATCAAGTGAATGATAGGCTGTTTATGAGCCAGGACACATTCAATATGTCATGACAATTTAATGCATTTTAGTGAACCTATCAATGTTCTATCGAACAATTTTGTTATTGCTATTGACAAAGTGTCTATTACTGATGCATATCACTACTGTTTTACTGCCCAGGCCTGTCCCAACCTGGGGGTTGGTATACCTTAAGAGGTCCCAAGAGAAATATGAGATGATTAACTCGTAAATGCATGTTTTTTTCAAATACACCTCAGGTCTTTAGTGATCGCCACTTATATAACGCACATTAAGCCATATATCAAAATCATATAGCTTGGAAACTTTTTAAGAATGGATTATTAACAATTACCAACACATATTTTTTTACAGTGATTTATATCATTTATTCACCCAGTGAATGTTCCTTAGCTTTCATTTCCTTTCTGATCTCCCCTTCTCTTTTCCCCTCCTCCCCTCCTCCTCTCCTCTATCTTTTTCCTTATCCTCGTGTTCTCTCAGCTTTTGCTCATTAGTTAGGTGGAAGAAGGGAATCGTCACATAGCGAGTATGGGGATAAAAACTACATTTGGTTTTCAAGTCCTGCTCTGTGATTGATTGAGCTCTCCTCGTGTGATGAAGCAGTGGTGGTTTGGTCTGCTGCAACTCACCCATTCAGTGTTTTTCTTTAGGCTTTAATGCAAAGAGTTTGGCTTTCAATTGAGAAACTTTTATTAGTAATGAGTTGAGTAGTCATAAAATCAGAGTGTCATGATTGTGTGTGACTTAAGTTATAAGGTGTATTGTATACCTGCTTTGAAGCTCACTGATTAGTTAAAGCTGTATGTCCATATTAACTGTGCTTCAGTTGTGGTGTGAAAGCGAAAAAGATCCCAGGATTCTGTGGCAGTAGATAAGTGATTTTAGCATTAATTGAAATACTACAACATGCAGTAAAGTGCAGCATGACTTACTATAAAATGCTAGAATAAAGTTAATTCAGATATTTTTTTATTGGATTATTTCAGTTCATCTTCAAGTCCACAATGACTTTGTTCTTATTTCTGATTTCTTACAAAAAAGCACGACTTGACGAAGATCTTAAAGACTGTATGAACATTGAATGAACACTCAGTAAGGAACATTACTGCTGGTTTGGTGATCTTTTGTTGGGATTTTTTGTTGTGTGTGACTAATACCAGTTATCTTTTCTCTTTTATTCTCTTCAGATCCCCATCTCTCTGCGTTTCTCCCTCCCATTCCATCCATTTGTCAGTCGCCTGCTTCGCCCGTCTCTGCAGCATGTCGCTGAAAGTCCAGACCAGTAATGTGACCAACAAGACAGATCCAAAGTCCATCAACTCCAGGGTGTTTATTGGCAACCTGAACACAGCGGTGGTGAAGAAGTCGGACGTGGAGAGCATCTTCTCCAAGTATGGCCGGGTGCTGGGCTGCTCTGTGCACAAGGGCTACGCTTTCGTCCAGTACGCCAGTGAAAGGCACGCAAGGGGGGCCGTAATCGGGGAGAACGGCAGGGTGCTGGCCGGACAGACGCTGGGTGAGTACACATGACGCTGCATGAATTACAACTCAAAACAGGGAATTAAAAATATGATGGCCAAAGTGGTTGTGGAAGGTAACTGAGAGAATTTACCCACAAACCTACCTATATTCCTACCTGAAATGTAAATAATAAGAGTGTATTTTTGGGATGGAAAATGGAGTGTGCATTATGTTGGCTTTCAGGTGGTTTAAGTCACAAGATCAAGATTTACTTGTAAGTGTAAGCTTATTGTCAGACATTGGGTTGTCAGGCCTCCCTCCAGGTAAAGCACTGAGGAGTCACATTTAAAGATCAGAGCCCAGCATTAAAAGCCTCTCAGTATCTGGTGCACTGTTTCATTAGAAAACATTTTCAACATCAATGCCAAACTAGTAGGCACACTGGATTATGAGTTTAATTCAGGGCAGCCCCGTGACAAGATGTAGTTTGTTCATGGATGTTTTGGTTTAGAGCTCCCTTACCACATAAAACATTTTTTGGAAAATAAAAAGCCGAACATGAGGCGAGACAGAAACCGAGGATTCTGATATCAGACACATTACACAGTCATTACAAACTCTGACTTCCACACATTCACACTTACAGTAGCAGCCCTGGGAGAACATCACAGTGCTTCCTGCAAGATGTCCATAATTTGTAAGACTTGTGGCAAAATGCCATTGCTGCTTGATGAATGGTTGTAAAAAAAAAAAATCTTGAGTTAATTGATTAAAGGACCAGT
The DNA here is from genome assembly GCF_905237075.1 of Dicentrarchus labrax. Classification (NCBI taxonomy): domain Eukaryota; kingdom Metazoa; phylum Chordata; class Actinopteri; family Moronidae; genus Dicentrarchus; species Dicentrarchus labrax. The sequence continues at coordinate 31,913,487 of NW_026136711.1, forward strand.
GTGTAGGATTTAGTGGGATCTAGTGGTGAAGATGCAGACTGCAACACCCTAGCCTCACCCTCCCTTTCCAAGTGTTCCACTCTAGATAAAAACAACTCATTCTAAGGATATTCCATTTCTGCCAATAAATCCTTCTAAATGTATCCACACTGGGCCTTTAATGCTTTCAGAACATACACTCTTGATGACCACTGAGCACCATTACATTCTTCTTGAGTGTTTACATATACCATTCCTCTCCAATCATACCTCTGTGTTACTGTGCAATAAAATATCAGAAGGGAAATCAGAGTTGAGCGGAGTGTGCCTTTAAGCTGTTGGAGTGTTTTTCTTCGTCTGTCGGTTCCCTCGGTGGAGCAGGAAGGGACGAGCTGTCAGCGAGCTGGTGTGAAGAACTCAACTGGTTTATGTTCAGTCACTGCAGAGCTGCAAGCACATTTCTTTAATAGTCTCTCTCAGTGCAGTCTGTGTGTGTGTGTGTGTGTGTGTGTGTGTGTGTGTGTGTGTGTGTGTGTGAGAAAGAGAAAATATATGAATGAATATAACTGAAACTGTGTGTGTGTGTGTGTGTGTGTGTGTGTGTGTGTGTGTGTGTGTGTGTGTGTGAAAGTGTGTGTGTGTGTGTGATGTGTGTGCATCTTAGTGTGTGTTCTGGGCTGTAGGGTTAATTGCTATTTCACAAACACTTGTCAACACACACACACACACACACACACACACACACACACACACACACACACACACACACACACACACACACACACACACACACACACAGTAATACTGGGTATATTTCCCAGAAGGCTCCATCTGTGTGTGTGTGTGTGTGTGTGTGTGTGTGTTGTGTGTTTGTTTTTTTGTGTGTGTGTGTGTGTGTGTGTGTGTGTGTGTGTGTGTGTGTGTGTAATGTGGGATAAAGCTGTGACAGCTAAGGGCCCGCTAAGTGATGCTCTCTGCCCCACTGCAGCTTTTGTGTGTGTGTGTGTGTGTGTGTGTGTGTGTTGCTATGGGGATCATATAAAAATCTGTCTTTTTTTTTCTTTGTACCACTTAGCTACCACACTATTTCCTCTCTTAACTTGTCTCTGTACCATTTCCCTCTTTTTAGCTGTCCAATCATCCCTGCTTTAGTGGGATGAAATTTAGTTTAAACCGTTTTAACACATACGGCAAAACTTCTAATAAAGGCAGGGTCCCAAATAGACACAGGTCTCCTTTACTAGCCTGGTGTGGCTAAATGTTTCAGCAAATAAAGGCAGGTCTCAATTAGAGGTATGGTCTGGATTCTATAGAAATTATGGATGTATAAAACCTCTTAAAGCTCACCGGGTGCATAGATCACCTACACAAATATAAATGTTTAAACTTTTGTCAATATAAGGAGGTCCAACAGCCATGACATTAAATGTCCTAAATGTCATCAGCAACATCTCAAAATCAATCCTAAAACAATCAGGCAACAGTGAACAGTGTTCTGGTAAACAAATGAAAACCATGCTTACATTCAGTGTTTGTGTGTGTGTATATTTTAGGTCGACTATATTTCTTCCCTCATTAAACATTTGCAGAGTTAATTTTTTATATATTTTCTTGGTTAACTCAGTGCTATAATTGTTGGTGCATTACCACCAACAGCTGTCGATCAGTGGAACAGCATAAAACCAATAACAGGATGTGAGTTGTGCCACCTGCGAGCCTCAGTGCCTGCATCATACGAAGAAAACGGGGACCCACTTGTAAAAAACATTGCTTCCTGCACTACCGGGCAAAAACTCTAGTTTGTGCCAAGAAATTAATTGGCATGTCCTCATGAAACAGGTGGAGCTCAAAATTTGGTGACAGAGTAACTACTTGCAAGTTGTTGAGCTACTGTGACTGGTGCATTCTAGTTAAGCCGTAACAGTTTGCCAAGCTAAATGGCAGTTACCTAAGTTAACCAGGGGGGCTGCCAGTTAGATTGGCAGTTCAGTTTCTAACTAGACAGTAACGGTTAATGGGGAAAATTTGCAAAGGTGAACACAAGCAATCTGCATTGATTAAATTTGCCTATGCAAGTTAAGCCACCAATCAATTTATCCAACCCCCTGTTTAACAGCTGGTTGGACCACCCACCAACAAGACACGACAAGAGACGAGCTACTGAAAATTCAATAATACTGCACAACATGGAATAATGTCACACTTTGTCACAAATTTTTAATTTTGACCCAATACAGTTAGAGAATCATATCTGGGCACTCCTTGATGTTTGCTTGGTGAAAACATAAAGATAACAAACCTGAGAACTCTGAAATAATAACATCAGCTGAGGGGACAATTGATTCACAAACTCCTTAACAAGCCACTAACAGGAGCTGACAGCTTCCAATTTCTTGATCTGCAAGGAAGTGGCGTGAAGTGTTTTTGGCCAGACTGAAATGACTTTCTGGTCAGAGAGATGTTGGAAGAGTCGATAAAGTATGTCTGTGTGTGTGTGCTGCGTTCAGGGACTTTTACCCTGCAGGAGACAAAGTAAAGTCACTGAGGCATATGGAGCAGCAGGTGGACTGTGTGTGTGTGTGTGTGTCTGTGGGGGGGGGGTTTGTCTTTTCTCTAGGTCATAAAGGGTAGGGTCAATAGCTTGAATTAATGTGCGTGTGTGTGTGGGGAGGGGTTGGTGGGGGTGGCAGGTGTGTATGTGTGTCCACTTGAAAACAACTGGACTTTTGCCATTTCCACACCTGGCTGCAGTCAGATTTCTGGATCACTGCCTCAAACACACACACACACACACACACACACACACACACACACACACACATTCCCCTTCACGGTGAAGTTAACAGGCTTGAATCTTCAGCCTCTGGCTGCTGAAAACTCACTTTCCATCTTCTTCCCGTCTGTCCATCCTTTTATTATCCTCACTCCTTCCTCTGCTTCCCTTCCAAAACCATCATCTTGCTTCATGTTTAAAGGAATTTCAAACACTATTAGCCTTTTGAATGACTCTGAATTTGATATGCATTTTATATTATATTATGTTTTCATTTACTGTTAAGTGTTTCATCATGTAGTTATATATGTTGTTATGAAGTTCTGAAATATTTTGTTTCAAAATACTGACATTTTTAAAGCAGCCACTTCAATCATAGTTAAGTATGGCAATAGAAACATCTGTACTGTATCTAAGAGTTGTAGCAACAGTATAGACTCGACTAGAGGCATTCAAGGGCCGTAGTACTTGAGACAATCAGGTCTGGGTCCCTTTGCTGCTAGTTCTGGGTCTGTTTAACATTAGCCAATGTGAAATACCTGAATGGAGACTCGGCCATTATCAGGCAGCGTTCATCATGATGTGTGTGTGTACAGATGATAAATAATCGACTTTCAAATAATGGTGAAGATCTTTACTGTGGACATTTTATGGAACACATCTATAGCATCCAAATAGGCCAGCTTACCAATCAGCCTCAAACACATGTTTTTTTTTTTTTCATCAGATAAACTGTTAATAACAACTTTCTATGTTTGCTTGTAGTAAGAATTTTTGGTTTTGTCTTTTCCTCCAAATCTAAACGTAGTCTCTCTATGCAATCGGTTCAAAGTACACAATAATGTCACTTTACTGTGTTCAGAGAGAAAATTTTGCTTTTTACGCTTCCGCACAGGCGACAGCTGTGGCCGGAGGCCATTGTGACCTCCCAGAGGGAATTTCATTACCTTGCGCACAAATGTCCACTTGGACTCTAGGATGAACTGATTAGTATTTGGTGAAGGTCAGTGTGACCTCTCAAAACACATTTTTACACTATTTATGACAACATTTCACAGAAATGTTTAATAGTGATAAAATGATGAAGTGATGAAATTTCATATCCAGTAGGTCAAAGGTAAACATCCCTGTGAATATCATAATGTTCATCAAAAACACTTTGCTGCTCATTATTCAGCACCATAACTTAGCAACAGAAGGGGAGATGTGGCCATATTTTGTTGGATACTGAATTGGTGATGGTCATCTTGAAACGGTTGCGACTTTACACTTCAAAATTGAAGTCCAGTTTTGTGTGCAGGTGATTGCATTGGCATATCACCTATCATCACATATCACCATTACATGCTGTGTGAGATTAATTACATTGAATTCCAGGAAATTCTTGTGTTGCTCATTTTGTCCTGATTCATAACAGGTGGCACAATGACTCAGTGTTTACAGCACCTCCTCAGTCCTGGGTTCAAATCTGCCTGCTGACTCTACTTCGGTGTGGAGTTTTAATTTTCTCCCCATGTCTGTGCTCTAGTTTCCTCCCACAATCCAAAGGCATACAGGTTAGGTGAACTGGAAACTTAAGATTGACATTTGATTTAGAATTTTGAGCCAAAGTGTTCCCTGCCTCTGATCCAATGCATGTGGGGATGTTCTCCAGCCCCCAGAGACTTATAAGCTGTTTATAGAGTGGATGACTGGATGAATCATAGGTGCATGTATGTCTCCTTGTATGAGCACAGAGCAGCTATTAACTTTCCATCCACATGTGCGGGGTGGAAACAAAACACAAATGAATCATAATAGTCACGCAAAACACAAAGTAGTAATCACCTCTAATGTGCTGCTTTTTTTCACAGTTTTAAACAAAGTTCATGCAGCTGTTGCTGTTGTGCAGGGGAATTAAATCATATTTAAATTAAATTGTTTTTTAGTCTGTAAATAATGACACAAAAGAAAATGTACAAAAGAAAACAATGTGACTTTGCAGAAAGACTTCTGAAAAGTTTAAGCCTGAAGTAACAGCTTATTGTGCCTAACCTTTTTTAAAACGCTTCATGTTTGACGTCACAAGTAACAACACTTTTTTAACTATTTCTATGCAAACAGAAAGGAAGGCAATAAGGAAAATGTATTTTTACCTTTGAACAACAAGCCAATTCATGGTGCTTTACATTAAGACTGAAAGGCATAGGCAACATAAAACAAACACAAGGTGATACAAAAAGACATAGAACACAACAGACACATATCAACAGAATTTAAAAGGATTCAAATAAACTATGAACTGTTGCAGTCAACGAAGCACTACCTCAGTCACAGAGCCAGAACGCATAGGCTAAAGTGGGGCTACTTCCCTTAGGCCATTCACATCCAAAGGACACTAACCCTAATAGACTACACCTCTACTCTTGTTGACAAATTACCTCCACCCGTCCACTGTATCCCTTTAATGGGAAGCTTTAATATTAAGGTTCAAATTTGCACCTTAATATGTTTTTGTACATATTACCATATATTTTGTTGTATATATTTTCTCGTTGTAGATATTGTATTTTTGAATATTTGATCTTTTTATTATGTCAGGCACAGTCCTGAAGGAAGTGCATTTCAGTGCATGCACAGAGATATCTTGAGTATGTGACGAATAAAACTTGAAACTTGAACTGGTAAATTAGAACATGAAAAATAGAATAAACAGTAGAATGAAAGATCCAAGATAAACGGTCCCAAATTGTACTTATTAAAGTGCACCGGCAAACAGAAAAGTCTTAAGCCCTGGTTTAAAAGAAATTAGACTTTGTTTCTAGATATGTGGTGCATAAAAACTGAATTCTGCTTCTCCATATTTAGTTTGGACTCTGGGGACAGTAAGCAGACTCGTCCCAGATGATCTGAGAGATCTGGAGAGTTCATAATGGAGCAGCAGATCAGAAATATATTTTTGGCCCTGAACCATTCAGTGCCTTATAAACCAACAGTATTTTAAAGTAAATTATTCAACACACAGAAAGCCAGTGCAAAGATCTGAGAACTGGACAGATGTGATCCACTCGTCTGGTCCTAACTCTGCCTGACTCTGGCTTGGTTCTATGGTCTTTGAATAGATTTTCTTTGAGTTCAAAGACAGTAATTTCAGTTTTATCTTTGTTTTACCGGAGAAAATGTTGGCACATCCAATAATTTATATTTTTGATGCACCAGTGCTTGTATGGGTCCATAGTCTGGTGATATTGTTATATGAAACGGTGTGCCGTCTACATGATTAGGGTGAGATATGTCATTTTCTATAATCTGAGCTAGTGGGAGCATGCAGATGTTGAACAGAAGAGGCCCAAGAATAGAGCCTGGGGGGATTCCACATTACAGATTGACACAAATATATATACACTGATTTTGTTTCATTAGTCCTGACCCTTGTTTCATAGAAATACATATTCGTCATTAATCATAAATTGGTGCAATTAAGATTACATAGCTTTTTTCTAATCTTTTATTATTGTCACGTTTTCACAGCACAATAACTAGCACATGCTTTTCTCAAATCTTTTATTTGTTTTGCCCCATGATGCCACAGTAACATGAACTGGGCATTCATTCACATTTTCAAAAACCACCACAGCCCACAACAGCACACAGTACCACACAGTAAGTAATGCAGGGAATTTACTTTTAATGTAGTATTCCTCCTTGACTTGAGTAAAGTAAAGCTGTTTTTTTTTTTCTTTTTTTTTGTCATCACCCCAAATAAGGAAGGAAAGCCACACACAGTACTGCTGGAAATCAGATTGCTCACATTCTTTATAGATGGCAACTTGACAGGCTAATGTCACTCAAGCTGATTGACTGAATAACTGAATATCTGAACAGGTGATTTTACTGACAACAGGCAATGTGGGCTGAGTAGAGAAGATGTTGTAAAGTGGCTCAACAGCTTCCTCTAGTGGAGGTTACAAGGCAACACACCATCCACCTTTAGAGACAGTTCCCTACAATAAGCTACACTCCAGATGTATAAATGGTAAATGGAGTGTACTTGTATAGCACCTTTCTAGTCTTCTGACCCCTTTTACTCTTCATGCCACATTCACCCATTCACACACATTCATACAGTGGTGGTAAGCGCTCATCACAAACAGAAATGAATCCTTTCATTCACATACACACACCGATTTACAGCATCAGTAGCAATTTAGGCCTCAATATCTTGCCCAAGGACACTTTGACATGCAGCAGGAGGAGCCGGGGATCGAACTGCCAAATTTCTGATTAGTGGCTCTACTTCCTGAGCCACAGCCGCCAGTTTTTTTCTGAATCTGTCTCACTCATACAGATATTTTACTAAATGTTTTGGGATCCGACTGTATTAAATATAAAATAGTTTTTGAGCTTGGAGGGTGCTTCAGATATTCCTAATTGGATGGCTAACCAAGTTGAAAGTTTTAAAAAAGACAAAAATAAATTGCTCCTCTATTTTCTTTCTTTTTTTTCAGATCTTAACATGGCAGGAGAACCGAGGCCAAACAGACCCAAAGGCCTGAAGCGATCAGCAGCTTCTCTCTACAGGTACACACTGCCATTTATTGGATTGATTGTCAGTCTGTCAGTCACATTTCTAAGCAGATCTTGGAGCGTTTTAGGACTCATCTAAACAAGCACAGGTTCTTTGAAAGGCCAGGATCTATATTAGACGGCCAACAAGAGAATATTACACCCACAAATGTGGCCACAAAAGCAAATACAGGTGCTCATGTGGGACTGTAATTTAAACCACTTTAATTGAAGAGGGTCTTTCAAACCACCTACACTGGATAACAACACCCTGAAGGTAGAAGCCGAGACCTGTAGGTGTTTTATTAACATTAACACCGTAAAGAAATCTCAGGCTTCTATTTTTTGATATCTCAGTCCTCATCAGTTAAAGGCTATCTAACTTTTAAACGAAAATTCAGACTTTTTTTTAGGAGTTTATATTGTAGCTGTATTTAGGATTTTTCTTTTCTTTTACTTTCTCTATTTTGTTTTACCCATGACAGCTTAATCATCCCTTTTAATGAAATAATAGTTGTTATGGTAGTAATCAGTTTCAGAGTTTTTCTTGTATTGAAAAAGTGTGGTGAGTCACTCTACCTCAAACAGCTGCTAAACCTGAAAAAGAAAAATAATAAGTCTGAAATTCAGTAGAGACCTTTTGTGTCCCACAGTTGTTTGAATAATGTTTCATGAGCTTTTCATGTCTATCAAAGGCAACATTAAAGTAAAAAATCTGACTGGCAGTTGTTTAAAAGTTTAAAACAGTATCGGCATTGGGCCTGACAAGGGTTTATAGCTGAAACCTTCAAACCTTCAAATTCAAATAAACAACTGACCCGCTCTTTTCTGCTAATTATTACGAGGTGGACAAAATATACAAAAATAAGAAACAGTGAATGTAAAACATATGTCATTATAATACAGTCCCAAAACAACAACGGCCTCATAGTTTTTGTCTCAAAAGCATTCCCTGAATATTTTAAAGCTGCATTAATCTAGGGGCCACAAAACCATAAAAGATAACTGACAGCAAATCACATATCCCAGGTTTATATAACATCCTGACATGTTAACAAGAGGTTGCATATTTAAACATCCAGCAGACACAGAGGAACATTATCTTCCCTTTGGCATTGTAATTGTGTTTACCTGATAAATTTACTCCCCTTTTAGCTCTGTTCCACTTACCTCACCAGCAAGTCTCTAACTTTGTCTGCTGTTTAGCGTACAGTGTGTTTATCAGAGCAGTTGCCTGCTGCCGCTGGAAATGGGGTTGATGAGATCGAAAAAATAAAATTGCAGGGCGTGAAAACAAAACTATGAACTAAAAGTGCTTAGTTTAGTTAGTTAGTTGGTTTTAGTTACTTAATTTGGTTCAGTTGTATCAATTTTAATATAACAAATATCACTAAAGTATATTTATCTAAAGTATAAAGTATTAATTTCTACATACTTTACAGCGACATAAAGTTTACTGAACCTCTAACTCCCCTCTTGTTTCTAGTGTATATGTTCAGGACATGTTTGCTAAAAGCATTCTAATAGCAACTGTAAAATGTGTCAGTAAACATTAATTCTCGTGCACATCATTCTCGAGTATCCCGTTTCTGTTGCCAGTTAATTTTTTTGTCTTTGTCATTTTCATTTTTCTCTTTCTGTCTCTTGGGGTGAGATGAAGTATGTTGTGGTTTCTTTGTCTCTCCCACAGAGTTTGTAATTATTGCCTCTTCTATGCAATTGTATTTTTTCATTTGTCGGCTATATGCAACTATAAACTGCGTGGAAACCCCAAAAAGCTTTTGTTCCCATGTGTTGTTTTAAATGTGGTTTCATGCTTGAGTTATGAAAAGCATTGTATCGCATTTCTTTGAACAACCACTCATGTTCTTCTGTGTTTTTTCCGTAGTGGCTATGAGTTTGACTATGATTACTACAGAGAAGACTTCTATGACAGGTAAGAGGAAGGATGATACTTGGATTCCTTCCAGCATTCTTCTCCCTTTAAGAGCCAGCAGGGCTGTAGCAGGCTTTGGACACATGGACTCTTGGCTCTGGTGTTTCCAGCTATCAACAGAAGGTTAATCATGTTAACCTCTCAGAGGCCAGAGGCAGAATGTTGTTTGAAGGCCCAATGTGAGTTCTCTATTGAGCCATAACAATGGAGCAGATATGGTGTTTAAAACACTTTTTTGGGTTGCTGTTATATTACACATGGACATGAACATGGAAAATTTTTTTCCAGAGGAGAAATGTTTTACACATCGTTATCAATAACCAGCTACCGCTCCATGACATGTAAATTACAAGATGGACAGATTTCTGGCAAGGAAAAGAAAGAAGAAAAACAGGAGATGCTCATTGACAAAACATTTTTTGGGTTCACTGTCAGTGTCGCAGATGAGCCTTGTGTAGTTTTAGTCCAAAAATTCATAAGTTTAGGAAACGTTTAAGATTTTGTTTTTGCACAACAGTAAGTTCAAAATAGGGCATGACAGAAACACTTATAGAACCACTGGTATATAATTACATAAAATTAAATAAAAAACATAAAATACAATAATTAGAGACTAATATTCAATATATATATATAATATAAAAAAGTGCTTAGACAGAAGAACTTATTGAAAACTTGAAAGTTTTCCCTAGACAGACACAGACAGCTTAGATTCCTTTTAGTTCCTGTTCCCCAAAAACTGTGATCATTCGTACTGTTAGAAACAAATTATCCCAGGATAATATAACACAATGTTTTAATACAATTCAATAAAAAAAATATCAGGGGATCGATGTTCATTAAGATATAACAGAGAAATATTCTCCACGGGTGGTTTGATGTTAGTGAGCTGAACAATGTGAAGAATAAAGTCTCGAAATTCTGGATGTGGTGATGAGTGAGAGCAGTGAAAAAGATAAGATGGACATGTAGAAAGAGCATTTAGATGTGTTAGAGAGAAATGTTTGGTTATTGTGTTTGTGAACATCAATAACTTATGATTAAAAAAACAGAAGCATTGACTGACCCACCCCATCTGCAAGAAGGAGAAGAACCAAGAAAATAAATAGTTCTTTTGGGAAAGGCTGCGGGGAATTTGTCTTTGAGGTCTGGTGAAATGGGGATGGGGCACCAGCTGTAGCTTTGCAGGTGTGCGTGCGTTTTTTTGTGTGTGTGTGTGTGTGTGTGTGTGTGTGTGTGTGTGTGTGTGTGAGTGAGAGAGGGAGAGAGGGAGAGCTGTGCTGTGCTGTATTGTGCAGGCATTTTCAGAAACTTTAAATAAAGGCTTGCAGAGAGCCCAATGTTTATAAATTTGTTTACAGTTGTAACAGGATGATACACAATATAATACTGTCAGTGTTGATAAAATAATTTAAACTTGAATAAGTGGAAAAAATGGGGACTGTGTCTTAGGGTTAAGGTTAGAATTAGTAATAAGTTATTATGCCAATGTGTGCATATGTGTAGGAGAAACTATGGTGTCCGCAGAACTCATGAAAAAGGCAAAAGGCCCTAATCTACAGTCAGTGTTCTGGGCTACTGTAGAAACATGTTGGTTTAACATGGCGGACTCCATAGAAGGCGACACACACAGAGAAAAAAATGGTTCATTCTAAGGTAACAAAAACACAACAATTCCAATATTAGGTGATTATACACCAATGAAAGCATACCTGTGTATATGTATATTAAATTCCATTTCTGCTCATAGATCTTTCTAAATGTAACACAACCAAATATGGTTGGTTCTGTCCATGCCCTCTTGAATAACACATTTCAGGTAGGCATCATTTGTCTGTGCCTTACAAAATGTTACAAATCACTTTAAATAAATCCTAAATCTGTTTTATGTTGTGACAACACTTACAGTTAAGGTTAGGTCGGGTTTAGATAGTTTAGATTAGTTAATAATCATGGCTTGGTTTGGCTTGGATTGAAATGACTACTTTAACAATCACATCTACAATAATAACCATGTGGTTAAGGTCATGGAGCATTATTGCTCTATGACAACGTCACCTGACTTCCTACTTTGCTCCAATCATAATTACTATGATCCAAAGTACAGCTGACCATAACACACAAACAGAGACAGAACACCAACACTGGCAGCAGCATGATGCTCCACAGATTATCGCACACCTGAGGCTGGAAAAACTAGCGACACTTCATTTTACACTCAAAAAATAGTTCTCCTGTGATGTCGATGTAGGTTTGAAAGCACTGAAGAACCTACTATACAATACCACACGTCTTCATTATAGTTACAGTGGGAATATTTTACACATACTACTACTACTACTGTACTAAAGATTATATATCTGATGTAATTAGAAGTAATAACAGTAACAATAATTATTAGTAATTATCATGGTTAGTACAGCTAAAATAACTGGATATTACAGTACACTATAATAAAATACAGCAGAAATTACTAATTACAAAATATAATAAAAATACATTAAAATACTGTTTTCTAGTAACACAGTATTTTATTGTATTTGGAAATACAGCAACTTGCTGCCAGTAACTTCTACACAAGGAAATTGATCCATGTGGACCTGTGAACACTTGATGGATGGATCTCTGTTATGTTATCCACTGTGAAAGGTATCAAATCCTTACAGCAGTCAGGTAGTAAGAGATTGTGTTTATCATGGAAACAACTGATCACATTTGATGGTAACACAACAGGAGGGTTAACAATGTCTTTCATCACAATAAAACAACTGACACGATCTTATATGAATTTTTAAACCAAGGGATTATCAGCCTTAGGGGTTTTCATTCGACTGTCTGCCTCTCAGTGAAGGAAATCTGGAGAACATCTGGTCAAATTCAATCCATTTACACTGACCTCGGCAGTCATGTCACAGTGTGGTAACTATTACTGCTCTGACAAGACCAGGTGAAAGTCATCATCAAAGCTATGACTGTTGTTGTGGGTAAAAAAGAAAAAGCTGCATCTGTAGTCCTGGCATTCCTTGTATTTGAAGCAAATCCTTGGACCCAGTCATGTATGTCTCAACTGATTTCCAAGAGAGTGCAGGACTTTGAAACTGAATCTTTACTTTGATAACGTAAAAGGTATATACGTACACCAGTGTGTTTTTGAAAAGTGTCTGTACAGAGAAGAACAGAAAGTAGAGATGGCCAGCTGAGATGAATCAGTGATGATGCATCCAGATGATCCCAGATGTCCAACTAGTGTCTGTCTCAGATCTAAGGAAGAGATCTTTGCATTCACCCAGAGAAAAAAATGATAAAACAATCTTGTGTTATTCAGTGCCATTATGTGCAGAAGTTTTTAAACGTTTTTGATGCAGAGGTTTTGTGTTTCACAAAAGACGGTCATGCTTGTGGTAGAAAAACCACTCTCCCAAACCCTCCTTTGACTCCTGTCAAAATGCATCAAGCACTGTCTATCTTTAAATAAAACAGCATAATGCAGCAGAGAGGGGTTATCAAGGTTTCTCCATCACACCTGAAAAGGAGGGGCAGTTGTGTCTGCTAATTCTGTCAATTACACATTTCTATTTAGTCTGCCAGTGTGCATACAGAACAAAGAGGTAACAGCCAGAGAGCTTAATTCTCATGGGTGCTGTTCAACGTGGCTTGTCCTTTGGATCCCATGAACATGGGACTTTCCAGTCCTAGGATGCTTCCTTTAACCACTGTGACTACTTTCTGTGACTGCTTGGATATCGGAGTGATTTCACCAAGTGTGAGACTACAACAATATTTTCAGTGGAGGAGTTGGCTATGCCCTTCTGCCCAGCTGCATAAACCAACCAAACCACACACCGCTGTTTTCCTCCAGTTTCTGCTGCCAAAGTTCAACTTTCACCCCCTAAGCACTGTGACCTTCAAGTAGAGCACCAACATAACTGCAGAGAAGAATGTAGTATAATTTAATTTTGTGCGTGAGTTGTGAAACTCCATCATTGGATTCTACTAGTTCCTCGATAAAAAATGGCAAGCACGGCAGAAAACATCAGATTGGATGAGTAATAACAAGTTATAAAATTGGATTTACATTTTGATTTAACTTGTAGCTTGTTTCTAGTGCTGGGACCTAAGGTGTGGTGATCTTGCAGCCCATCTTTTCCCCCACTGTTCCACCATTTCTGCATCAAATATTGGCAGGTTGACTTAAATAGATTTGTAGATATTCCACTGAAAGATGCCCCATTAAGTGACAAGAAGTCAAGATTATATATTTATTTATGTAGCTCAAACTCAAAAAACTGCACCAAAGGGCTTTACAATTTGTACAGAATCACCCAACAGAGGACAGAGCCTGGACAAATATACAATATTTGTTCCTACTTGCAGAAGTAGCAATAGAACTGAAAAGTAAAAAGGCTAGTAGCTGAATTACAGTACACCACACAATATGTCCAGTTTTACAAAGCAACTTTAACTGCATTAAGCTTAAGAGTTTCAAGCAATGTAAATATGTGAATGTATTGTGAATGTTCATGGTCCCCAGAGGATGATCTACATTTCATGCAGCAACACTTTCAGACAAAAATACCCTACATTCACAAGAAATATCAAGAAAGTATAGTGTCTAGAGTTCTATGTAATTCACTGAGCACATGATCCGCAGAAGATGAGAGAACACTTTTCATTTGCTGCAAACAGTCCATGATTCTAGCTTGATGTCAAAAGTTTAGGCTGCTGCTGGTCTTGTCAGGACTTAGCATAGATCTCTTGGCTCACATTAAACCAGTTAGTATTAATGGAGCATCATTTGAAAATTGGATTGCTCCTAAGCATTGCTTTCTCCTCAGAATCCAGCCTTTGTCTCATGTCTAATTGAAACCTCCAGCATTATAATTTACCATCACTTCAAGATGATTCCAGAAACATGACTGTGAATTTATTTTGGTCCCCAGACCTCAGCACATCAAAGACCTTTGTATATATGGGGATTGGGTTATAACTCATACATCAATCTCTGAACTCTGTGTTAGACCCAGACTCTTTGATTTACATTTGAAAGAACCCTCACACACGTGTCATCAGTTTGGAAGTAAATAACCACATAATCTAGTAACTGTCATAGTCTGACGGTTCTCCCAGGGCCAAATTATCTTAAATGAATACAAAGAACGCAGAAATAATAAACCGAGTTATTAACAATAGTATTTAGAGGTCAAACAAAAGCATTTTAAGACAAAGCAGAGCAGATTTGTGGCTTTTGTGCAAAATAGTTGCTCTTACATTAGTTCAGTGATATGTGTGTCTAGAAGAAATCCTTGCACTTGGTGTTTAAATTTAGTCCATATTCAAGGTTGAACACTGATGTCAGGCCAGTTCCCACTCTGTCCATCTGATATGGAAATTAAGCACCCACAAATTAAAGGTGAGATTCAGCACTTTAACCTCATAGTCCCTGTGTCATTTTTTATTTTTATTTTTTTAAATTGCCTTTATTTGATAGGGACAGCTGAAGACAGACAGGAAAGGGGAGAGAGGGGATGACACGCAGCAAAGGGCTGCAGGTCAGATTCGAACCCTGGGCCGCTGCAGCAAGGACTCAGCCTCAGTACATGGGTCGCCAGCTCTACCGTTTGAGCTAACCGGGCACCCTTCACTGTGTCATTTTAAATTTAACGTGCAGTGTCAGTGTACTTCACATGTACAAACAACACACTACACTGCTGTGTCATTTTAGTAAATTCAATTTTTTTCTATGCTTGACCCATCCATTCTTTTTCAGACTATCCCAGTCTGGGTTTGTGGTGGTAGCAGGCTTAACAAACAACCCCAGACACCCCTCTCTCTAGCTACTTCCTCAGCTTCTCCTTGGGGACCCCAAGACAGTCCCAGTCCAGATGGGATTTATAATCCCTCCAGCACATTCTGGTGCTACCTTGGGGTCTCCTCCTAGTTTGACATGCTTGGAATGCCTCCAGAACTATCAGAATGTCAGAACTATCTTAACTGGCTCTTTTCAGTGTGAAGGAGTTGCTATGCTACTCAGCACTCCTTCCAGATGTCTGAGTGCCTTATCCCATTGCTCAGGGTCAGCCCAGCCACCCTGCAAAGAAAACAAAAGCGTACAGAATTCAACCTGATGATCTCCTTGCCACAAGCTGTCTTCCTTAACCTCTCACCATCCATTCCCCCAAATCAGCCCCTATACGCAAGTCAGAGAAATCCTGCTGAGTTCTACTGTACAAACATCTGTCTTAACAGATGTTGAAACATGCTGACCAGCTGAGCAGCAGACCTCAGCTTTGATTTACACCCGTCACTGAGATCTGGCAGTCTCACTCCCTCCCTCCCTCCCTCATTCATCAGAGTACTACCTTACCCATACATCCCCTGTCAGTTTATTTACCTGCTAGGGCTAAAACTTGCTTTGCTCTTTTCAACCCTGTCTGTCAACATATATGTTAGATAATGTCAATAAAATGAACCCCACCTCCTGTCCTCTGGACATCCTCCCCTCTTGACTTTTAGCTTTTATGAATGATGAGTCAATGTCCGAATCTTTTTAATCAGCTTTTAGAGTTCACCACAGTACAGAAAGTGCCCTATTTAAGGTCATGACTTTCCGCAGCTGACGCTAGACATCCTTCAATTATAGTATTCCTCAGATCTCAGTGCAGTGTCCAAGACAGTTGATCACATTATCCTTGAAAGGTTTAAGTCATATACAAGTCCTACAGGACTTTCTCTGTTGGCTTTGCTGAGTAAAGGTCTTCTAACTTTTAAATATTGTTTTCTTTTATTCCCCTCTTTTCTTTTAATCTCTGTACACCCTTTTGCAAATGTATTTTCTGTTCATTCCTTTTTTTAATTCTGTACACAAAAAAATAGTCTGACCTTATACCAGTGAAGTATGATCTGTGCAGGGGATGAAAGACCTTGTCTGATCTGGTTATTTGATTTGCAGAAAAGAACAGTTTTGTCCAAATAGTGGAAATAAATTGTCATATTACACAATATGATTTACCATTCATTCTTTTTTATCCCTGTTGAGATGCATGTTAAGGAAGGGGAGTGAAGCACATTGCCATCTTGTTATCTGCGGTGATTATAAGACCTACTTTTATGAGCTGATAGAATCTGATTTAGCTTTGGGAGGATCTGAAAGTTTTAGAGCCTTGTTTGGGCTAGTTATCAAAAAACAGACCAAAATAAAGTTGCTGCTTGTCCCAAAAAGTAAAACACAGGCTGCAGTCCATATCTCACAGAACCTGCCAAAGGGAGCTCAGTGTTGTCAAAATTGTTGAATTAAATCATCATATTCCAAACAGGTCTCCCAAAATGTTGTCAACCCTCATGACCTGAGACGAGAATGAATTATGTTTTTGTTGTTTACAATGCGCAAAACATACTTGAACCTGGGATTTACTGACTTTTTTTTTTTTTTTTTTTATGTATGGGACACAAAAGTGCAACAGTTCTTTGCCAATACACCAAAAAAATCACAGACTCACATACTGAGTACACTGCTAATGGGATCTGATTTGGGTTATATTGTCAAGATGGAGATTTAGTGTTTTTCAATGCACAGTTTTATCAATTTATAACTCTTGAAGTGTTCGGTGTCTCAAGCGTATTTATTTTCCGTTAAACAGAAATATTATGTGACCGTTACATTAATGCCATTCAGCCCGGTTTTGTGCCTAAACCTAATTATACCATAATACAACCATAACTATATTGGCATCAAATCAGAAGACCTTTCCATGTGTCATCAGGGCTGTTGAAAAGTTGGAGGAAATTGATCCTAATATTATTCACCAAAGCAGTTTGACTTTATGTGCTCATTTCGCCAATACAGCCTGAAAATTAATCAAATTCTGCAACGGTAGCAATGCACACACTGGACCAATAGACATGTAATTGAGGGGAGAGATGTAAGAGTGATGGGTCTGGCACTTAGCTGCACCAACCAAGCTGTTAGGGTTTCAGTATCTTGCTCAAGGGCACCTGGGCAGTGCCCAGACTAAGCTAGTGTTGCAAGTAAGCTAAGTGTTAGCACTATTCTGGCAACATATTGTTTGTTCATTTAAATTATTCTACCATAGAGTTAATATTATTGTTGAACCCATCAGCAGATTGTTAGGGTTTACCACAAGAAAATCAGGCTCACATGTTGGGGAACCAAAAAATAATGTTTTCTCTGGTGGCCTCTTTTCTCTGGTTTATCCTGACATTTTAACCAATATGAAGCATTTGGGAGCTCTAAAACACGATTTTCCATTTCCTGTTTTCTAACTTTACTCAACTATAAGACAGTAAAACAGAGCATCCTTGTGGTTTCCCCTTTTTAACTTTGGCTTTTTTCAAAGTTTCTCTTTGTTGTTTCTTGGGTGGCAAAAGGGAATCTGCAATTGCTTGTGTAATACTGTTTTCTTGACCACCACATGAGAAATAATCTGCTGGATTTGAATGACAAAGTGATGTCATCTGTGCAGGATTATTCTGTAAAATACAGGGACAGACTTAAAATCGAGACAAACTGTCTGTTTTCTTCTTACAGATTCTTTTCAAGCCAGATAACCTTAACATTGCCCATTAAACGTTGGTACCCATCCAAAGCCGGAACTGTATAAATATAAATATAACATTTTGACACGTGGTTTAACATCCCCCATTCCCCTATCCCCTTTATTTACCTGCTAGTGCTAATACCTGCTTTGCTCTTTTCAACCTTGTCCCTCAACATATAGTATATGTTTAAGTATATTGTCAATAAAATGAATTTCTTTAACACAACTTGTACTTTTATACTGAACATTTCAAACAGCTCCGCTTTATCTGGTACTGTGCCCTGTTATGCTCTTGCTAAACCCCCCCTAAAGAATTGAATCCAAATGATTTTAGACATTTTTATTATTTATTTTTTAGCTACGGTACTTGAGAGAAGATCTCACAGTTGATCACACTATCTTCTTGTCTTGTTTAAAGCAATGGGTGGGCATCAGTGGCATGGCCTTTGAATGGTTTAAGTCATGCGTGAGTTCTACAGGACTTTCAGCAAGGTTGGACCGGTTTCCAAGACTGTTGGTAATCACCTTGAGGGATTTGGGTGGGGGAAATAATAAAAACATAATTTATGACTTGCTTTCATTCAATTTTAGAAACTTTGGGCCATCCAACACTTTATATCATTGGGACAGTTCATGAGACTGATTAAACTGGACTGGTTTCAAGGGATGACAAAGTTGTTTGTTGTCAGCATAACAGTGGAAGGAAATGCCTTGTTTTGAATGATTTAGCCATGGGGAAGCATGTACATGGAGAAAATGGGGACCTAGGATGGAACCTTGTGGGATCCCGCAGGAGAGAGGGAAAAATGCCTATGTTGATCCACTCTATCAAAGGGCGCACTGAGGTAAAAAAGAATCAGGATGGCACAGTCCCCAGAGTCAATAGAGAGGAGCAAATCGTTTTACACAGTTAGCAAAGGAGACTCTGTGCTGTGGTGAGCCCTAGAACCTGACTGAAATCTTTCTGAGATGTTTTTGTGAGTAAGGTAGGGCGATAATTGACTGAAAATAACTTTTTCGAGAACCTGACAGAAATTGGTCTGAAGTTACAAGGCAAAGTTGGGCCTAAATTGTGTTTTTAGGAAGGGCTGATGATGATTAATGATGTCCTTGAGCCAAGGCAGACCTTTAGGCCCAGGGATCCCCCTTATTCTATAACTGTCTATACTATAGATAGACAGATTAACAGTGAAGAGTGTGAAACCTGTGAACAGAATAGTAAGCCTTTTCTCATTGGGCTAACTTTCAGCCAATAAAATAATAGTGAAATTAAAATATTCATTTTCTGGGGATATGTTGGCTCAGAAAGCAAACTGGGAGGGTCCAGGCTGCCTGGTATGTTGTTTTTGATGTGCTGCTTTTAAAAAGTACTTCATAATGGGGGTGAAAGCAGCAGGGCGTTAATACTGCAGACGTGTGTGTCTTGAAGCAGGTTAGAACACTCTTGTGATACTGATATGATAAAAATGTCAGTGATGACATCACCTAAGTGGCAGGCGTTATAGAAGGTGTCAAGCTAATCTGGTAATTTGGCACTCTCCGAATCCTCTGATGTTCTGGCAGCATATTCCACTAGGTTGCTGTGGTTCTCATTGGTGGCACCATCTCTGAACATGTGCTAGTCTCTAGAATCATGTAGAGCTGCTGTAGTTATGTCTGTCAATACTTTGTTTGAGTTTTTCTGATGGTTTGATCATTTTCATAAGGTGGGAGTAAGCTGACATAGAGAAATGTGGTCTAATTGTCCAAAATGGGGACAGGGAAACAGTTCCGAGGTCTGTTTGGTTAAAATTGTCAGCTTTTTTCATGTGATTGCTGATGGCCTCTTAAACAAAAGTATGTCTTCTAAGTGGTACACAAATCAAAATTAAGTGTACATAAATAATGCCAATATGACTAAAATCAGTGAGCTTTTAAGTGGGATGTTGATAGACATGCAATGTACCACAATGGAAAACACAATTGAAATACAGGAGGTACTCCCAGCTGGAAATGAATAAAATCAAATGTTTGATGTTAGTACAAAAGCTCTGAAAACAAAAATACTAAACTAATAAATCCTTAGAAAACATTTTAATTCACTATATGTGAAGTTTCCAAATATGAAATTGAAAATAGCTTAATGTTTGATTGATGTCTGTTGTTGCATGCTTTGTATTATTCCCTGCTAGAACAAAATGTAATGTGGATTAATTTATTTTATACTAACTGCCAAAATAACACAAAAGCACTGAGATGGAGATATTCCCTGTGATTTTATTTTTGTTATTTCTCTCTCCTCATTAACTGATCAAAAAGTTTGATGATTTGATGTTCTTACTCTAACTTTATCTCTTAGAAGTTTTGTTTCTATACTATATTTTGGAAAACATAATTGCTCCTTGGATTATAGCGTGTGGCAACGTTTTAATACATAAGGGGATTGCTTGGTTTATTTACTGCAAGCAGGGAGCTGGTCAGGATTGATGGTTGGATGTGCAAAGCACAGGACTTTGACATGAGAGATAGTCATCGTTTTGTTTAGATGTTAATAAAGTAACCTTGTCCTTTCTCGTCCTTCAAGTCACTGGTTTTTTTTGCATTAAATTAAGGCAACAATCTTTCCTTAACCTTAACCAAGTGCTGCCTATAACATAACCACAGAGCAAACACTATATTGGATTTGTTTGTCAGTTAACCCGGTCTCCTGACACAATAAAACACAATAAACAAATGTTATTAAACATATCGGGCAGAAGGCAAGAGTGTCATATATCCATAAATATGTTTTCATTAGTGTGTAATCATCTGAAAATAAGAATCGTTGTGTTTTCATTACCTTAGAATAAGCTGTTTTTTTTTATCTATCGAGGGAGCAGGTCCTCTTCTACGGATGCTGCCATGTTTCTACATTAGACCAGAACGGACAAACTTAACACTGGCTCTAGATGGAGCCTTTTGCATTTTAAGTGGGTTTTGGCCACCGTAGTTTCTCCCATACACTTGGAAAGTGAGCAGTATTCAGCTGGTTACAATCTGCAACTTCCATGCTAGATGCCACTAAATCTTACACACTGGTCCTACAATTATGTTTGTACATAATCATGTAATTTGTTGTCTACCAAAAATGTTTGCTGTTGCAAATTAGTAGTATACAAATATAATTTATATCTCTGATTGAATTGATTGAATTGATTGAATAAAGGTTGATTTTCAATTTCATTTCTTCTCAGCTCCTTCTTTTCAACCCTCCTCTTTCTCCTCTCCTTATTCCCAACTCCTTCCTTCACCTGCCCTCCCTTTTCTCCTGTCCTCTTGTCTTAATCCCTGCCTTTCTCTGTCTTTCTCTCCCAAATGCCCACTCCTCCCCTTGTGACCACTCTTCTCCTATCCCAACTTTTCCCCTTGTTTTCCTCTCGACTGCCCTCTCCTCTCTCTCTTCAGGTTGTTTGAGTACCGTGGCAGGGTGTCTCCAGTCCCTCGGGTGGTGCCCGTCAAACGCCCTAGGGTGGCGGTGCCCCTGGTACGACGGGTCAAATCTCTGCCAGTCAAATTGCTGGCACGTAACGCCTCTGTCCTCCCCACCAGCAACGGCAACAAACAGAGATGTGAGTTCCACTATCCATCTATCTATCATATGGATCCCATACTTGTGTCTCTTTTATTACCTGTACATTCAAGTCACATTTGTGTTATCTGTTTTCTGAAAGTTAAATCCCTGGCAAACTAAAACCTAATCTGGAAAATCGATTTTTCAGAATTCAGAATAAAAATTATATTTAATCTCCTTCACAAGTTTTGATGTTATTTCATAATTCTAACAATGATGGTAGCCATTCATTACATATTTCCCTTTTTTATTTTGTTAAAAAAACACAGAAAAGTATATTATTAGGACTGCTGAATGGATGAATGAAGTTTTTATATATGTCATGCAACTATGCTCGGGTCTATGAAACACCATCACTTCATATAACACAATATAACACAGAACCAACAATTCCAGTGATGCATTGTACAATTGGAGCATTAAAATGCAATAAAATAAGTTATAGTAGTATGGACGCTAGCATTAGCTGCTGTAGCAGCAACAGTGATTGTTTTTGTATAAATAGCAATTAAAGTAGATATTGTTTTAACAGGGAAATAGTCCAATTTTTCCAGAGATTCAGAATGTAAACATGAAGTTTATTTAAGTATATCAGCATGAATGTCTTGTTGGTGGAAGTCCAATATTCTGATGTAAACAACCATATGTCATTAAACTGTCTCTTTCTTTCTTTCTGACTCCACCCTGTGACCCAAGCCTCCTCTTCATCTATCTTTCAAGTTTATGTTTTACATGTCAGTGGAAGGTTCAAGCATCAGGGCGACTGGTGTCACTTTATTTTTGCATTCCGCTCATTAAACATTCATTTCACATCATGTTCAGACCGTGGATCTGAGAAGAGATGCTGACGTCCCGTCAGCTCCTTTCATATTTGACTTCGACCTGAACCTTTCTTTCCCAACAGCAGTTTTTTATTTCCGCTGAGTTTCACTGAATTTCACTCTGTGCAGAGCTCACAAAGCAGTTTTTTTATGTCACTGATTTGAGTGTCTTTCTGTGTACTCATCAAACTTGCATTTCAAATGGTTTTGAAAAGCAATATCCAAACAGAACACACCTTATATATTTTTTCCTTTACCACTCACTTTACCACTTTTTTTTTAAAACTCAAAAAAAAGAGCTGACAGTTTGTACTGCCTAATGCTCAGTGTAAAACACAAACCCTGCCAATGTGAAGTTGGTTGTGCTCCTGGTTACAGAGACAGTCTTTAAACCACAGGCACTTCGGGTCCACATTATAAAAGCTGTGTTGAAAAACTAAAATAATCCTTTTTACAGATTTTTTTATCTGATATTGTATGAACCATTACCAATCTCTGTGGTGCCTGCATTCATACAAGCAGTTTTTTTTTTTTTTGTCAATTTTGTGAATGGAACTTTAATTGTCTGATGATTAAAAAAAACCCAATATAATTATATTAATTTATGATGGGCCACTATAACAAATACAATGACATACAATATCAGGAGAGAGTCAATTGTTTTGCAGCGAAACATTAGACAATGTATAGATGAAAACATGGTTTACCTTTTACCTAACCTTTCACTTACGCTTGACTTACCCCAATATCACCCATGCAATGCAACATCAACGTGGTGATAGCAGCTGTTTCAGGTGGTTCTAGCATTGGCCCGCCTACTCTTCTTTTGATGTTGCTAACTCAGTTTTTATGTATGTACTCCTGGACCTTAGTGCAGCCTTCTACACAATGATCACAGCACCTGTTAGACAGACTGGGCGGGGATGTCTTGGACAGTGTCAGAATGGTTTCCATTGTACTTGTCAAGTAGAAGGTTTTGAGTCTCTTCATTTTCCTCAGTATGGTGTGCCCCAAGGGGTCAGTTGTACACCCTTCCCCTTGGGTATATTCATCGACACAGTGTCTCTTTTCATTTTTATGCTGATGATACACAGAGTTCACAGTGACTGCTTTTGTAATGTCAAAAACTGGATGTCAAAAAATGTCCTTCTTCTGAACTCAAACAAAACAGAGATTCTTGTCTTTGGGTTCCAGAACACGGCAAACAAATTCTGCCATTTGCTTGTTCTCAGTTGGATCATATAAAGCCTGTGGCGAGGAATCACAAAGCTTGTGCAATGTTTTTATCATCTTAGAAATATTTGAAAACTATGATATATCTTAACTTTTAAAGACACAGAGATCTTACATGCCTTCATCTCATCATGCCTGGATCACTGCAAACAGCCCAGTTACGCCTGCAGAAATGTGATCACATCGCTCCTGTTTAGTCTCTTTACACTGGCTCCCAGTTCCCATGCTTTAGGATAAGATAAGTTTTTATTAATTGCTTTCAAGGCTCTTCATGGCCTCTCTCCTTGCTGTATCTTTGACCTCTTAGCACTTACTTTGAGATCCTTGGGCAGAGGGCTTTTTGAATAAAAAGTTCTTCGACTCTTCAAAAAAACAGACCCGGTCATTAAAACTAGTAAAAACACTGTGTTCCTCCAATGCGGTTTGGCGGACAAAGGATGCCCCAGAGGGCCTGCCAGCTGTGCTGCTGCTAATGATTGCTCAGCTTGTTTCCCTGATCCAGACGTCCGATGACTAAAATCCTTCATCCGGTTAAATATGTAGTTGAAGGGATACCTGGATAGCTCACCTGGCAGAGCTGGCCCCCTACGTACCAAGGCTGGGTCCTTGCTGCATTGTCCCAGGGTTTGAATCTGACTTGTGGCCCTGTCTTGTGTGTCATCCACTCTCTCTTTATTCTTATTTTATAGAGAATATAAAGTGAATGGAAGTTCCCAAATTGTTAACCTCTGGAGCATAGTGTCGGCATGGTACAACTCAACAGCTATTTGCTCTCTGAGGGCCTCATGTATAAAAGACTGTGAAGCTTTCTTTCTAAAAGAAGGCGCATTCACAAAACTTGAAAAGTACATATGCAAAGAAATTTCCACATGATCATCAAGATGGATGTCAAAAGACAACTGACTGCACATCTGCAGAGTGTTGCTGCTACAGGTGTGGGTGGTTCAGGAAAGCCAGATGCCACATGATGGAAGGATTGCTGCAATCAAAAGCCCTCACCTCTGGCATCCTGCCCGCATGTGAGAGCGACTCTGACGTGTATGTTACTCCAAGCTATATGGCTGCTGCACTCGGCTTTGGTGGGCCCGGGTCAGGGTTTTATGCATCCACAGCTCCTACGGCAGAGACATGTCACATTTGTGAGTAAATGCATTTGTCCACCTGGCACTGTGTTTTCTACCCTGGGAGATGGATCTGTGCGCCTCGCCAACTGTGCGTCATGAATGTCTGTGTGCCTCAGCAGCTGTACACTCTCAGACGTGCGTTAACATCTCCATGTCCCATAAACAGAAATCGCTGTTTCCCCTGGTGATCTTAATGTTAGCGCTGTGAGTAAGACATTTCATCTGTGGGAAATTAGCCAGGTGGACACATATTTAGAACACATATTTAGGACAAGGTATGGATGGTGGGAAAAATAGAATTTTCTTCCTGTTTTGGATTTGGTCTTTCTGATGTTAAACATTATCCACAGAAAGGATCAAACTGTCATGGTATATCAGTACACATAATTATGTTTTTTTCCTTATAGACATATCACAACAACTGGAGTGGAAACTTTATGTAGAAACATATGGCGAGATTCAGTACTTTGAAGTTTGAAATCTTCAAGTTACAGAGCCAGACAAGAGTTTGCAGCACGGCCTGCACATCCTTACGTCACGTTCATTTTTATATATCCCACCGTGTACGTGAAAACCAGTGTACGCAACCTTTTTGTGCGTACGCACCGTTTATACTTGAGGCCCTTGGTGTCCACAAGGTATCCTTATAGATCTACTTCTACCAGCCAGACTATTTTAAACCCTTACATGTATCAATTCCATAACATACAATTAACTCAACTTGTTGATTGAAGACACTGTAGTTTTACTTTGCAGGCTGTTTTAATGCATAGACTACATGAATATTAAGCAGCATGTTGCCAAAAATAAGAGCATACATCCCCAGGATAAATGAGAAAAAAAGTTACATAGTGTATTTGGCAAGGATTCATTCAAGAAATGTATCTTTTTTTTAAATAATTAAAATCAAAAATGACATTGTAACTTCCATGGCAGTACTGTAATAGACACTGCCATGCCAGACATTTCATTCCAACAAGAAAATGGGATGCAGACGTGAGTAAGACAGTGTAAACGTTTAGACTCAAGGCAGAGGGTTGAGTTTGAATTTCAGAAATCTTGATGAGAATTAAGAACTGTCATACTTCAGTTTTAAAAGAACATTACTACATTTAAAGAGAAGAACTTATCTTTAATTATCTTCAATTGTTCCCTTTGGAAATATCATCTTCTCTCATTTCGCTACAGAGAGTGATTAGAGGTCAAAGTTCAGAGCTGCAACAGAATGCAGCAGCTCCTCTGGAGCTGGCAAGGATTCAGTGTCAATGACACCTAACAGTGGGATCTCTGGCAGACTCAAGGGCTTGTGCTCTTACAGTCTCCAGTTGAATTATGAGCTACGACTGTTTAAATGAGCACTGACACCTCTGCAAGCTTACAGCAGAATGATTGCTGTTCTTAAAAACCCTGTACTGCCTCTCACTCTTCGGTTTTCAAGGTACCTTCGACCGAGTTGAGCTCAAAACTCACCAGGAACTATTGTTTGTGTAGTTATTCGCCACAGTTATTTTCCTCTTATCTCTTGACCAAGACTGTCTTCAAAGAATGAATGCATTGGTCGTTTGTTCAAAATGTGGTGTGGTGAATAATGTCTGTCTTCTATCAGAAGCATAGACCAAGAAAAGGATTTTGGGTGTGACTTTGTCATGTCAGATCGTGAGATTGTGGTTTACATGCTTTTTGCTATAGTCAACATTGTCCTTTTTCTTAAACCATGCCTATGATATTTCCTACTATAACCAAGTAGTTTTAGTTGCAAAAACCTAACCAGAATTTAGCCATATAGTGGCAGCTCAGAAAATGTTCATATGAATCGTTTATGTGATGGTCATATGGAGTGTTTTGGAAGCGAATGGTCCTGGTCTGCCAATGTGTCAAAATCGGCTCACATGCATGATTCTGGAAGTCACTGACAAAGTACTTCTGTTGTTTAGGTATGAGGTAGTATGTTCATGATGACTGAGTCAGTTGTGGTCAGTGTAAGAGCATATGTCAAGCTTAAACGGCCTTATCTAGATGTGTCTTAGATTCAATTCATGCCACCTAGATTGTGACATGTGAAAATATTGAAAATTGCTTCACTTTTAGTATTGAATGTCCTTAATGGTTTTGTGTTTTTCATCGGCACACATTATGGGAGTGGAGAGTAGATGGGCATCAGAGGAACATAAGGAGTAAGTCGATGTGTAGGGATGGAGAAGATTGGATAGGCAGGGAGGCGCTAAGCCATGGAGAGATTTATAAACAAGGAGAAGTATTTTAAAACAAATGCAGTATGGGAGCCAGTGCAGTTACTGAAGGGGGCGTTGCACTCCCAGGGCCACGTGTGGCAGAGAACTGTAGCCAAATTCTCGACATTCTGTAGTCTTTTTAACCCCCGGGTGGTTACACCAAGCAGAAGGGCAGTACAGTAATCAAGTCAGAATGTCATAAAGGCGCAAGCAAGAGTCTCAGCAACAGAGAGGGAAGGTTTTTCGGGCATAAAAAAGCGATGTTTCGTGGTGCTTTTTGGTTTTATTTTAGGGTTTTGTTAGGTAGTTGTCTAGTTGTTCTCACTTCATGTCTTTACTTCTCAGATTTACTCAAACATTTCAAGTTTTTATTGTTTATGTGTTTGGATATAATTTCCCGTTAGGTTCTTAATGTGCTATCCAGTACCCTGTGTGTGTGTGTGTGAGTGTGTGAGTGTGTGAGTGTGTGTGTGTGTGTGTGTGAGTGTGTGAGTGTGTGAGTGTGTGTGTGTGTGTGTGTGTGTGTGTGTGTGTGTGTGTGTGTGTGTGTGTGTGTGTATCTGTGTACAACTGTCCACCAAGAGACAGATGCCTCTCAGCTGGTTTGGTTCGCACTCAGATGGCTTTCTACACAGAGACATTTCTATTGACACAGCTAATAGAGACGTGGAGATGAGACAAGATTAGGAGAACAGCAACAAGGGAAGAAAAAAAAAGGTATGGGATGACAAGAAAGTGGGAAGGGTGATGCTGGGAAAGAGAGAGGACAGCTGGAGAAAGAGATGAAACAGCAAAAATAAGTAAGATGACAAGACCTACAGAGGAAGGAGGTGATGAAAGAGTGAGGACACAAGAGGTAGGCAGGTGGAGAAAAGGGAAAGAAAAGGAATAAGTGAAGATAAAGAAGAGATACAAATAGATGCATTAAATTAAGATATAAGACAAGGCAGAAAGAGAAAGGGGGAGTTAAACCAAAGGAAAGATAAAACAAGAGAAATGAGGGCAAAGGTACGAGAAAGAAGGAATGTGAAAGAAAAAGCAGGGAAGGGAAAAACAGGAAAGAGGAGCTAAAGGAAAGAAAGGAAATGAAAAAGTGAGAGAGACAGTAAGAATGGGAGGAGTAGTGAATATGTATTGAGCAACAACCACACACACACACATAAACACAAACACACAGCTGGTGAAATGTGGTAGTAATTGTGAGTTCATTGTAGTGAAACAAAAACAACCACCAGATGTGTTGCATGGCTCCAGTTGTTCTCTGCTGCCACTAATGCACTCATCACTTGCTGCCCCCTCACCCCTCCTATTCTCTCTATGTTATCCAAAAACTCACTGACAAAAGCAAACAATAAATAAGATTCATTCTAAAATAAAAACAAGTGTCCAAGAAAAGTTGTTGCGATTAAAGCAAGTGGTAAATAATTACTGAATAAGTATGAAATTCAGAAATGAAAAATATTATCAAAACCATTTAAAAGCTGTTTTTGGTTTGTCTGTTTTCTCATAGACTGTATTTGAATGTTAGCTCCCAATAAAATAAATCAAATTTCATTGCAGCTTTAAGGATGTTTTACTTATAAATAATACAATTGTAAACAAAGTGAACAAATGTACTAAGAACTCTAGATTTCTTAGCTTTTCTACATCAAAGAAATAAAAAAAAAAGCTACCATCAATTTAATCAAAATAACATTTGCATTTTGAAACAGTTAATCCATCACTTCGACCCACAGCAAGATATCTCAATATGTGTTGGCCAGATTGTCATGAAATCTGGTATAAATATTCATGGATCTCAAAGGATGATTCCTGATGTTTTTAGTGATTCACCGGCCTTTCCTCTAGTGTTGCTTTCACTTTTAAACAATAAACACCAGCATGAAACTGGCAGATGTTCATGAACCTGACCAGAAGAAAAAGAGTCGGTCCATGTATCCCTCCTGCCTGTTGTTAAAAGTTCAGGCTGGCTGGTGGTGGTGGTGGTGACTGCGGCCACATTGTGGCGAATGATTTCATGGCTCATATAGACCCATTAGTGACCCTGGAGTATCGTTTGAACATTGCAGTGTTTTTAAACTCTGTTGCTCTCCTCAGGATCCAAACCTTGTCTGCTAGAAATGTACAGCAAGACGAGTGCAGCAATCGTCTCCAGAAGGCTCCAGAAACATAATAATGTTTGTAAGACTCTGAACATGTAAAATGTGAATGTCTGGATCAGATTTCAGAAAATAGATGCTAACATCTCTTTCTCTCTCCCTCTCTCTCTCTGTCTCCCCCCGCCCTGTCTCTCTCTGCCTGTCTCTCTACCAGCAGTGAAAGGTACAGAGCTTCAGGCGATCAAGTCAGAGTTGACTCAGATCAAAGCCAACATCGAAGCTTTGCTGGGCAGACTGGAACAGATCACAGAAGACACACACATCACCGCCACAGGTGACACACACACACACACACCCACAAACATACTTAATCCAATCATAATGGGAGTAATACATGGGAAAACAAAGGGGAGCCTGTGTAAACAATCAACTCTGAATGTGTTAATGTGATTATAAAGCCAACATGGTGGTCAGGTATGTGAAGGATTCAACTTACCTCTCAATACAACCAATACAGCTCTGACTCTTCAATACATTTTTTAAACATACACTGCAGTCCAACTGTTTGATGATGCACGGCAAAACTATTTTAGTCCATCTCTTTGATTATTTGGTTCATTTATGAAAAACCATTTACTGATTTTACTTAGATGCCTCTATCTCAGAGAAGACATACACATATGTGGTGCCAGAGGTTGAGCAGGTCAGCCATTAATCCAGGGTTGGTGGTTTGATTCCTGTCTTTTCCTGTCTACCTGTCAAAAGGTCTTTAAACAAGACATTGAACCCCAGGTTGCTCCCGGTGATTAGGCCTTTTAGATCCGTCTCCGTTGGTGTGTGAGAGTGTGTGTATAAATGTGTGAACAAGAGGCAAATTGTAAATAGCTTTTTTCTGTAGCATCAGATCAGTCATGAGCTTCAGGAAAAAACTCAACATGGAGGGATTTTCATCAGCCATTACTTGGATTCAGGATCACTAAAGCAAAAATATTAAGGTGATATGTATTTTATTTTAGAACAATTTCAGTTCAATATTAATGTTAAAGTTTAAGTTCGTGATAGGATATATTTTCATTGTGTTCATGTGTTTTGCCTAAAATTGAGACATGACACATTCATACGTGTATTCATAGGTATGTTTTTATTAGTGTATAACTAATCTACAGACAGCGCAGGTTGCCTTCCATGGAGTCCACCATATTTCTACAGTAGCCCCGAATGGACCAACTAAACACTAGATAGGTAGATAGGTTCTAGATAGGGGTGTTTCTTGTTTTTCACGCATTTTGCAGCCACCATGCTTCGCACTTGAAAGAAAAGATGAAGCAAAAGAGCTGCAATCTGCAATAACACCACTAGATGCCACTGAATCTTACACAGTGGACCTTTTAAAAGCTTTTAATACAGGATTATATAAACCAAGTGGTTTAAAAAATAGCATATTTACCAATAGACATATCTTTTGACCTCAACATGACCAAAAACATGCATGGATGATATTGTAACAGCTAATTGCTGGACTGAGAGGAGAAAAAGTTTTGGGAACTACAGCACATTGGCTGCTTCCCAGCAGTTCTGAGAGGCACTCTGTTGCTTTTGCATGCAAGGAGCTGAAGGACGCTCATATCTTGGCAGGTGCTAAGAGTTACATACAGATGAAATATAAAATCTAAGAAAACTGCCCAAAACTGATCCATTAAAAGCCTTTAATAGGTTTGGAGACAGTGAACCCAGCAATGATACTGCTGAGGTCACTGAGGAGGCAGCTCAGTACAATCAAAGGTCACTGACCGAAAGCTTGTAAAATAAATACATAATAGATACCAGTTACTTCTATCTTACTGTTTTTAATTTATTGTATGTTCCATTTACCTGCCCAGGGACTACGGGTGGAAAATAGCAGTTTGCTAAAACTCGGTGCACTGCATCTATCCTTGTTATATACAGGGTTAATGTTTTATCGTGCACTGTCCCTGTTTAAATAAAATAAATAATCATAATAATAAAGTTTTTTATTTCTTTATATTATCTACAGTAAACCATTCTGTGAGCCCTGGTGTCCCTTACGGATTGCATTCATTATATTTCTGCATTTATTTATTCGGGTTTTTCCTTTAATTCCGACCATCTGTATCTGCCAAATGGAAAAAGTGGCTGCTACCATGGACGTTATAATGCTTGTCCTGGTGAGCTGAGTGTCAGGCTCTGTGGAATAAATGCCCCTTTATATCAGAAGCAAAAACACAGCTATCTGCTATGTTTCCAGAATGAAATAAATAGATGCAGCAACCTGCTACTTTCAATGACTCTATCAAATAAGACATAGAGATAATGACGATCACTAACTGACATGGATTATATAAAAGAACATCTGGACCTGCTGCTGTTGAATGTATGTGTAAGAAATAGAAGAAGATATTTATATGTTTACACATAAAAAGGCATTATCTTACTTTTTTGCACTAATCAGGATTTGGCAACATGTGAATTAGAATCTGACAAGAGTTTGTGGGTTGCTGTCAATCTAATCTGATCAAACCACACCCTAATGAATTATAGAGCGTGAAACTCTTCATTAATAATACCTAAAGACGATTCTGTAGCTGAAGTCATTACTTATTTAGTTGTGAATATTTGATATATTAGAGAAATACTTTACATGCTAGCAGGTTTTCACCGGGGAGCTTCAAGAGTTTGGTTTGATGATGAACTATCATAAACTTTCTGGCAGCCACGTGTGCTCTTCAGATTCCTGGAGAAAGAATAAAATTGTCACATCAAGAGAAATGAGCAGGAAACAACATGAAATATATCTTGTCTCAGTGATGTTACTTCCGGTCTTGTCCTCTGAAGACATACGTGGCTTTTTTAATGTCCCAATTTCAATGATAAAGTCACTGAGGCCACATCTTTATTTGCATTATAATCATCAGGCCTACCCCACGAAATTTCAAAGGGGTCTCACTACCAAGTCGTCAAATACTGCTGCTTGGTCAGTAGCCCTTCTCTTCAAAATATGATGCTGTAGGTATCCCTCTGTGAAACAGCTGAAATACCTGCTGGAAAGAAAACTACTGGGGGAAAGAATACCCAGTGCAAGGAAACCTAGGTTATGCCAAGGTGGTCATAAAAGCACAGAAGAACAAAATGTACTTTGTTTTTTATAGTTTTTTTCTTATGAATATGTGGAATTATTTGTTTATTTCTTTTGGAAATGTTATTTTTTGGTTTATCATAACCAATCTCCCTTTATATAAACTACTGTCATTCAGCTCAGCTGTACCTTGCTCTGCTCAAACTAAATTAGTTAAGCAAATTTGAGCAAACTGAAGGAAGAATGATGGTCTTAGCAACATGTGTAAACAATTGAAGTTTGTCCATACTTGGCTCAAATGCACTGTTAGCAGTATCCACTGTGTCCCAGCTCCATTTTCCATCATTACAAACCTTCCAAATACACCGTGTCCAAGCTCCATTTTCCATCATTACATTACAGAAGCACTGTCATGGGAGTCAAGGTCTAGCTCCTCTGTTTTCCCTTGGCAGGAGAGACAAAGAAAAAAGAACTGAAACGTTTCTGAGCCAAAGTATAAATAGATTTCACCAAAGCAAATTTAAATTTTAATAGGCTATAAACTTTTGTATTTTATTTATGTTCAAGTTTATTGTCTTACCTGCTTAGGAACCAGCATAAATCCATGCAGTGCAATTCAGTTTGAAACAATATAAATATGAACTTTGAAACCTAAAATGTACTAAATAGAAAATGTTCTGAAAGTAAAGATGTCACTGACATATAACAGTATACATGGTATACAATATGCTTAACTAAGTACAATAAGTAAAAGCAGCAATGCATAAATCTGTATATATAACAGGCCGTGTGATCTATTCATCAGTCTGACCGGCTTAGGCAAGAAGATGAGTGGTTCATTTAATGATTTCTTCAGTGCCGATTGCGAATCAGCTGATCTCCACTGAGGAGAGTGGTTGGTGGTTGGGGGATCCTCTGTTCTCCAGGACTTCAAAAAACTCCTCAAGTCTCTGAGCCTGCAGGAGACTACATATGTGTTGCACGCAGTCTCCTCTGCCTTCCCCCACGTCCCACAAATCAGGCCATCATTTTCCACTCTGACCGGACCTCATCTACACTCTGCCTTGCCCCTTCTATGAGCAGACTGTACTTTCTCTATGTTTTTTAGAGAGCCTGAGTCTAACCCCCAAGGTTCCTACTTGTCACGCTTAAACCATTCTCAATTCTGCCATCGTAGTCTGTCCATGTTCTCGGTTTCCACTGGGCTTGTAAATCCTTGGGGATTAGGGCTTTCTCCTGTGTCCTCACCTGGTTGCATGCGGTTGGCACTGTCTCCTAGTTTTGTCCCAAGCTGAACCTAAAGCAGCAGGTGAAGCACTGTGAGACAGCTGATCCCTGTCAAGAAGCACAGGCTGCCTCTCATCCTGCAGCCCATTCTCCTGAATGGGTTCCAGCTCCTTCTCTCTGGCTCCATTGCTCACAGGCTGCGTTGGAGTCCGAGGCTACTAGCACTGAACTCTGGTTTCCCTGGTCGTCTTCAGGGGCAGCCTCCAAAATCCTTTACCACAACCCAGTCTCCCAGTTGGATCATGTCCATATGTATGAATGGATCTTAGAGAGTTTGAGGGATTAATTCAATAGGTTAGCATCGTTTCATTCATTTCCTCTCCTGGACCAGGAAATGCCATCCCGTATCCACCAGCCTTCCTGTGAGCACTTCAAATGGGGAAAAGCCTGTCTTCAGCTTTCTCCTTCCCGTAATGCTAAGTAGCACCAGGGGCAGAGCTTTACACACTGTTTCTTTACACACACTATTCAGCTTGAGTTATATAGTGCCATCCTCACTTTCTACTGCTCCCTCACTCTCTGGGTGATAGGCACAGTGTTTTCTCAAACCCATATTGTGACATCTGCTGTATGGTGCAATTTACAAAGTCTGTGCTATTATCACGTTAGTTTCCTCTGTATTCCTCATCTGGGAATAACCTCTCTCCTATGGTAAAAACCCACAGAAGAGGGAGTGGTGGCCAGACTCGAAAATGGTTGTTACCTTTGTGGATTGGTCAAAGACTTGGTCAATGATTGTCAAGAACTACAACCTGTGGAAAAGGACTGGCAGTACAGGCCTGATGAAAGGGTGACCATTTCCAACCCGAAAGGAGGCTAAGGGAGGGTTGTGGGCTGCTGACTGACAGCCGAGATAGGAAGTCCGGTGAGATGGCATACACACACACACACACACACCAACTGACTCATCAGCTGATCAAGAGTCTGCTTTATTTGCCTTTGGCTAAATTTCTGGTAAATGATCAAGAGGTTGAGCTTTTTGTAGACAGGGTATTCAAGGGCATTATATGGGGATGCTTTAACTGTGCGCTCTCCCTTAGGCCTTTTAGTGCAAGAAGAGCTGTTTTCTCTCCGTCGTGTTTCTCACAGCAGTAGGTCTCATGTTGTTTTACTGTTTCATTCACTCATGGTGAATATCAGGTTTGTACTGGCGGTGCCATCTGTGCGCATATAGTGTACTGTGCTGCGCTACTGCTTCGCCACTGGAAAGCCTGGGCATGACGCTTATAAATGTGCTTCAGTTACAACCAACTCTCCTAAGATACAAATAATTTTACTCTAACTGCGTGTGGCTATTAGCACTGGTGTTTGTGAATTGGATTTTCTTGCAATGAGCTTCATTTCCATAGAAAGAGGGTCATTTTGCACCAAATGTATGCATATTACATCATTTAAATACATGCAAAAAGCACTGGAACACTGAGGCGCTTCTTTTTTGGCAGCACAGTTAGAGGTGCATTCCACCCTTTGTGAATTACACGGTTTCTTTTTGTCTTATTTGTGCAGGTTTAATAGTCGCAAAAGCCATGCAGTCCGTCTGTGAATTTGCCCGTTAGTGTATTGCAGGAGGCAAACACATGAGGGAAGATTTACAACACCCCTGTAGACCTAGAAACGGGAAAGCAAGGGAGAACACATTCTTTTCAAATTGTAACATTGTCACAATGCTGTCTGCAACGGTAACAACCATCTTGGCGTTTTTGAGTCTGGTACCACGCCCTCTTCCTCTCCCTTGGCCTCGATATCCTCATTTCTGGCCTCTGTTCTGATCTGTCTCTCATTCCAGCGCTCACAGCTGAGCCATCTGGAGTCACTCATCCATCTTTTTTCTTCTTTTCTGACAATTTTATCAGCAGCCTGGGAGATCACTCTCTCTGCATGCCGTCATAATCATATGTATTGTAAAATTTGCGGTGATTTATATAGCTATTGACATACAAGGTTTGATTAAATTAGTTAAAAGAAGCTTCACAAATGGCTCAGTAGTAACTAAGTAGTAGTAACAGCATATGTTTTATATGTTTTGTAGGTTGTTTGATTTTACATATATTTTGGATAAGACTTTTATATCAGACACAAAACATTTATGTTAGACAATTTAATTTACACCAAGCAGTCTGGATCCATTTTGTCCAGTTACCTGAATGCTGTGTGGTTTTTACTATAATTGTTCCCATTTAAATTCATACAAACCAAAGAAAAAAACAACAACAGCCACATTGTTTTAAATATAATATACAAAAACTACAAAAACTGAAGAAAGAAAGGATGCCTTATAGGAGCAGATATAATGTGCATATCCAAGCAAAACTGATAATTGAAATCACAAAGGTCAAAATCTGCTGGACAAGCATGCAGTTAGGGGGCAATAATGTTAAGTATAATTACGGTAAAACGGAGGATAACAGCACCCAGAAGGGCCGAAAGGGAGGCCAAGACATATTTCTCCCATCTGCTGACAGGCTGTGGTTCACAAAGCTGCGATGAGCAGAAGACAGTCTGAAGGGGATGTGATCAACCTGAGGGGCGCTGCTCTGAAAAGAGGGTTGCTATAAATTCTCACTGTAGCATCATAGAATTATTTTGGAGAAATTTGCCCTGACCTTAGTGTGAACATGATGAGGCAGAGGACAGATGTAATTAAGATATGACAACCACAGTCCAAAAATAAATAAATAAATAGAAATAGCATTTGCATTTATGCAAATCTTCACTAATGGAAAATAAACACATCAAAGCATTAAAATTCGTCCATACAACCATTAAATATCCCAATAAAAGTAATTTAAAGGTTCAGTGTGTAATATTTAGGAGGATCTGTTGGAAGAAATTAAACATAATTTTCCTATTAGTGAATAATTATTAAAAATAAATTTATTTTTTTGTGTTTTTAGAATGAGACGTTTTTGTCTACACAACAGGGTTATC
The DNA here is from genome assembly GCF_905237075.1 of Dicentrarchus labrax. Taxonomy (NCBI): domain Eukaryota; kingdom Metazoa; phylum Chordata; class Actinopteri; family Moronidae; genus Dicentrarchus; species Dicentrarchus labrax. The sequence goes on from NW_026136711.1 coordinate 31,949,681, forward strand.
TTCCATGGAGGCCACCATGTTGAACCACCATGTTTCTGCAGTAGCCCAGAACAGACAAACCAAACAGCTCTAAGTAGCACATTTCACTGCCACCGTAGTCACTCCTTTGCACTTGGAAGGGGTGGGTGAAGCGTCAACTACACCTCTAGATGCCACTAAATACACTCTGGTCCTTTAAAATTAGATACATGAAATGAATTATATCCCAGTGAAACTACTTTATAATGTCACATTATGAAAAGTAAAGTTTTGTCTTACATGTACACAAAAATGACGTACCCACCAGTGCAGTAAAAGTTCACTGTGTGTGTGTTCAGTAACTGCCAGGAAAAATGCTCAAGAATAAAAATACAAAAGAAAAATTCAAAACCACAGAAAATAACCAGTAAAAAGAAAGAGACACCAAGATCAAAAGCAAGTAGAAGCAGCCTGTACAGTGTTACAAGATTCTCTAAAGGCATGTGAAACTGGACAGCACTGCATTTGCACCAGGAGCCTGGAATGCAGCTTTACAAGCAAAACAAAAAAGCGTGTGTGTATGTGTGTGTGTGTGTGTGTGTGTGTGTGTGTGTGTGTGTGTGTGTGTGTGTGTGTGTGTGCTAAAGGATTAAGAGGTACGGTGTTGCTCTTGTGCATAGGCGGCACCAGAGATTGTTCCTTGCTGTGCTCGTTGGATGTTTAACTCATGTGTTTTGATGAGACTGGCTGTACTCCCTCATTGTGTGGGGTGCCACCATTGACAGTATATACTTAGCGAACAGAGCCACCATTGCTTCCTGCTATGGACAAATCAAGTGCAGCCAATGAGAGCAGCTCAACACGCAGTACGTCACCACTGCTGGCTGCAAAAAACCTGTCTCCCTTTGTTTCTGTTTTCATTGTACATAGCATTTTAGCATTTATTTTATATGATGAGGACTTTCCTGTTCACAAATGCCTGTCCGTGGCTTGTTGATCCCAAACCAGCACTCATTTTTTGATAACCTTAGTCTTATGCAGCTTCCAAACAGAAAGGATCCAGTGTCACGCCTGCATATTATTGAAAAGATCTGCTCATACATGTTAACCCCATCGCTAATTATCAAGGAGCTTCAAGCACTTCTAAGTATTTGAGAAAACTGTTCCTGCACCCAGGATTTAAAATATTAAAACATAGTATTTGATAACCGGTAATAAGACTCAACAGTCAACTCTGTTTGAATTGTCAAGATTGACCCCACTTATAAAGCATTTTGTGTGTATTTTTGTTTTTCCATTGGTTCTGGATCATTTTTCATCCGACAGATGTTCAATCTTTCAGTCAATCCCTCATTCTCTGCTTTTCAATCATAAAGGTCTTGGCTAAAGGAGATAGAGGAGGAAACAATGACGCTCCTTTTATAATAATTTGGAGAATTTGACTGGCTGATTTCATGGCCAACACTGCGACAATGTCAATTTATACGTTCTATAGTGTTCTAAAGTTTGGCTTATGTGCATCTGTGTGTGTGTGTGTGTGTGTGTGTGTGATCGTGCAGAGCTGAGGAAGGCAGAGCAGTGTAAGAGCGAGGAGGCGTGGCAGGAAGGGGAGGAGTCGAGCTCAGAGCTGGAGGACGAGGAGGAGCACAGACAGAACAGCGAAGCTGAAGAGGAGGAGGAGGAGGAGGAGGAAGACGAGGAAGAGGAGGAGCGAGATCACACGCAGGATGGCACCCACAACCATATGCCGGTATTTACACGTGTGTGTGTGTGTTAAGAGCTCAGCACGCTGGAGTATCGTCACATTTTAAATTCAAATTAAATTCCAGCATTTTTTTATTAGTTTATTTAGTTTTTTTTTTTATAGCTGCACCATTACAATCAATGGGAATGTTCTACAAAGGACAAATCTGGTATTTTGTCTGTTGTCATCTTGACTAGAACGGAAAGTTTGCCACCCTATGGAACATCTGTGCTGAACTGGATGACGGGATCATGCTTCATGTTGGGTTTATTCTGAACTTCTGCCTTTAGCTTTTGTGCACAAATCACAAGGAATTATCTACAACATGTTCTCTCAATCCCCCTGGACAACTTGAGACAATGATCTCAAATCACTTCACCTCAGTGTGCAGTTGTTATCACTGAGTATCGTCCTGTGTTTTAAATCTGCACATTTCTTAACACCATTGTAAATGAAGCAAATCTCAATGATTCTCGAGACTTAAATAAAGGTTTTGAATTGAATTGAATTGATTAATATAGAACATTTTGCTAACTGGTATCCTTAACTTTGTTTGTGTCCCAGACCAGATTAATACTCCAATAATATTTCTCTTCATTGATCTGTCTGGTCTCTGCAGGCGAAGAGGTGTGTAATTCAGGGAACTCAGATACCAGTAAGATCCTTACCCACCCCTATTTGTTAGTTTTGCACAGAAACAGCTGATAGAAATATGTCCTTCAGAGAAAGAGTTTTTAACTTTTATACTTTGAGTACATTTCAGAGCCTCTACTTGTTCACAGGAGTGGCAGCTACCCTCCCTCTCCTTGCCGTTGCTGCCGCTGTGTTTACATCAAAAACAATGGAAGCAGTGAAAATAATCACAGGGATTTCCACCAGAAATGGATCCCTGATGTATTTATCAAATCCACCCAATTTCACAGCATTATCTGGTGGTTTATTTTCCTTTGAACCCCCTTTTTAAAACTCCCACAGCAGCTGTACACAGAGGAAAACAATAACTTCCCCTTCTCTCCTGACTTATTTTCGTTAGAAGGTAGGAGTACAGTGTATAACAGGCAGTGTGTTGTTTATAGCAGGTCAAAAAGTCACAAGCGATTGTCTACTTGATGGATTCTTTGTGATGCTTTATGTGATATAATGCTTTTAAAATTGTGGCGCTTAAATGCTTATAATACCTTCCCATCATAAAACGTTATATGCTGTAGGCTATACTATGTTTGTTTCTTGTGATATATGATGTGCTTTGGCTGTCTAATTCCACAGGAGTTGACTACAGATGGCAGATGAACTTGGTTAGAGAATTTTGCAGTAAATAACACAAAAACCTACAGTGGGTTTCTTTTTCTATATGAAAATACTCAGAATTCCAGCCTTCCCCTGTTACCCTTATGTGACCTAAAATTTTACATAAGCATCATCTGAGGCCAATTTGACAGAATACTTGGATACTTGGAGTACATATTTGTGTGCGTGTTTTAACTCTGGTCTTTTCTTCTGTTATTTTGTTCAGGAGAACAGTCGCCTATCATCAGAGATGGACTCCATTCACCCTTGAGAGGTGAGTGTGTCTTTGTGTAATCGGGTTGCGTCTCATACACAAGGAGACATTTCCCAGATTATTTGCTCTTAAACCACAAACGCCCTCAAAGCTACAAGAGCAGTCTGCTCTCCCCGGCCCTCCTCTTTGTCTTTGCTGTTACGATATTTTGCTCAAGATACACTGAAGTCGTGTTCCTGCCACTTTTCAGTTAACTTTGTTCCATCTCAGCTGTACAGAAACCATAACACATACTAACTTTTAGCAGCTGCCAAATGTTCTCTCGCATTGTGAAAGGAGACACTTCCCAGAATTGTGCCAGCACAGTGAAGTTTGTTGAGTTTAAAGTAAAGTTTATTGCCCGATAAAGAAAGCTCTGCATAACTGAAACACAATCCGTTTGAAGTCCTCTTGTAAAAAATGTTTGCCTCTTGGTGCAGTGGATTTGTCTTGTATTTTGTTAGCATCTCCCTCAACCAGACGTAACGATGACGCTTTCAGGGCAAAGCAATGACGTACAGATTTATCTCAACCAGGTTTGAAACTATCTGGGGCCGCCTGATCGTGTGTGCTCATCTGTGTAATGCTTTGAAGGGGCAAATCGGACGTAAATCAACCTTGACTTCTTCTAATTTGAACCTGACTTCAAGGATGAAAATATGATAAAAAAAAGATTTAAAACTTTGTTAAAGCAGCAACCAAATTTGAGAAAAAAAATGTTTTACCTTGATTTAAGCAGCAGCATTTCTGAGATGCTTCTGTATCAAGAACGCCTTGATCACACAGTGACTATACACACACTCACACTTGAAGCTATCCCACTCATCTGCTAGAAACTGAGCAGCTCCACTGGAGTAGTCGGGGGTGGAAGGCCTTGCTCGAGGGCACCTCAGTGGTGGTAATGAGAGAGGCACAAGTTGCTCTTTCACTTTTTCCATCCAGATTCATTCTGCTAAATACGTCAGAAATGGAGTATAATATGAATTTATTTTCATTCGTGTATAATCAACTGAAAAATAAGAATCATTGTGTTTTTGTTACCTTAGCCTGAGAGGTTGTGCTGATTCAAATTAAATCTTGGCTGAAATATGTAAGGAGAGTCAGAATTAACCATATTTGAACAACGTGAACATTTTCAATTTGTGCAGGCGGATGGCAAAACATGAAAATAACAACCACTCACATGTCTTGGTAAATATTGAAAAAACATGCACAGATTTATCAACACAAACTCAGAGATCTGGTTTTGATTGAGCTTAGACCCTCTTGACATTGTGGTACAAACAGACTCACTCCTTAGTTGCTGCAACTCAGACTGTATGAGTTTCTCTGGTAACACTTTATAATGAGCCTAGCCTAGTCTCGTCTAGCCGGGCGAGGTGAGTGCCTAGCAGCGGCGGGTCGGCTTAGCCACCGCGGGCCGGTCGGTAACGTTAGTCGTTAGTGTCAAGTGACAAGCTAACGTTATCTTTCACCATAATGTGTGCAACCAAACAAAGACACATACTCACCTCTAGTGCCGCTGACGGCCGCCGACTCCAATGTGTTTCTCCATGCTCCCCTTGGCTGCACTGTCAGAAACTTCTGAGAGTTAACGTAAATATGACGTAACATCCCGCTCTCAGCACGTCATCACGTTGATGACGTGCTGAGAGCGGGAGCTCAACGTACACGTCCCAAACAGATAAGATCACAACAATAGCATGTCTTCATAAACCACCCTTGTTCGTCTTCATACAATATGTTGGGAAGTTGCAGTAAATATCAATACAATATGTTCTATGTCCCTTTGTGTTGTGTCTCTCCTTCGTCTGTTAAGATAACTGAACATTTTGTGAGTCTCGAGGCATTGCCAGCCTTTATATCTCATTTGTAAATGCTTAATAAGCCATAGATAGTGCTCACTTTAGATAAGCTCGTGCAAAATACTTAATTAACGAGTAGTAAGTGCTTTGTAACTGTGAATTCCTGCATTAATAACTGTTTATAGGCCATCATTAGAAAATGAATTTGTTGGGAGTTTTATAGAACATCTGCTAACACAGTCACTAATCATTAATACATGTCTGAATAGTGGATGTGCAAGTGCATGCAGAAATGTACAGTACAATGCCATTTATAACTGTGATTATAAACCACATAGTAATGACTATTTACAGCAGAAACATGCTTTATAAATGATGAATTCAGTATTTACTAATCCATAACTAATGTGCTTATCAATGATGAATAAAACATTTTTAACTGTGTTTATAAACTACATACTAATGTGTATTCATGCGTTATAAATGATGAATTCAGTATTTATTTATGCTTAACTAATGCTTAATAGTGTGTACTCATTATAAAGTGTTACCGTTTCTCTTGATGATCATCAATTCATGTTAAGTTTATATACAGAAAGGCTGTGAGGCAGAGGAACAACATTACAGCTTGTTTGTATAGAAAAAAGAAAGAAATAAAGAAGAAAACTTTTCACACATGCATCATAGAAGCAGAAGTATGAGCGCTACTCTATAATGAGCTCCATGATGTCAAATGTACTGGAGTTCTTCGGTGGGGTGTCGTTCTATGTTTCACCATCTTAAAAAGTCTTAATCTTGCTGACAAAGTGTCTGATTCCCTGAAATTGGTAGGAAGCTCATAGACTAAACAAACCCTGCCACTTTTACATATTCATACAAAACACGAGTATGGGTGTTTCATCCCCACCGAGCTTGTGTTTGATAATGTACACAAATATCGGAGAAAAAGGGGCCCTCAGTGTTTATGAACCGGGACCTACCAGAGTATCTCCATATCTGATAATCTGAGGTAAATAAAGACGCTAATTGCTTTGGCAAGAAATGAGAACAAAAACAACTTGGCCTTTGCGTTTGTTGCACCCCATACCAAGAGAGCAGAAATGTGGATTAAAGTCCAGCTCGTGAACTTGAACACGGCACCCATAATTAAAACAAATATGATGTTTTCATATTGCTCCCTGTAGTGAAATTCTCTTTTTCTTCTCTGGGGTCGAGGCCGTTCTGTCTAACCACTGAGCAGTCCTGCTGCTTTTATTGAACAGGACGTCATAGCTTTCACTCGCTTGTAGCATTTCAATACTGAATAATTGTACTAACAAATATGATTACCTCATTAAGCTTTTTCATGTGAAACACAAGGTCACATTTGTTGCCAGATATTTAAAAATAAATTGTCTTATTAAGTGTTTTTCTGGCATAAAGTATAATGTTTTTATTTTTATTGATGTTTGAAATTTAGTTCTGTAATGAAATTGTTACATGTAATGTTATAAGCGTTTAAATCATCAGAAAACAAGATATATATGAAGCATATATAAAATAAATAAATGGCATGTTAGAATACATGACCAGCTTTCAGGTCATAAACCAGATGCAATATGGTTACCAACAACATTCATAATAACTATGTTGTTGTTTTTCTTTTGGGTCCCAGTTAACAAAAAGGACCCCTCGACAGGGAAGGGTGACAGGATAAACTGTGGGCTTGGGACTTTGATATATGGCGGGTCCTGAGGCTATTTCTCACTTTCCCAGTGGATAATCCAGCATCAACCCAGTACAGGCTAAAGATGACATCATCAAAGGTTACATGTTGTTTCTGGTGGAGATCAGAGATCAGATCTGCAATATCAGATATACAGAACCGAAGTAAAAAACTGAACTTCTGGGTTCCACAAATCCTCACTCAAAATCCCACTGACATTTATAATAACGCGATTTACTAAGAAGCCTACTTGTTTATTTAATATTTCCGTTTTTAAACACTTTCATGAGCGGTGTTTCTCACGAGCCCTAAGGTAAAACGTCATGAGGGCGAATTTGCGGGGGGGGTCGAGAGGCCAAGGCTAGTTCAGAGATGTTTGTAATAACAGTAGGACTGAGAGGGCTGAACGGTGTAGAAGTTTTACAAAGTTGGTGGATTAAATGGCTTTGGAAGAAACCAAGTGACAATGATAAAACCTCTGCCTGCTTCCATTGATGGTTTTAAATGAAAACTAAACGCTTGAAACTGCAACCATGTTTCCATCTTTCTTTTATACTACTACTATATATTTAAACATCAGGTGACCTCCTTGTTTCATCTTTAGAGAGTGAATCTGAAAAGCAGCAATGCCATGTCTGCTTCTCTTTCACAAACGCTTATACTCCCTAAGTCTTCCCTTCCTTCTCTAAATCTCCATCTTTGTGACTCATATATGGTGAAAAATTGACCTCTAAATCCTCACCGAGAAGACTGTCTGCTTTTAATTCAAGGTCTTTCCAGGAAAAGAGGCCCACAGCACTTTAAGAAAAGTGCACTCTCCCTCACAGAGATCATGTGTTGGGAGCAAATATTATGTGAAAGATAGATTTCTCTGCCATGAGACAACTTTGAGACAATGCCAAGACCTGGACATAGCAATTTCATGTGTCTGTCAAGTGACGTGAAAACTGAAGTTTTGAGGTTACAGTCAGGTTAAAGGATCATACCATATTTTTTCATCTTTTATTCAATGTACAAGAAATCAGCTATACTCTGTTAACACAACTTTGACAATAATCAAAGGGCACATCTAAGAAGCAATTTAGTTCTGGTAAAGTGCCCTTTTCCTGAGAAAGAGTCACGTTTACTGACTTACTCAGAGCAGGTCAAAAGAGTACTACACACTTGTGTTCTAATCGTTTTGTTACTTCAATCACTGGAGGCACCTTCAAAAGACTTTCTGAAAATTACACAGAGCTCTTTTATGCAAGTTGTGTCCATTTCAGTGTTTAGTGAAAGCGTGCTGTGCACTGAAATACAATAATTTAAATTATCTGTGAAACATTACGTACATAATCTAGACATCTCTCTCTCTTTGTAAACACAATTTAATCATCTTCACGTTTTTAGTTTGACAAGCCGTAATACAGAACTCACAAGAGGATCAACTCTTGTGGAGTTTAAAGGAGAGATTTACTTTCTCCAAACTTCTTTTCTCAATTCAATTAAAGACCACAGGCATAGGACTTGATGGATACAACAGGGCAGTGTCTTCCTTACTATTTATCAAAGTGATGAATTGTCCTTATTGTTCTTTACTGACTGGGAGTGTTTGTTTCGGATTGCTATTTGAGGGGCAAATGCGAAAAAATGAAAAGGGCACAGCTTAGTCAGGGGTTAGGATTAGTACTTTTATCTACCAAAGGGGCATCCAAGAGGGCACTTTTGTGGCATTTTTTCAAACATGGGGGGTGCCAGGGTACCAGTGCTGACTGACATTTTTAGGATCACAAACAGCTGTTCAATTCAAAGGAAAATCCATTGTTAAAAAACTGTTTTAAGTCAGTGATCAACACAGGAACCAAAAGTCCCCTCACTTCCCGACACTTTGTTCTGTTCTGTGGTCCATGGTTTTCACTCTTCATTTACAGGCCTATTGCAGAGTCACTACATGTTTTTACTAGGTGTTGCAGGCGCTGCTTTACACATGCCATGCCTCACTCTCCATAATCACAAACCAAAAACACCCTTCCAAACCCCCCACTTTCCCTCTCTCTCTCTCTCACCCCAACGGTCGAGGCAGACGGCCACCCACCTAGAGCCGGGTCTGTCCAAGGTTTCTGCCTCTTAAAAATATGTTTTTCCTTGCCACCGTCGCCAAGTGCTTGCTTATGTAAGGAACTGTTGGGTCTGTGTAAATAATTTTATAAGGCTTAGACCTGCTCTATTTGAAAAGTTTCCTGAGATATCTTTTGTTATGAATTGGCGCTATATGAATACAATTTAATTGAATTGAATTATTTAAGCTGCAAAATTTCCCAGCTCTCTCTCTGCTACACCAATGCCGCTGCTGCCTTGTTCTGTAAGCCCCACCTCCACCCCAGCATCCACCTGTAGGCTCTGGTTAGGGGATTTAAGGTATGTGCTCATCACTCACAAATATCTCTGTCTAAACATATCTGCAGGGAGGGATGAGGTTGGAACCTCATTGTATCAGAATCAGAAATACTATTGATCCCCGGGAAAAACTTTGTTATTGTTGGTAATTTAAACCACTCAGCAATGCCTGTCAGTGGCACAGGTTTTAGACCTAATATTCGGCACAACAGCGCTTTGAGTGGCATGCTAACAATGTGTATATAATATATATGTTCCTGTTTTCACAGCAATTACTTTATTACTGCATAAGAACAATTCTAAACATAATGATTATTTCTGAAGTTATGAGATCCAACTTGCATCATCGGATTCAAAAAGGTTTGGTAATGTGCCGTTTGAATCCTAATGGTGAAGTGTGAGGAATGGGAGATTTATGTAGGTTAAACAAAGTCAAGGAAACAGGGCATGGTGCTAATATAAAACATATGTCAGTGTTATAGTTGCACAACATTAGTCTTTAGGGATGCTTTTGTCCAAAGTGCTATTTAACATCAATTCCAAACTACATTTTCAGCATGAGTGGAATTCAACCCATTGCATTGACAGTAAACTCCTCAGGCAAAGCACAATTTGAAAAAGGTGTAAAACTCCAGGTCAAGAATGAATGAGTTTTATGTGAAGGGTGAAATTAGTTTACAGTCCTTGTACATGAAAAACAGCAGAAAGGGCCCTTAAATACGTTGCATCAAGCAAACTGCTGCCCTCGTACCATCCATGTTCAGACAGGAAGTAAATATCTGCACGGAGAGCTTTGAACATGAGAATTGAAGCACTGTTCAGCACTATTTGGTGTTCCTGAATACAGCACACCACAGAACTTTGTTCTCCAGCAGAGGAGGCAACAGCATCACAAGGACTGATAATCTTCAGTGTGGAAACGTCGCTGTTGACCTTCAGTACTTTTCCACATTGTCTACTATATTTATATTGTCCAGCTTCTTCACTTTCTCCACACTTGCACATCAAAGCCTTTATTTGTGCAGGGTTCCTTTCACACCCTGCTCATATGTAGCACGTCATGTCATATTTTAAGCATCAAGGCTGTCATACTGTTCACACATGGGCTATCATGGCAACACATAAACGTGAAAACAAGCAGCTGTCAATAGAACAACCAAATGATGACTAACAACAACAGTTTACTGAAATGTCTTGGTAACTCAGCACTGGTATGAAAACTAAATTATCTGAACATTTAAATGTGCTTATCTTCGGTATTCTATTCTATTAGTTTTATCGATGTTGCCTGTCAGACTCGTCAACTTGCACCACATAGTCATACACATTCAGCGGAGAAAATGTCAAAGAGAAGCTAGGCTGAGCTCTATGGCCCCAAAAGAGATATTAAAATCAGCAGCATGGGATTACTTTTCATATCCCAAAAACCAACAGGGGTTGGTCATCGAGGACACAGATCCATTTTGAAAAAATATGGATGCAATGTGGCTGCCAAAGGAGGAAACGCGACTCTGTGTCATCTGTCCATTCGATAACCTCTTACGACTTACAAACACACGCTGACCCCATATAAAAACACACATGCAAACTTCTGACATAAGTAAGTGTGTGTGTGAGTTAAAGGTACAGACAGGAGTGGTCTAGCTGCACTGTGACACACCTACAGTATATGTTAATTGTTAATAATCATAGGACGTTATTTTAAAAGGTCAGAGCTTATGTTTTCATTTAGTACTTCATTTAACGTGGCATTATTGGAATATAATACGTATAGGACGGCTGTGGTTCAGGTAGTAGAGCATGTCGCCTATACGGATCACTGTGTTGGCAGTTCAATCCCCACCTCTTCCTGTCCACATGTCGAGTGTCCTTGGCTTCTGGGCGCTGAACCCCCAGTTGCTCGAGCCTGAGCCAGTGCATCAAGAGCAGCCTATGCAAAGTCAAATATGCTTTAATTTAACTGTGCTAATATTTAAACTAACATACTTTAGGTAAATAAGAAAAAAACATTCTGCTTTCATTCCTTTAAGGCTCATTGTAACTGATAATAACTTTACTATACTGTGAAACTGTGGTATTATTGCAAGTCAGCCTCAAAAAACAAGTTTTAACATAGCAGAGATTGCTGTCTGCAGAGTTTTGTCGCAGATTTTGTCCTTTAAACCTAAACTAATTTATATGGAAGAAGAGGACTTTGCTCTGTAGATAAAAATGTCTCATTCCAAGGTAACAAAAACTCAGAGATTCTTATCTTCTGGTGATCATACACAAATTAAAACATATCTATGAATATTATATTCCAATTCTGCCAATCGATCCCCCTAAATGTTGCAAAATGGACCTTTAACATGTATTCCCCAGGGCTAGTATGACACCAGGCGGCCAAACCTAGAGAGGATCTTTAGACAACAACCAAGAAAGTCAGTATGTGATCATGACTATTCTCCTTTCTATATGTTCACCCCACAGTCTGAGCTCCTCCTGGGAGGCCCTGGGTGCCTGGGTGCCTGAGCTTTTGAGCACCCTCTAATCATCAGCAATTAGCTCAGTTCAGTTTCCCTAGAATCATACAACGACATCAGTGAAACATGTCAGACAATAAACTGTATTTCACAGGGAGGAAGAATAACTGCATGTTAAAGTAACGCACTGTCACTAAGATAATACAGCCAATAATACAGTGTGAAATAAAGTCTTTGGTGGAATAAGACCTGCAGGACTTTTTTTGAGGACTAAAGCTGTAAGATGCAGTGAGCAGGATGTGAGAGGTCTCAGGAGTTTTTCCCGACCTTTTTGTCTTTATGATTGTGGTCCAGCGATTAAATTGATGGATGAGGGCAGCCTTTGATCTGGAATGATCTATGGAGTGTGCACTGCATGTTTTTCAGTTTTTTTTTTTTTGCCTGTCTGACTGCATGTCTTAGACGTCACAGTGTGTGCAGAGCATCTGCTTTGGCAGTTTGGTGAACTGGTTGTCATAATAAAGGAATATGTGACCCAAATGTGAATCTTCTATGCACTTTATGTGGACAACAGTAGGGTTCTGTGTCACAGGCCATAAGTCACACAGACTTATTTATTATAAGTTGTTGGTTTTTCATGTTTGTAGTTCTAAAACGAAAAAACAAAGCTACTGTGATCCTAATTGCCTTCCATTGTCTCCTTGTCTCTGTCTTTAAAACACAGACAGGAGTGACCTAGTAGGTGGCTGTTTTTAACTATGTGAATGATACCCAATAACACAAATTTCTTTTATTTTATTATTTTTTTGTATTGTTACATACAGTAAAGAACAAAACAGGAAATATGGGAAGAAAGAGAGAGCGATTCAAAACAGGGCTTCTGAGAAAACGTATATGCGTCTAAAGCACTCTGACTTTTCCTCAGGTTTGCATTTAACAAGACCACCAACTAGCTTAACACAGCTGTGTCTATATTTGACTATTCAGATTTAAAAAATCTAATGACTCACTGCATGTCACGGCACAAACTCTGTGTTACTGCGGCCTGGTCAACCACGGCTGTAGATGTCTGTTGAGACCACCATGATTTAATTTAAAGCTACGGGAAGTAGAAGTACAAAATTGTATTGCAAGCATGAACATTCATTTTTTTTTTCATTTTGACATTAAATGACCTCCTCTGTAAAGGGAGGAGGAGAAATGAGTGGGAGTGAGTCAATCTGTCAGAAACTGATTCAAATATTTTAAACCCTGCAGGTGTGATTTACATATCTGGTGTTTCCACAGTTTGCCATGTCCAAGGGAACAGTAGTAAATCTGAGTTAGAGTCTCTGAATATTTGAAAAAGTTTCAAGCTTTTTCAGCTTTTCGAGCTTTCCAGGATCCTCTCGAACGTCTGTTTTTCCCCTTCTCTCATTCTCTCCATCTTGTTCAGTGTGAATTATTACTATAGTTCAATATTTTGGCAAATACGCTTGCAGCTTGGTCAGTGGCCTTCCGCTTCAAAACCATGATGAGCAGGCATCTCTGGTCAAGTTAATAACATAACAATAAATATGCAACACTGCCTTCTGTCATTCTCTTCTAGTGGTTTTTCTAGCCAGTTGTTTTTGGACAGGATGTTTTGCTTTTGGAGAGGTGAGAAGCTGCCCCTGTCTTGGTCCGACTATCTGTGCATACAAAAAATACAGAAGTACAAAGTTTAAACAGCAGCCCTGGAGCAGTACCTAGAACAGACAAAAGTCTGCCGGGTGACGCATGACTTGGGAGGTCTGGGTGTAACATCGTAATGATACAAAACTGGTTGAAATTCCCTTTAAAAATGTACCTTTAAAATGTTTATGCAACCAAAATGACATGGTTAATGTGAGAGAAACGTCACCTTAATAGTTAAATAAGACCAACGCTGACTCTTGGTAGTGGACAGACTGAACTACGTCAGTCATTTTATGAGCCCAAACACTATGATCTTTCCCTGTCCTACACTGCATAGGGATGTAGCATCACTTTCTGCTTTGCTACTGGATATCATTTTAAGCTGTTTGCACATGTTTTTTTTTTTTTTTCAGAAGATGACAAATCTGTCTCTGTAATCTTGATTTATGATTGTGATTGATTACTGCAAAAATGTATTTGCACTAATCTTTTCTCTGCGTTTCAGGTAGTGCGGACTGTGGAGGAAGAGACAGACAGACAGACAGACAGAGAGGGGGAGACAGAGAGAGCGCCATGGACAGACAGAGAACTGGATAACAGCACAGGAAGGCCATCAAACAGCAGGGAGCCAGACACAGACACACTCACACACACACAACAGTTAAAACACACAGCAGAGAGACAAACTTGACACTTTGTCAGAGCCACAGGAAGATACTAAAACAGCAGGGTACTGCCAGAACACACCATAAACTGATGAGTTACACACAGTAACACACACACACACAGAAGAAAAAACACACAGCGATGGAGACAGACTCGATGCTGCGTCAGAGCCACAGGGAGATAGTAAAACAGCAGGCTGCTGTCAGAACGCATCTTAAACCGACGGGTTTTCTACACACACACACACACACACACACACACACACACACACACAGAAGAGCTCTGCAGTTGACAGCAGCCATGTTTGGGAAAGATGGAGCTCATCAGATCATCATCTGCTGCTTCACAGGACTTTAAACAATACAACTGAATGGGGCGACATACTGAGGCAGAGCTGGTTGTTGATTGTTGACCTTGTTAGTGCAAATTATTTTGAAATTAAAATAACAATCAAATCCCAAAAGAAAAGTGGCAATGCACTGTAGGGCTGAGTTCATGATACAAATGTTTAATGGGAAATCTTTTAGTTTTTTGTTACATAATTTCCAAGAAATCCCTTGGAAATAACTAATTTGTTCAACTGATACACTTCCAGTTAATTCATTATATAATAGCACAACCAGGGTGTCTATTAGTCGACACACAGCAGCTCAGATGAACGTGCAAAAATGTAAATGTAATTCAATACACTGTTTATGGAGAGTTTCCACAAATGAATAAATATTTATTTGGGTTTAAATTCAGCTGCTCTTTTAAAGAAAATTCCCTTTTCAGTAAGATTGTGAAAATTTGCTAAAGGCCTTAAAAACACCAGTTATTAATATTTTTACCTCCACACATTTGTCTCTCTGGCTCCAACTCCTATGAAATGTGAACACATACACCAAGAAATGAAAAGGAGGGATATATATATTCCACTGTTATGCACTACCTTCTGAAAAATTCTTGAAGTGTAAGTCCCAAACTTTAGTGAGCACATTTTATTCATTTGTAAGTACAATCTACCACCACAGAACTATTTCACTTAAAGTTAATACATCTGTTGAATTATTGCCCAGCTCTAATGAAGGGTATTAAACTACAGATAACTGTAACTTATCCAAACAAACAGTCTTTCAATGGAAATAATAATAAAAATCCCATTGTTCACATGATGTATACTAGTTATTAATAACAGATACAAGGGACTGTTCATTCGTTATCAAGTAATGATCACATGTTTAAGCTGGAATGTGACGCTATCACTTCATAATCTTTGTCAACCGTGGGCTCAGCACCCTATATTTTAAAAGGAGGGGTCACATTGGATTTTTACAATGTTAATTTGGTGTGAGAAACTATTATTATAAGTTTGGGAATTCAACATGGAGTCAGGGGTTAGAAAAATAGAAAAAATTAAATATAAACAAGTTTTATTACTTATTACAAACACATGTTCACATGTTTATTATCATAAAGTTATATTATCAGAGTGGTTTGTTTCTTCACATGCATACTTATGTGTTTGAGTTTATAGTGAGTTATGAACAAATAACACATGGGGTTTTATTACACATGAATATACCTGACATTAAAAGGATCCAAATCGACAATAAAAAAAGATCAAACTTGGAATTATGAGGCTTTTATACAAATATAACAATAACCCAAATATATTACATGGTGACTTCACCATGCTGAGCCCCATACAGTGGTCTGAAAAATATGTCTTTGTTAAGAGTAAGAATCAATTGCGGCCAAAGGAACCTCACAAAAAGCCGATGTCTGATGTTTTTCTTATTATTTCAAAAGCTGTTGTTTGAATTGTTACTCTTATAGACATATATAGAAAGGTTGTGAAATGAAATTTGCTCACTACCAGAAACCATTACTCCACACTGGCTACAGTCATATGCACAGTAAAGACTGAGGTTTTGCATCGTTAAATCCATTAACTACAAACCGCTATTCAATACAATTTCTGTCATTGCAGGCAGCCACTAGTTTCAGTCTATTTCAGTGGCTTTGAGTAATAAATCATAGTATATAGAGGTTTTTGGTTTTATGTCAAAGTTGCATTATGGTTGAGCGTCACTGTTCACCTGGCAGACCCACTGTCAATGTAAGCTCCACTCACTACCTTTTTTTCAGCGCTTTCTTGATGAATATTGTAAAATGTGGTTCATGATCTGGAAGAATCTAGTACAGACATTAACGTTGTGTGACTTTCAAACTCTCCTTCTTGGCAAATTGAAATGCTGATTACAGTGATGACTGTTTGTATCATGAAAATGTGAATTTGGCCTTTTTTGTGTTTAATAAAGTTGCTGTTTAGCACCTATGGCCCCCAAACGGTCCGTAAAAATATGATTTCAACCCAGAAGTAGTTCTACGTAACATTAAATATTCGTAACTAAATGTGAAATAATCCAAGTTAAAGTCTAGAAAAAGAACACTGTCAGGTTTTTATTATGAGTTAAACACTGAAAAGCTTCTGTTTCTGCAGCTTCATGAGGACTGTGTGGGTATGATCAGATGTGATTGATAGTGGCCTGCAAACCTACGCAAACAATCCAACAACCATCATAGTATTGCTAAATCCTGATTGGTGCACAGAAATGTGTGATATCATCTTTATGTTCACCCACCTCAAACCAGTGAGAGCAGCAACGTTAAAACGGAAAATACAGAAAAACTCTGTGAAATAACAAAAACCCTGTTCAGGTTGGAGCCCGTTACTAACAGCAGCTGATTAACAAAACGGGTTTTCAAGTTGAGTCAGATACATGACTTCATGCATTAGGTGAAATTAAAGTATGATAAAAGCATATTAAGGAATATTGGTAAGTCCTCAGTATGTTGCCACTGTGTTGTCATTTCAAAAAAGGTCAAAACAGAAGAACAGATGGAAGCTTTGCTACTGTTGATAATCTGAATGTGTCCCTGAAAAGACCCCCCCCCTCTCTCTCTCCCTTCTGAACTTAACTTCCTCTTTTCTGTCATGACTTTCTTTCTCCACTTTATCCTTCCATTTTTTACCTGTCAGCATCCCTTTCTGACACCTTTTCTTTTTTCTTAACATCTGCTCATTAGTTTTTACTTTACTTCCTGTTCCTTTTCATCTCTCTCTTCCTTCTCTTCTTTCTCTCCATTTCTTTCATATTCATTCATCCACATTTCCCTTTCCCAGCTACCATTTATTTTATTGTCTCTTTCCTCCCTTTCTTTTCTCTGCTGTCTTCCTTTCTTTTATTTCCTTGTCTTTTCTTGTTTTTCCTCTTCCCTCTCGCCTCCTGTTAAAGATGAAAGGAAAGAAGTGTCTTCTGTTGACAAATGTTCTTGCTAAATCAAACAGACAAGAAAGCTAACATACCAATTTCCTAAATAAGAGAATTCCTAAAAATCTAAATTGTCAGTTTTCCTGATTTGGGAGTAAAAATTAATTACAACCCAAAATTGGATCTGATTATATAATCTGTGGTACTCGCCCACTGCTTTGTCCTTAGTTCAGTTTCAGATTGACCCGCCGGTTAGTTTGTTTATGGTGTTATGAAGTTCACCATTACATAGGCTATACTGTACATTGTACATCCTTGTATATACTTGTTATAATCCCATGAATAATCAGCCATTACTGCAGGTTCATGAGTTTATGTGAAGGTGAGCTACATCCCGCAGTAAAAAATGGAAAACTATGGTGTGTTCAGTAGATCAACCAAGATATGGCAGATGATTAGATTTGGTTCACAATGTTTATCTCTGACTTTTTCCCTCCCAAATAAGGAGCTCAGGTAGTGGAATAACCAATCTGAACTCTTGTTTACCTTCAGAGGAAAATGTATGCTTTCTGTCTCTCTTCTTCTTCTCTTCCTCCAATCCTCCTGTTTCTCCCTTTTCTCCCCCTTTTCCCTGTTTTTCCCCCTCTCGTTCCAGTCAGATTTCTACATGCTGATGTTAAATAGTCTTTGCTGTTATTTTTAATGACTTGTGCGTACTGTGCGATGAAGGTGATGATGCTGACTCCTCTGTCTGCACTGAGAGGGTGCCAGAGGCCTTTACAACACATGTAAATAATCCAAATAAAAGGTTGGAACTTGTGACCGTTGTTGGAAGCCTTTTGTGATAAAAGATAATTGGAAATATTTTGTGAATTTCTTCCTTGAATCAAACCTCTGTTTTGTTTTTTGTACTTTTATGCACTTGAAAACATGTTCTCTATTGTCTCACCTCTTCTATTTTTCCCCACAGCAACAGGAATGCATTTGTGCTTGACGGAGCTGCACAGTTAATCATAGATGCAGTAAATAACTTTGTTAAACTGTTTTATGGAGATTAGTTTTTTAAAGACGATAAGTAAAGA
Organism: Dicentrarchus labrax; assembly: GCF_905237075.1. Taxonomy (NCBI): domain Eukaryota; kingdom Metazoa; phylum Chordata; class Actinopteri; family Moronidae; genus Dicentrarchus; species Dicentrarchus labrax. The sequence continues at coordinate 31,967,932 of NW_026136711.1, forward strand.
CAGGAAAGGTTCTTTTATGCACAGAAGTTATTTTAAAAAGTATGTTTTCTCTCCAGTTTTGCTACTCTTCATGGGTGGAACATTAAAGTTGCACCTCTGGCCAAAGTGATGTCAAAATAGCAATTCTGAATATGCTGAGAAATGTAGGAAGCTCTATATTGTTGTTTCAGTAGCACATAATCCTAGACAAATTTCAATAAACATAATTTCAAATAGTGGTTGCAGTGTTTTTAATTTAATTTTGGAATCACAGTTCAATTCAGAATTATTATCATTACCAACATCATGTGTCAAATTATACTTTTCTAACAAAAAAACTACATTCTCCCACAGGGTTTTCTCTGCTTTGTCAATGTTTCTATCAGACCCTGACCTTTCTTAAATCCACATTACTCTGCAGTACGAGCCTTTCTTGGATCCAGACCTTCGAATCCACCTGCTCCACCGAGTTGACTGATTCCCTGGAAATGGAGTGTAACGATTTGACAATTCTGTCTGATACCAGGTAAGTGAGAGCCTGAAAACAGCCTCATGAGTCATGTCAGGCATATTTTTCCAAGGAGATTATTACATTCCAGCACCCCTCGTCCCTGCTGCAGCGGCCATGGGTTCGACTCCAACCTGTGGCCCTTTGCTCCGTGTCATCCCATCTCTCTCTCCTCCCCCCCCTTACCTGTCACTCCTCAGCTGTCACTATCGATTAAAAGCAATAAAAGCCCCACACTCCATGATCGGACTTGTTTGTCCAGCACATCCCATAGAGGCTCCACTGGATTGAGATCTGGGGAATTTGGAGGCCAGGTCAACACCTTGAACTTGTTGTTTTTTGTTCCTCAAACCATTTCTGAACCATTTCAGCTTTGTGGCAGGGCGCATTGTCCTGCTGCCATTAGTGAATACCGTTATCATGAAAGGGTGTACATGGTCTGCAACAATGTCTAGGTAGGAAGCAGATGTCAAAGTAACATCCACATGAATGGCAGGACCCAAGGTTTTCCAGCAGAACATCACCTGAAGTGTATCTACGCAGCCCAATACGCAACAAACTGCGATGCACTGTGTGTTCCGACACCTTTCTATCAGAACCAGCATTAACTTTTTCAGCAATTTGAGCTACAGTAGCTCTTCCTTCCCTGGAGCACTATTGATAGGTACTGACCTCTGCAGACCGGGAACACCCCACAAGAGCTGCAGTTTTGGAGATGCTCTGACCCAGTCGTCTAGCCGTCACAATTTGGCCCTTGTCACAGTCACTCAAATCCTCACGCTGCCCGTTTTTCCTGCTTCTAAACACATTAACTTACAAGGATGAAATGTTCACTTGCTGCCTAATATATACCACCCACTGACAGGTGCCATTGTAACCAGATAATCAGTGTTATTCACTTCACCTGTCAGTGTTCATAATCTAATGGCTGATACTACACTTGTTTAGAGTTGTGTTTTTTACTCTTTAGAGTTGTGTGTTTTAGTCTCCCACTATCTCCATGATCCACTGTCCTCCCCTATAAAAAGACAAAAATAGGGGTATAGTAAGAAGCGGTGGAGTGAAAGAGGTTAAAAATCATGACCAAAGTTCTGAAAGGAAGGGATTTGCTACTGCTCGGTGAGATCAGCTCAAATGCACAAGCCTCCAGAATGCCAGTTTAAAAGCCAGCGCATAAATCTCATCTCGTATCTCAGCTTATGTAACCAGGGATGTAGAGCTCATGAGCGGGCCAGAATGATAGTAAATGTCTCCACCTGAGTGGCGGCCAGTAGATTTGAATGCCGACTTTGGAAAACCTTGTCAAATTAAATTTGATGATGAATTGGTCTGCTTAAAAGAAGAAAAACACATAGTGGCTTCTACAGCACTGAATAGCCAGATAACTGAGGCTGCTTGTATTAAAGGCCACGACGTATTCATAGTTGATTGTACAAAATGTCATATTTGGTGTTCAGTATTGGCACTCCTTTAAGTATAGAGCTGATTATTCTACATTATATGATAAATAAATCCCATTAAAAGGACGTAAACCTTTAAAAATGGCTCACAAATAAACAGTTTAAGTTTTAAAAGTCTAAGTAATGACTAGGTAATGAAGGGACATCTCAGACAGTGCAACAGTGTCTGTGTTGCAGCTCTATGGCACAGAAGTGTAACATGTAATACAATGCAAGTTATTTTAGCTAAAAATAATTGTTGAAATGGATTACATGGAAAAGGTTGAGTAACACAAACTCAAGTTTTAAGTATAAAAATATTCTTGATTAAGCAGCTTTTAGTCATAATTTGAAGTGACACTAACTTAGATTTGTAAATATAAGAAATGTTTTAATTACTTTTTACCTGCTATTTTGTTTTCCCAGTACAAATAAAATTTCCAAAATGCATTAGTGTCACTCAATAACTAAAGATATTTGATAGCTTGATATATTGATGATATTGATGTTTGATCAGTTTCAACATTTCTTTGAGTTAAAGTGAACTTCTGGTTAGATTCAAGATTCAAGAAGCTTTATTTATCCAGAGGGAAATTGCTGTGCAACAATTGCGATACATAAGTGGAGAAGTAATACAAGAGTAAGAATCAAGTAACTAAATGCAACAAAGTGCAAAGCACAATAGGATAAGGCTAACATAAAATAAAGTACAACACTAACTAAATGCAACAATGCCACAAAAATGACAGTTAACGTAGGTATATATAATATACAACAATACGCACTGTGCAGTTAGCCGCATAAATTGAAATAAAATAAGTACAACCGGAAGTAGATGAGTTAAACAGTCTGATGGCCACAGGAAGAAAAGACTTCCTCTGGCGTTCAGTATTACATCGGGGGGGGAACGAGTCTGTTGCTGAAGGTGCTTCTGCTCGAGGTTAGCACCTGGTGGAGAGGGTGAGCGTTGTTGTCCAGGATACTGTGCAGTTTACACAGCATCCTCCTCTCAGACACCACCACCAAAGAGTCCAGTTGGACCCCCAGGACAGAGCCAGCCTTCCTGGTGATCCTGCTGATCTTCTTGGTGTCTGCTGCCCTCAGCCTGCTGCCCCAGCACACAACAGCAAAGAAGAAGGCACTGGCTACCACCGACTGGTAGAACATCCTCAGCATGATGCTACATACGTTGAATGACCGGAGCCTCCTCGGGAAATAGAGTCGACTCTGGCCCTTCTTGTAAACAGCCTCAGTGTTCTTGGCCCAGTCCAGTTTGTTATCCAGGTGTACTCCAAGGTATTTGTAATCCTGGACAACATCCACAGTCTCTCCGTTGATGGAGATGGGTGTGGGGGCAGATTTCCTCCTGCGGAAATCCACCACCAGCTCCTTAGTCTTGGTGGAGTTGAGATGCAGATGGTTAGTTTCACACCACTTGACGAAGGAGTCCACAACGCCCCTGTACTCCTCCTCCTTCCCCTCACTGACACAGTCAACAATTGCAGAGTCGTCCGCAAACTTCTGCACGTGGCAGGACTCAGAAAGGAACTGAAAGTCCGAGGTGTACAGGGTGAACAGAAAGAGGGAAAGAACAGTTCCCTGTGGAGCCCCAGTGCTGCTGACCAAAGTGTCAGACACACCGTCCTGCAGTCTGTCATACTGTGGTCGACCCGTCAAGTAGTCCGTCATCCAGGAAACCAGGGGAGGGTCCACCTGCATCGCCGTCAGCTTACTTCCCAGCAGAGCAGGCCGGATAGGGTTGAACGCACTGGAGAAGTCCATGAACATGATTATCACAGTGCTTCCCGGTCTGTTATACAGTGTGTCAGGCTTTGGATACTTGTTAGTAGGGTCAGTGAAGGTTTTTGGTCTTTTTGTGGGATTGTTTGACAATAGGAAAAATATAGAATATAACCAGACTTAAATTAAAACAGACCCTAAAGGAATACTCAACCAATCTTGAGAACCAAAAGGTTGTTCCCTAGGCCTGAAAAGTGGCTCTGAAAGCTAACTACCGTCCTCCTTGGAGTAACTGTTACCGAAAATAACAGCCACAGAAATCAAAAACAAGTATGTATTTTGCACAAAAAATAAGATGATGGCTGGAGAGACAACAAAGACTGCAGAGAAAGCTGCAAGTGACTGAATGAGGCGAACTTCAGCTGAGCTGTGGTTCTGACAACCTGAAACCTGATGAAGTGAGTTCTACTAATCCCTAATGAACCATACACTGCACATTGTTTTAGTTTGCTTGCTGATTTTGGCTGATTTTAAGTCCCCCAGCACTCAAGAATGTGTTTTGCTCACTGCTACTTTACTTGAATGTTTGACCTTCATTCTGCAGAATGATGTATGAGCAGAGTTTGAAGACGGTTTTCACATTCACCTGCTGAAGTTTCTCTTTTTCCGAGCCAATTATGATCCAGTATGCAACTTACACAAGTGTGATGTGGAAATTTAAAGCCCTTAAGTGCACACACACTGACAACTGACAAGACATTTTTTATCCAGAGGTTAAACTTTTGAAATGAAACATATTTGTATACTGGTAGATTCTGAATATTTCAGTGAGGGAGACAAAGTCAGTGTGCTTTTGTGGAAAAAACATATTGCAGGAAAACTATTATTCAAATCAGATTATTGTTATTATACTGAGACATGCTTGGGGGCACCCCTATATCTTAATAGATGCCGGGGACCTTTGCTGCACTTCTTGTATGTAGCAAGTTACAACAGACATAACTTATAGGCCACATAACTCATAGCTTTAAGGGCTTCTGTTTAAGGGCCCCTTTTCGAGACATAAGAATCAAGCGTTTGTGACATGACCTTCTAGATACTTCATCTACTTTGCAAATAAAACCTGTAGCTGCCTTGAGTTTTTGCTCTCGCTTCTCGTACCTGAGACAGTGGCTTTCAGAAATCAACTTGAACCCACAACCTCCGCACCTGTAAACACTGTTTCTATATTAAAATTTGCTTTTCAGAAGGTCCTTCTCTGTGCTGATTTTGAAAAAAATGTACTTGAAATGAAGACCGGATGCTCTAACCTCAACACCATTACATACTGTACCTGTTACAGACCCAGTGAGTGTGCACGGTTAAGTGCTTTAGAAGCTTATTTTGTTCACATATGTAAGTAAAAGTATATTAAATAATAGACAGGATCTGAACCTGTAACCTCGACACCTATACACACTTGACAGCTGGTTCACAGATTTCTTATCTTTTATCTGCAGGTTATCTTTCAAAATGTACTTGAACCTGGGAAACACATGGTTTTCAGAACTTGAACACATTATGTTGCTTATTAAAGCCGTGGGGATTAATGGTTTAAAAACTCTCTGGGCTTCATTTTTGTATTTAACCTCTCTGCCAAATTCACCAGTTCTACCAACAGACATAATTAAACGCAGTTGTTGATCAGGGAAGAGTGGCAAAGCTGTGGCTCTTACTTATTTCTAATGGTATCTAGCCATGCGGATAGTTTTGGTTCTCTCCTGACTGGAAGAGGATGTTTTCAGTGTCAAAAGAATACCCTTTGTATGTTTAAAAAAGTTATATTAAACATACAAAGGGTAGTTAAGGGTGAAAAATTTGAAAGAAAGTGAACGTTTCATTGGTACGATTTACAGACAATTACCTTAATTTCTAGAAACTTAAAATACGTTATGTGGTAATCGAAAGATGGTGTTTTCCATGAACTCATAAACTTGTTAGGCAGAAATCATAATAAATAGACAATTACAGACAATGTTCTAAACAGCAGAATTATACATCTGAGTACCTACACAATGAAAGAACGGTGCTTCAAGTGTTATATTTAATTTTCAGATGCAAGTTATTAGCAACTTTTCATCATCGCTCAGACATTTCATAATTTATTCATCACATATATATTATATATTATATATTATATATATATATATATATATATTTACGGTGAGAGCTACAGCCTGTCTAGCTAATTGCATCATTTTATCATTGAAGTCCCGTCAGCAGAAGCTTGAGCAGCACACAGACAGGCAGACAGCTAAACCGCAGGCTGTTAGCTGAGTGAAATGTCTGACTGGGAGTTTATAAGCTACATAAAGAATAATTAATAGGTGAGGTTTGAGACAGTTTTAGAGATTGTTCTTCATGTTAATGTTAGAGAACTGCTCTGGCTCTGACATAAAGCACCATTCATTTTCTTGTGAAAATCTAACTTTTTGAATTAATAATTTTAGTGTCAGATTCCTAACAATAAAAACATTATGTAAAATATTAGTTTAATATCTGAGAAGAATTCTTATGATACACATCTTAATTTAGGTAAGTTATACTGTATAAGCAAATCCATATCGAATGTAGGACACATTTAACATATAAGCTATTTATGTGTGTACAGTAACTGTGTGTGTATGTGTGTGCATATGGAAGAGAAAAAGAGTTATAGACCAAGTGCACATACACATACACACATACAGAACTCTGTATATTTAACATTTGCCCCTGACTGCAAGTGATTGTCTCTGGAGATTACTTTTTAAGTGTTAATGCCATTTGTACATGTGATAATAGCGTCACCCCTGTATTTTTTTTTTCTCTGCCCTATGATTTCGAACTTGAGAACACAGTCCCCCCCTCAGTCTCTCAAACCGTTTGCACCTGCTCTTAACAGCGAGTGTGTGACTCATTCAACCTTCCTTAACAGCTCACATCAGATAACCTAAATATGACAAAGATGTCACAGTCATGGTCTGACTACTGCAAGCTGTTCAGTTCAAAACGTGTTAGTACAAATTCATACTTTCATGCACCAGAAACAACTTATGTACGGTGGATCAAAAGGGACAGATCTGATCTTGTGAGGGCTTGAAACGTGACAGTACATCTTGAAATAATGTACTTTTGGGTACAACAATTAGCTCCTCGTGTATATCTGTTTCTGAACATGCTGCTTTTACACATGGTGGATGTTCTTTGAATCAGAGTCCAAAGGGGGGGGGAACTTTCCTCTGCACACTTTGTTGAATCTGGCAGATTGTATTTGGAAATTATCCACAATAAACTGATTGACTGTCAGCATAGATATGGAAAAACTCATCGGCTAATTGTGCATGATCACGAAAGATTAGCGTGTGGGGGGAGCGCCAGGCCAAAAAATCCATCTCTCTGTGTTACTGTGCAAGTTGATAATGTGATACATTCTGAAAGAGTATTAAACAGATATTTTAGTCCATTTGTTTCTCATTATAAACCTGTATGAACAGGCTACAGGTATCTGTGGCCAATCAGTGATTCTAGTTGTGTTCTGACAGAAGAGCAGAAGCTAAATGGGTTTTCTACCTAACAACATGCAAAACTAAATGAAGAACTCCAGACATATTACATTTATTTGATATCAATAAGAAGTTTATTCTTAACATATTGCTCACTCTCTGAGTCTTTTAGATGTTCCCCTCATTGCTGATTTTTCAAAATGTGCAGTACTTGAGATTAAGGCCTAAGTTTCTAATCCTTCATCTGCATGTTATCTTTTAAAATGTTCTTCAAACAGCCAAATATGTGGTTTTCATAGCTTGAACACATATTACGTAACATTTGAATCCCCCAGGGATAATTAAAATCCAGCCTATGTGGCTGTTTGCTTTCTTATTGAATCAAAACTGAGCTTCAAAGTCATGATCTGTAACATTTTGTGTATCTGCACATCAAAGGGTGATGCTTCATCCAACATAATCCACCAGTGCGATCCAAGAGTAAGTCTGGAAAAAAACATTGAACACGGTAGTTCATTGTCACAGTTTACTAATAATAATAATACATTTATTTGTATAGCACTTTGAAAAACATGGTTTACAAAGTGCTTTGACAGAACACAGCAAGAATACAATTTACAACTACAAAGAACACAGCAAGAATACAATTTACAATTACAAAGGACGATAAAATAAATTGCATGAAATAGTTGAAATAACAGAGGTAATGATACAAATTAATAAAGTAGGTGAAATAATAGAGATGGAATGAAATAAAGTAGGCGAAATAAGAGAAATGGAATAAATAAAATAAATAAATAAATAAGTAGAACAGAACTCAAAGACGGTTGGAGTAAAAATAAACATAAAAGGACCGCATCACATATAGGCAAGTCTATAAAAATGGGTTTTAAGAAGTGATTTTAAGAAGAATTTACCGATCCTGCAAGCCTTATCTCCTCAGGCAGGGCGTTCCAAAGTCGGGGGGCCCTTATGGCGAAGGCACGATCACCTTTAGTTTTTAGTCTCGACTTTGGAACTGTTAGGGAGGGCCCCGCCTGCGGATCTAAGGCTGCGAGCTGGCTCATAGGAATTAAAATATCTGTAATATAACTCGGAGCCAGACCTGAGCATGCTTTAAAAATGATCTGTAAAATCTTAAAATCAATTCTTAAACAGACAGGGAGCCAATGGAGGGAAGCTAATATTGGAGTAATGGCTTGACGTCTGTTAAAACCAGTTAGAAGCCTAGCTGCTGAATTCTGTACCAGTTGGAGGCGAGAGAGTGATTTTTGATTTATGCCAGAGAGAAGGGAGATGCAGTAATCTAGTCTGGAAAAGATGAATGCGTGAATGACTTTTTCCAGATCGGGGGGTGTAAGCATGTGTTTTATTCTAGAAACAGAGCGTAGCTGATAGAAGCAGGACTGGACCAGTTTATTGACAAGAGGGGTGAATGTCAGCTCTGAGTCAAAATGTACACCTAGGTTTCTTGCAGTGGGTTTTATGTTGACGGAGAGGGAACCAAGGGCTTGCTGATAATGACTAATATTGTTTGGGGGGGTGAACAATATGATTTCTGTTTGGGTGTTGTTAAGCTGTAAGAAATTTTGGGCCATCCAACTGTTAATATCTTTAAGACAGTCTAAAATAGCAGATAGGCTTCCAGGGTCACCAGGCCTCAGCGGAAGGTATATTTGTGTGTTGTCTGCATAGCAATGGAACGAAAGGTCCAGTGTGTAACATTTAGGAGGATCTATTGGCAGAAATGGAATATAATTTGCATAGGTATGTTTTCATTAGTCTATGATCACCTGAATATAAGAATTGTTGTCTTTTCATTACCGTAGAATGAGAATTTGTATCTACAGATGTTGTGGGTCGCCTTCCATGGAGCCCGCCATGTTGAACTGCCGTGTTTCTACAGTCGCCCAGAACAGACCGACCAGAACAGGACAGAAATCTACCCTGTGCTTTCTTTGACGTAAATCTGGACCTTTACAACCTTTCACAGAGCAGCCAAAGTTTAGTCTTGTATAAATATTTGGTCAAAGGGTTTGAGTATGTGATACTGCAAAGACACATTTGCACCATACATATGCAGCTGTAAGCCTGTCTGGTTATACTCATGGTAATTTTTAACACCCATCCTCCAGAATCATGTGTTATGAAAACAGATCGTATTCAGTCAGTAAGGATACTAAGACCCAAACAATTCTGTTCTACTTCATCTAATTAAGTTAGCCCAAAGCTACCCCAACTCTGACCACCAGTCATCAGTTATCACCAACCTTTATCAGTCCAATCAGTCATTCCCTTCATGTAGGTCTTCCCGCACAAGTCAGCTCCAACTTCAACAAAGGGCCTCTTGCCTGGAGCTCAGAAATACAGAAAATATTCAACACAGCCATAATTTCATGTAACTGCTAAAGTTACAACAAATACATACCTTGCAGTGCATCAGAGGGTAATTTTCAGTACCTCTAGAAAAATGTTAGACTCAACAAAAAAGATTTTCAGAAACACCAACCTGATATTTCAGGTCATGCTGCGCTCCTTCACCTTCTGCTTCTGCAAGGTCTCAGCCCTTTTATATCCTCTCACTGCTCGCAGTAAATGCTGAGGTAAAGAGGAACTTGAATCAAGAACAACTTAATTCAGCCACATGAAAAAGACACTTCAAGAATTATCAAATAAATTGAACTGACGTGCTCATAATGAAAATATATCCAAGAATATGAGGCAATTAGACAACCCCGCGCTGAATGTGATGAAGGTTAGAGGTGAATTGGGGTGAAGAGGGTTGCATTGATTTTACTGAAATGACAATTGACAGCAGCAGAGAGAAGAAGGGTCTGAAACTTCCACAGCAACGAGATGATTGGCTCACAGAGGTCGTGGCAAAATATGATTCCCATCGTTAGCTGATTGAGTTAGTGGGAAAAGAGAGGGCGAGGTAGAGAGAATGTAAATAATGAGTAAGCATGAAGACAGTCAAGTCTTTCTAGATTGAACGTCTGATAAGCTTAAGTATTGTTACATCTGAAAAATGACATCGAAACCCTGAAGAAGATGTCGAGCTTTGCCTCTCGTGGAACAAGTTTTGACATTGGAAATATTATGGTTCAGATTATTCAGGTCAAAAGTCATGGTTAATTGGCCATCTGCTCCAGTGAGAACATGACGTGCACCATTTGTGTGTTGAGTCTAACAACACATCACACATCATCAAGTCTCAAACATGGATTCTGCTGGTTTTTGGAAGACTACCTCAGGATTAGACCTCCGGTTTGACTCTTCCTCTCAGAGGGATGTCTTCCTAGAAAAACAGGCTGCTTTTATTACTGCTTTGGGGGAGCAGATGTTCCATGCACAGCTGTGGCATTCATATCCACTTCTGACTGCTGTTGCATCGGAATACAAACGAGTGAAGGTAGTTTAACATGATTTTATGGGTGGTAAGAAACTGGTTGAAAATTCCAAGTATCTCAAGTTAACAAGCTCAATTATCTTCATCTCCTTCTCTGTGACGCAAGACAAAACAGATTATTTGACGGTTTGGGAAACCTTGATTTATTGGCATATGTTTTTCTTATCTACAAGTTGGTCTGGCTCTTCCCCCACCCATACACTTTGTCAAAATGGAACTGAAAATGGATATCAGATTACAGCTGGTGTAATGAGGGAATTGTATAATGAAATTGTGAAAAGGTGACGGCTGAGTAGTGTCATTTGATGGTCACACACTAGATATGCTGCAAGACTGAAGCAAAAGTCCAGCTGGTCTCTGACATTCAAGACCAATTTAAAGCAACATTAAGTAACGTTTCTAACCTAAAATAACAGCTTCAAAGCCATTTTGATGCTACAGTGACTTCTAATAGGGTGAACGGTGCCTCTGTCTTCCCCACTTTAAACCCCACGCTTGTTCCTGCACGATGTAACTTTTAGTCCCTGGGTCGGAATGAGTGCGTAATGCTCTACAGCAGTAGTCACACACACACACTGTCAGTTCCCAATTCATGTATCATTACTACTGTTAAATAAAAGTACATGTGCCGCTGGAGACTGCCTAAAGTGCAACTGAAGCAACCTAACATTAGCTAGCTAATGGCGTTTTTTTTTGTTTACCAGAATATTATGCACACTTTCCTGAATTGAGCAACTGTTTTGCTCATTTGTAAAATGAATTATGGTATTAAGTTCAGGATTATAGAGGCAGCTTATAATGGAAACAGTGTTTGTATCATCACTTTGACTTATCCACATAATATTTGCTTTAAATCTGCATTTGGGGAGTCCTGTACAAAACTATGTTTTTGTATCCGCCATGCCCATTCGAGGCCAAATAAACTGAAGTGAAAAAATATTCAAACTTAAGTGGCTGAATAAAAGAAGCGTGTTTGTTATTTCTGAAAGTTTCTTTTGCATATAGTCAGTCAGAAGATGTGATTGTAGGATTAGAAAATTGTCGCCCAGCTTTGTTGTTCCAGTCTATTTGTGATATGGCTTTTCTATTGTTATGGTTTGGTTAAGTTTAGATGACTAAGTCTACTTGGCTAGGGTTATGGAAAGATTCCTCTAAAACTGTTGGTAGGAGACACAAGTTGAGCCACAGTGTCGAATTCTCCAGCACCATGTAGCAAATTTAGATTTCAGTAACATTTAAGGCAAAAACAAAACAACTGGATATTGAAGCAAAGTTTGGCTACCTCTGTGGTGTGACCCTCAGGTGACGTTAGTTCATGTCATATAGCAATCTTGGCTCATTACTCAAACCATACATTCCGACCGTCCACTATGCTCTTCTACTGCCAATTGGCTTGCTACTCTGTCTTGTTGAGGTGGTCCCTGCCACCGCTTAACAAAATCGTGTCTGTTTGCTGCCCTGGCTCCACAATGGTGGAACAAGCTCTTCATTGACATCAAGACAGCAGAAACTCTACACATCTTCAGTTGTGGACTGAAAACTCATCTGTTCAGACTGCACCTTTGCCAATAATAACCTTTTTGTTTTAAAAAAATGTAGCACAAAGCAATCCAGCATATTTGAGGAAGATGATGTACTTGCATGATTCTTGCAGTTCTTGGGTTGGATCCACATGGTTGAATGCACTTATTGTAAGTCGCTTGGGACTGGTTGGACTAAAGCCTCTGCTTAAGATATGTAATGTAATGTAATTACTGCCCCAGGTACTTTCTGGTTGGCGAGAACCAAAGCTGTAGTTTTTTACTCAAAGACACAAATTTCATTTTTATCACAAATTTAAAATAAAAATGGAAATATAATTGATCTTAACATGATCTCCTCTATTTTTAGCTATAAATAGTTTGAATAAAAACATCCACAAAATGGCAGACCCTGAGATGATTCTGTGTGATCTGCTTTCTGTCAGTATTTCAGGATCCTCCACCCATTCTTTCAGATCTCTGTCTGTCTTCCAGCTGTCTGCGATAATCCTTCTTCCTCTGTCCCACGTCTTTCCAAACCAGATGTCCTTAAGCCCACTTCGGGAAGGCCTAGAGGAATGTTGCAATACTGCCAGTAAAATCAATCTGAGTCAGGTAACGGGAGTGAATCCTCCTTGGTTGTAATTTTTAAAATCTGGCAACCAGAAAAGAAATCTTACACACACTTAAGAATAAAAAACACATTCAGTATACTGTTGCTTTTTCTACGAATGTGGCCTGATGGGTAACTTTTCAAATTCCAAGAAATTTCCTGGAAAATAGGCAATAAATAAGAGAGCAAGATAATGTTGTAAGTAGGCCAAACCGGTGCTATAAAGTGGAGTGAGTGGTAATAATTGAATAATACACAAGTATAGAAAAATAGAAGAATAAGCTAGTTCTCGCTTTGAAAAGGATAGTCTGCATAGTCTGCACAGAAATTCTAACATTTACTGACAAAGAAGGTTCAAATTTCTGTCAAAATTTGTTTTGGAGCAGAAACAGAAAGAAAAAGTCACAGAATCTCACAACAGCAGAGCAACTGTTTACTTAATATGTTTGCATATATTTACACTAGAAAATACGATGAATATCATATGAATATGAAAAAAATTCCAATATTGACACTGCAGATTCACATGTATACAAATGTATTATAAGTCTACACACAAAAGGGCAGGAAAATAAAGAAAAAAGAAAAAAAAAGAAACTTCAGGACAGGGCTGAACAGCCAGGAAACAGTGTCGAGCAGAAAGATTTTTTTATTGGTTCTATTATATTATCAAATAATTACCAGCAATTCTACTTCTGACAAAAGTTATTATAGTTGTTTGAGTTGGATTGTGCTTAGTTATTACTAAACCCTTAGTTGTTTCTGGGAACTCAGCTCATGTGAATTCTGTTGTCATTATGGCAAAAAGTAATATTTGCTTTTATGACACAGAGCTCTCTGGGCTGACTTCTTTCTTGTATTCCCAAATGAAAATGTTAAAGTAACACAGTTTATCAACAGTTTATTGCATACATATCTATATTGCGTTTGCACTCCTTCTCCTGGTGTGCAATTATGATGTAAAAACCAGCTTGAGGACAGTGGAAATGGAAATATCCAGCCCCTTCATTGGCCTTAAAAGATTGACAGTACTTTTTAAAACATCAAACAGATTTTTCTGACACTTTGACACATTAAAACAGCTTTCAAAACATTGACACAGCTTTTTGAAACACTGATCACTCATCACACTGTGATTGGCACATTGCGACTTGTGGAATGTCAGACTTGTAGTTTTTTAACCAAAGAGGAAGATACATGATACACAACCCACACCACACTTTATGTAAACAATCTTTATAACAATAACTTTAGTAAAATAGATGTAAAATAGATCAAGGAGAACGTGTTGGAGAAGACCGGCTAGAAGGAGCATAAATGGACACAATGGTACTGGCTAAATCGACATCTGTCCACTGCAGATGCACTATGTACTGTATTAACATAATATTATAACAATACGTATAAAGTAACTTAATATAATAGTACAATGTTTAATATTAATACATTTAAGGTCCCATGTGTAGTTGCAGATTACAACTCACTCGTTTCACCCTCCCTGTCTCCCTGAAACTGCAGCAGCTGCAAAATGGCACAAAACGTGAACGGCCCTGTCTATAACCAGTGTTTGGTTTGTCCTTTCTGGACTTCTGACTCTTAAACCTGCAGTCTATGTAAAATGGCCAGCCAAGTCTGATAGTATGGAGTCTCATATAGAAATGACCTGACTTCTCACTTGATTTATGAGCTCAGTAAACGGTTTCCTAATGGGTTTATGGTCTCAATTACTAGTTTCAAGTCTTCAACTATACAGCATGATGTTCATTTTGTAAATTACAGTTCAATCTAGAGTAAATAGACGATAAAGCAGGGTATGCTTTTGGGCGTGTCTACCTTGTGATTGTCTTTCTCGGTGAGTCCGTCCAGCTCAACACACAAAACTCAGATCAAACTGTCAAACTAGGCAGTTCTGATCAAATATTAATCAAGATTCTGTTACTGCGTTGACTATTTTTCAATTAAAATCTGTTCAGAAACATATTTTAGTGAACTCTCTAGCTGTAATAAGAGATTGTGTGTGACTGCTCAACTTGCAGTACGTCACCTCAACTGACTCCGACAAAAGGTCATGGTAACGAGAATAAAGCCAAACTCTCGAGTCTTCAAAACTGAGTCAAAGTCCTGGTAGTAGCCGCTCACTGAGCTGCTGAGCCTGGTTCCATTGCTGGGTTGCCTGGTTCTGGTACACATTCCAGTGCTGCTTCCTTCCAGTATTCCCCCTGCTGGATCCCTCCCATCCCAGGCCTGAAAACCTCATCCTACTGGCTGTCAAAAGCTCCTGTGCTAGACAACACTCCCCGGTGTTCTGAGCTCCCAGTCTGGGCAGAATCAGCTCACAGACAAGCAGAATACAGCTATTTAGTACAAGTTTCAAAGCAATACAGAATAAATGCATTCAACCTCTCATTCAACCTTTTCAGTAACCGCTCATCTGTTGTTGGACGCTGAGCAGCTGCAGGAAAGTTGCTTCGTAGGTGGTTGTCAGAGGAGGAGAGACTTCTTCCCTTTTACTCATCCAGGCCAGATTTTCCTTCCAGTCCAACCTCATGATCATTCAGACTGCATAAACTCCAATGTAAGCAACAATCAAAAGGCCACAGTTCTTACTAAAATCTCATCATCATCATTTTCTTCATTACTGATCCTCAAAGGAAATGGGAAAATTCACCTGTTTATCTTAATGCAGCAATGGCTTACTGGAAATCAGTACTTAAAGGTCCCAGAAAATATGTTTGGTATCTGCCCAGAAGTCAGGCAGTGATTTTAAACTGAAGGCGCTTACTCCTAAATTGAATTTAATTTCATCAGTAACAAAACACAGGTGAAAAGAATAAATGATGGATTGGTGAAAAGAAAATGCTGGATAAACTTGAGACACTCCAGACACATATCCTATTACCATGATGTTTGGAAACAATTACAGAGCCCAGTTCTTTTAGAAAATTGCTGAGCCTTTTTTTTTTAAATTATTATTTTTTTGAGCAGTTTTCAAAAAGGTATATCTCAGTTAGAAACCAATGGGCTTAGACCTAATTCCCACAGACCAGTTAGGTCATAAAGTATGAGACATGGACTGGTCTTTTCCTGGGATTTGTCATTCCTTTAAGTATATGTGAATTCATATCACTTTCTTTGAATTCCAGTCAACAGCTAAGATTAAATCAAATGTTTTATATTGGCCCTTTGGTCGAGGCACTAAATAAAACAATAACACTGTTATTAGAACAACTTTATTTGTACAAGGTTTCATAAAATATTTGACCCATTGCAATAAAAGTATGATACTGCATGTTCATGTATTTCTGTGTAAAAAATAAAGCAATATATAAAATTGTTTGAGCAAACATATCTTATTTATGCATGCTAAAGCTCAACGTAAAATGCTATAAGCAGTACACCCTGTACGATTTTAAGAAAGTTCACTGTGGTGCAGTCCTTTTGTGATAAAGTGCTTTCATGCAGTGAATTTTAGGCAAAGTTACAAACCAAGGACTAGAAGTGATTCACCTCTCACAGTGTTCACTTGTGGTTTGCTTTAGCATGAAGTTTTGTTCCATTAGCTTGGAGCTGGGTTGGGCTGCGGCTGGCTGTTCAGCAGCGAGGGTTGCCCATTCGGCAGTAACAGACAGTCCTGAAGAGCCGACACTGACAGTAGCCACAGAAATCACAGCACACATTGCCTGGAGATTTACAACTTTCCCCCAAGGAAATGCAGTTAGCAGGAGGAGGAGGACGCTTCTTCACGAACTTGTTCTGAGAGAGAGAGACAGACAGTAACAATACATGGGATCATACTGTTTAAGGCACTTTTCTGCTCTTGTTGGAGCAGCAAGCAAAATAAGATCAAGCAGAAAAGTTAAAAAGAGAAAGATATAGATTTAACTGCAGTATGTGACAATGTAGAACATATTGATGATGATTCATGTGTTTTGAGTACAAATGCCAGTGTATATTGTGAGAGAAAATGAGACATGTTTTGAGCATGGGAGTTAATGTTTGGCTTTGGCAACCGTATTTAACTCAATTCAATTCAGTTTTATTTATATAGCACTAATTCATAACAAAAGTTATCTCAGGATGCTTTTCAAATAGAGCAGGTCTAGACTGTACTACTAGTTATTATCAGTCAGTATGTGTGACAAGATAATCTCTGTTCAAAAGGTCCACTCTAAGCTTTCGGCAGATTCTCACAGTCAAGACTATGATCAGGACCATGAAAAGCACGGGCAGAGTTGATATTATTCAAGGGACATATTTACTCATACTGTGTGTTATCAAATAATTTTGCAAGCATCACCATTATTTTGTTCTGTCATACCTTTTTTTGTTTCTTTGTTTTCTTGTTCTTCTTTGCTGATTTAGGCAACTCTGAAAGAGAATAAGGAAATAAAGAAGTTTAACAGCAGATAAAACTGCATCTATCAGCATACACAATAATAAACAGTACTGAATTGAATTCACGTAGACTCACTGTTGGGCGGAAACCTTTTATCTGCTTTTTTTATTTGTTAAATAACTGACTAACTGTCGTCAAAGTTGGTATTGTTGGTTTATAAAAACCCACAGACACATACAAAGAGTGACCAATAGCATTGGCAAAATAACATTAAAAATAATAAAATATAAGATCACAATGGGAGAGATTCTGTTTGAAAATATCCTACAAGCCTGCCCTATAGTGCTCAGAGGGCACAGAATCCAAATCTCACGAAGACACTTGTTTTGTCATTGACTTTGTATCAATACTTTTGTGGTGGAGGTTTGCCTGCCACAGATTAGTTTCTCTAGTTAGCTCACTACTAGCTTCCACTTTGTTTATTATGGTTGAACATGTGCAGGTTTGGTTCTAATAGTCTTGGCCTTTCAAAAAAGCAATTACTTATTTAATCACAACAAGGACTGCAATGCCAATGAGTCTTGTGACTTGGTTGTGCTTTCCTTAGTGCTCTTTTTAACTGTGCATGTACATTGGTGTTGCAGCCATGTTAATAGTGCTTTAAATTAATTGTCAAATATACAATACAAAAACAAAAAATTCCATGACTGTCAGATGGTCTGCAGCCTTGTGCATTTGTGTCTCGTCGTCACAAAACACCAGTATCGCCAGGGTAATATAAACCTGACCAGGAACATTATAAATGCCACATTATAAATAACATAAATTAGAAATTATAAAAGCAACTGACTAACTTACCTACAATAACTACAGGAGGTGGGGCTATCTCAAGGCTTTGGGACAAGGCATTAGATACAACAACCCTGTTGGTGGAGAGTCTGTCATCAGGGATCATATGGGCAGAGCCAAGGAAGTACTCTGTCGCAGCGAGGACAAAGAAGCCAAGCAACAGGACGGCATGCATCTTTCTGTGGAACAAAAGTAACAACATGGAGTTAATGTTTGTTTCTGTACCGTCAAGCATAACTGTTACAGCGAGAAAGTTCCAGTCATTATCTCAGTACGAGAAATCTTTTCTAACATTTGTTACCTTGATATCCAACCTAAGGTGATGTTAGGTCACCTTATTGCAGAGACCGTAGCGCTAGTGTTATCTATAGTTGTTCATATTCTAGTTGGACATGTAGTTTTGCATTTTATCATGACTACTTAGGATAAAGTTTCCAAAATTTGTGTCTATTTTTATAGCTATATTTATACTGAATTGAACCTAGTCCATTTATATCAAGTGCTACTATTACATTACAAACCTGCCGTTACCCTTTAAATGATATTGAAAAAAATATAACGCCAAGCTCCTTTTCCCCACAATCAACTGGTAGTGGAACCAAAACCAGGATGACCTCATCAGAGACCACTGTACTGTATATTTACTTTATATTGATGCCAACCTTTGCAGGAATCTTTTCAGTCTCATCCTGAAGTAGAAAAATATATTGTACTGTGTCATGGGAATGTGGTGCAGGTATACAGTGAATAATACAATTTATAACTTCTGATATTCACGTTTTTCTTTATTAGTAATAGCTTATTAAGTGTTTGCTGACCATGTTAATGTAATGTATTTCTTATTAGACTCAGCTGACGGCAGTGCCCTACAATGAGAATGCACACCGACTTCATGCAACTACTGCAGGTTATGAACAGTAAGTCAATAAGCTTCATCTTCTGGGCACAATGGATAACTACAACTTTGCACGGCAATCCATCCAATAGTTCTTAAAATATTTCAGTCTGCACCACACAACCAGTGGACCAACTCACAGCAATATGCTGCTAGCCCGGCTAGCATGGGTAAATCAACGACATGAAGACAAAGTTAAATTAGATAGTTAGGTAGAGGACGTTGCCAGACCACCAGCATGGCTAAGAAAACATTGCTGTCCTGGATATTTTTCATGAATCTCAACTCGTAGTATTGTTGTTTGTGGCTTCATGTTACACCCAATCAAAACAGTTTCATTTGATTATCTCAGGGCAATGTTCTGTTACTTTACAGCAGATTAAAAAAAATAGATAGAATAGGGACGTCATTGTCCAACACACTAAAAACCTGAATGTCTTATTCAGGACTCAGCATTATATCAACCATTCGTCTGCTTGGAATTTGGAAGCAGAATTACAGTGACAGACTTCTGCTGCTTTTTTAATTGTTCCAGTGTGTGTTGCCATCCACAAAATCCGCTTAATAAATGCCAGGTGGTGTTTTGTTGAAAAATAACCAGACCCTGATGCTTTTTGCAAATCTGACACAATACTTCTCAATTCTTGCTGTAGATAACTATGTGTTCATGCTTGTAACAAAGTTCTCCTTTTCTTGACATTTGTTGTCTGAGGATGATACTGCCATTGACGACATCAATGTTGCAGCCTGCGGGGTGCCTCAGACATTGTAGAAATGAACACTGATCTTGATCTTGCATGCAGCTGCTGAAAACTGGCAGCTTAAAATAGAAACATTTTTTCTGCTTTGACTGTCTTGTGCTGGCAACAACTGCAACGTTAAATCATGCATGATGTGACTGGTTAATTTTATTATGACTGCAATATCCAATCTGATTTCACATTTTGCCGTATCACCAAATAATGTCGTTTCATTTACTTTTGCTTTTTTTTATTTTTAGAACTGAAGTTGGAGGTGGGACAGTAGGAATCGTGTCGATGCTCAAGCTCCTCAGCACCCAAAAGGCTCAGGCCAATGGGTGCAGATCACCTGATGACATAATAAAGTGTTTAGTATGTAAAGAGCACAAATGCACAGGTAATGTTTGCGCTAGAGGTCTTCACGGGTCAATTTTAAAACGGTCTTAAACATTTTCTTCTAAAGATCTTCCCAAACCCATCATGGATAGATTACGACTGTCACTTTTATTCATAATTTGCCTGAACGAGGTCTGTTTTACGTGT
The DNA here is from genome assembly GCF_905237075.1 of Dicentrarchus labrax. Taxonomy (NCBI): domain Eukaryota; kingdom Metazoa; phylum Chordata; class Actinopteri; family Moronidae; genus Dicentrarchus; species Dicentrarchus labrax. The sequence continues at coordinate 31,988,027 of NW_026136711.1, forward strand.
AATCTCAAAATTTCTATTCTATAGGCGCAGTGTGATCCAGCAGAGGGCAATCCACACTCAGCTTGACCTATGACATGCCCTACAGACCTGTCAGTGACATTATGTTGACTTTGTACAAAGCAGATAACATTACGTTGCCACCCAAGCGAGACAGCCGAGCAAGGCACCACAGATGAATAAAGCAGTTTACAATCTCATCTTGACTGCTACTATTGGGCACACTCAGCTTCAGTAGGGCCCTTGCAAAAAAGCTTGTAAAAATGCCATCACAGATAAGAGAGCAAGTGTTATATGCACGGAAATGCAGCCCGTCGGTATGTATGAGGTTAGCCAGCCAGCTGCAACCCACCCACTAACGTTAAATTACTTCACCAGCTAAAGTGATCCATGATAATAACTTAATATAATGACAAATGGTGTTGATTTAAGTCAACAATAAATGATAACTGTATATAGCAAAGGTATATATCTAACAATTTTGCTACCTTAGCTAGCTAACTAAACAACTAAAATCCCAATATCACAATATATTTCACAGGCTTTGCAGTAATGTTGGCGTTAACTTGTTGCCACTTCAATGCACGCCCACGGCAGTGACGTAACTGTAATTTCCACTTCAAATTGGTCTATAGCCCTGTGTGTATATATACTAGGCTATTACAAATATTATCTCTGCAGTGGAGACATGAAACAGTTTTATCCAATGTCAAAACAGAGTTAACATTCATAATGTTTTTCAGTCTGCACTAGAACTCCAACTGCAGCAACAGCCACAAAATGTCAGTGCTGTATACAGCAACATGTGAGAAACTCTTTCTGCTGCCTTTCTTTCACTGATCAAATGCTAATTAATCGTAATAACTGTGGGATTAAGCTCAGCAGAGGGCTTCGGCACTGTGGGAAGTGTAGCGCGAGCTGCTGGGCAGGGTTACTACTTTAAAGCCAATAAAAAGGTTGAGCCAGGCTGTGGTATTTCTTTCACCTGTTTTTTCTGCTGTTTCAGACTGTTGGAGCACCACATCGTTTTTCAGTCTCTTAGTCTTACTCCTTTTCTCCCTACTAAGAAGCTGTGATCTTCACCCAGACTTTTATTGTAATTTTGAATTATTATTGTCTGTGATTTACAAAGGCATACTTATTAAAAAAGCCACAACAAGAAGTTGTGATGAAGTCATTTTTCATGTTCATAGTCTTAGATAGACATAGATGTCGTATGTCACTACTAATCTGACAAAAACAACAAAAAAATGACAAAAACTGAGACATACTGTGAATGTATTTATTCACTCAACATTCTGATACATTTTTTCACGACAACTTTGAAATGAAGTTACGGCTGCATAATTAATAGCAATACAATCGCAATCGCATGGCTTAGTGCAATATCCAAATCAGTGTAGCTGCAATTCTTTTTTGATAAAGGTTAAACGTGAGACAAAACAGCATTAAATAAAATACTGTAGTGCTGCAGAGGGCCACTGGCCTACAAAGCTTGTTCTCCAGATTTAAGATGTTAAATGCAGATGTCACGTCATCATGATTTTAATAGTTTGATCAGTGAAAAAATTTGATTTTTGGTGGAGAAAGCATCATTCCCACACTAATCGTGAATCATATCGCTATAGCAATATATGTCATAATAATTTCAATATGATGTTTTTACCATACCGTTCTGTATCTGAAGCTGACCACTGTCACTGTGAAACAGACCAAACTCTTTACTGCACCTGTAGCCCTCAGGAGTTTAAAAAAAATCGACTTTGGTTGGAGTGTCACCGAAGCGTGAAGCAGTTCCTTTGAAATCAGTGGAAGCATCAAGCAAGAATGTCACACATACTGTATTTGTCAAATAGCACCTCAATCCACCTTGATACATCTCCTGTGCAGCGTCTGGTTTTGACTTTAAAGGATCAACAGAGGATCAGAGTGGCTGTTTTTCATGTGGTTTTGGGAACCCTGCTTTAGTGCATTGATCCATTTCAAAGCGAAATGATTTAAAGAGGTAAAAACTCAGTGGGGAAGTTAGCAGGCAATAAAAACTTGCAGATGTTGGTCAAAACTCTACTTGCTCTACATGCTGCTGTCCAGATATGAGACTATAAACAGTGCAGGGAGAAGAAGATAGCTCATTCTCAGTAGAACCAGCCCAAGCAAATTGCAGACTAAGGTGTAGATATACCTGCTCATCTTTTGACCCCACAAATCACCAGATGAATGCTTATTGGCAAACAAATCTGTTTATGTGACTAGAGAAAATCTTGTCTAGGCTTGATTCATCAGTCTCTGTTGTTTCTCCTCAATCCCAACTCAGATGTGATATTTACCAATTAGTTTGAGGAGCAAAAGCTGTGGGGAGTCTCATTTCAATTCCGATCTGGACCACATATACAAGAGCAGTGAACGTCTCACCAACAGCACTCTGTGTGCATTGCATAAATCAGGGACAGGCCTCCCTGATTTATGAAATTTTAATCTCTATAATTCCCAGTGCTTTGTAAAACTTTTAATCACATTGCAGCAGAGGTGTGAATTAATCTTCTCTATGTTTGGCTGATTCAATCATGATGCAACTAACACATCATGGGCGAGATGACCACTGAAACTCTGCAAGGTGTATGCAGCACACTGTCGTGAGGACAAACTAATTATGAGCTACAAGGAAGACAGTTAGAAAGTTAATATATTTAACAATGAAATGCTGCCTTTGTAAGCTTGAAGGGAGACACAAGTCTGCATCATGCTGCCAGAAAGAAAAGGCAGAAAGGAGAAAAGGAAAGTAGTAATTCTGAGCTGAAACACTGTGACACTGTTAATGTCTGCAACCTCAGGCTGCAGCAAGTGGAAGCCAACTCTGGGACAGAAAAATATAATGTTCTCTTATTGGGAAAAATACAGCTGTCACTGACTTCTGGTGTAGTGGTTATGTGGTGCTGAATGGAGAGCTCCTGTTAAGTGCAGTTTACACAAATCTCTTAACATGCTGCAGTATTCTATGTCACTGTGCTATGACATATCGTTGTCTTTGGCAACACTGACGCTGCGAGCCTTAGTGCTCAATTCTGATTTGTTGCTCAGGTCAGATTTTTTGTTTTGTTTGGCTGTTCAAATTATTTTATTATAACAGGTCATGGCCTTCATGCACAAAAGAGCAATAACAAAGACGTCACATGCAGCACGCTGACGTACCGAAGCAACATGGGGGCCACTGCAGTCAGTGTTTACGAGTCATTTATAAGTTGATGTGCAGGGGAAGCTGGAAAATTTGTGAACAGATGACAGTGAGGACAAAGAGAGACACATTTTGATTTATAGCTTTTTGTGGAGCAATGGCTGCTACTGTACGTAGGTGTGTGTGGATGTGGAGTCAGAGCAAACACAGGCGGGTTATGTTCGGGACATAATAGTCCTCTCTTTGCAGTGGTTGAGTGGCAGAAAGTCATTATTGCTGCATCTTTAGTTTGGACTGCACTCTTTGACTCTTGTTGTTGTTTTTAATAGTTACAGCACAGCAGCAGTGAACCACTAACATGGTGGTTTAACATAGAGGGGTGACCCACAGTGTCTGTAGATAAAAAGTTCTCATTCTAAGGTAATGAGAACATAACCGTTCTTATATTCAGGTGAATATAAACAAATGAAAACATATCTATGTATATTGTATTTAATTTCTGTCAGATCCTCCTAAATGTTACACACTGGACGTTTAACTGATCAACAACATTAAGAAATTAGAAATTCAGGTACATTGCATATGAAACACGCACACACACCCGTCCCACAAAAAGAATGCTTTTGGCAAAAAGTGAAATTCCTCATTCTAATAATAAAAAATAAATGGGATTCAGCTGATATGAAAATTGTAAAAACGTTTACAGCATATTAAACTCCTCATTCCTTTCTCCTCTGATCACATTCTCCGTTGGTCATTTTATTGGTAGTGTGAAGTACATGAGAGCACATAGTGACATCAATGTTTCCACTAACGACTGTAAATCATCTGATTATTTGAAAACTGGCAATCATTAGCCTCGATTATGTGCTCTCAGTTAAAAAGGAGAGAAAAGGATTGCAGCTGTGCTCAATAGGGGCATAGTTAGGTGTGCTCTTATTAAATTACAGTGAAGAAAGTAGGTGAATACAGACCTTGGCAGCAGAACAACCAAACAGATGGTATTAATTCAAACAAATGTGTCTCTAAATAATTGGCTCTCGCCATCAAACAGCAGTTTTCATACTGGTGTAATAACTCTAATGCTATTACCAATAAAAGGGATAGAAAGAACATTTAAACATGCATATAAGTTGCTGATCAGTTATAAGGAGGTAAATATGTGAGTAATTAAAAAAAAATACGTTATAAAAGGAAAATTAAACTTTATTTTAACAGTCTGACCAAGATACCAGTTCCTACATCAAAGACGGTCAGTGTACAAGTTTCTGACTATACCAAGACAAAACATCTGACATGCACCGGGGAGATATTAATCCATCTCATATTTTCTGAAGAAATGTCTCTAGCAAACTGCAGTGGAACTGGAGAAAGACTAACATCAGAGCGTCCCAGCGGCCTGGTTCTCATTTTGAAATAATTTTGCAGTAATTTTCATGTCCATGGAAGTTGGCTATAAACGCATTGGGGTTCCTTTTTGAATTGATCTCTGTTGCAGAGATTGTTGGCTCCACTTTCACACACAGGCCTGTTTTACATCCTGTGCTTTTTAAATTTTTTTTATCTGTCTTTTAAACAGTTTATCAAAAAACACGCTTTGAGCTGCAATATTTCACACCACGACTTTGGTTTTCAACGGAACTGAACTTCTCTGAGTGAAACAGAACTGAAGACAGCAAAATACATTTATGTAAATTAATTAAAACATAAGAAATCTTTAGATTATTTTTTAAAATTGGTTGGAAATTAGTACAAAAATAGACCTATTGGGACAGTGGTGACACAAGACTATTAAAACAATGATTTTAGATTTTAAAAATGTTCCAACTTTTATGTTTCTACATTAGAGTGATTAACTTTACTATTCATTCAAAAATCATTACAAGATACCAACTAATAAACTAAAAACAAATTCAAATCATTGAATTTAATCTTTATTTTTTAAACGTTAAAACTTTAAATATGACAACACGTTTTCATTTGTATAATCCAGCGGAGGATCGAACAACAACATAGAAAGATGGAAAGCTCTATCATATTACCAGGTCTCTCACTTTAAAAGAAAATACTGGCTTCAAAATATATTGTGACCTAATAACACCGTAAATAAACTTTAAAGGAAGTGCAGAATAAAAAGATCAAACCTGTGACCTCGTTCTCTCCACAAAGAAACTCATACCTAAACAACAAAATATTTCTGTGTCATGTGACCAGGGGTTAGTCTGGGATGATAGGTCTCAACGTGTCTCCATACTTTACAAAATCCTTGTTTTTTCACAGCAGTTTAACAGTTTCGGTTTGATTTTCTCTGTTAAATCTCTCTCAACAGTGACTCCTCTGACAGTCTGGTGGCCAAAATCCAGAAGAGAGAGAAGAAATTGATCACACAATTACAATTATGTTAATGTAGTAATGATGCAAAAACATGCTCTACATTCCTCTATTAAGGAATAAAAATACAGCAATTAGATGTTTTAGTTAATTAACTATGGACAATAAACAACATCATAATGTTTTAATTGCTGTATTCTTCTATGAAGCATAAAGGTTACAAAAACAACTCTTTTCTGATTACGACTGTGGACACACAAACTGCAGGTCTTCATCATCTTTCAAACCATCCAAACAAAGATCTTATTTTGAGAGTTTTTTAAAAATGTGCCACCAAAAATCTACATTTTGAGTATCAAGCACTCACCCCGTGTTTGTATCGTGCTCCTTCATGGAGGACGGCAGCTGTCTGCTTTGATTTACAGCAGTTCCAATGGATTCCAAGGACGACACACTTTCACGTCCAAATACACATAAACTGTCAAAAAGTCCAAAGACTTCCCCTCTTGCAACATAATCCACTTTTCCACTGTTGATCCGTTGTTCAGTATGTTCCAAACACTCACCAAAATATGGCTCAATACCAAGCTTTTTGTCAGCACATTGTGTTAATCAGAGCTTGTTTGGTGAAAACAGCTGGCTGCTGCTGCAGGAAACAGGTTGATGAGAGTTGCAGAGTTGAGAGATACTTCTCTGTTGGTTCCTATGCTCATATTACAGTCATTTGATTTAATATCGGTTAATGGGCGTCATTAAATATTAGAAACAAAAACAAGCACAAATTAAATAATAATGCCCGTTATCTCTGAATGTCTATAACCAGAATCCTGAGGTGTTCAGGGACTGTGTGAAGGTTTCTGGCTCCGTTATTCAGGGCACCCCTCGGGAGGACTATAAAATGCCTTTTCAGAAATTTGCAGTATTTCACATTTTCAACTAGAAAACCAGCTGAAAATCCCCAAAAGTTCAAATTTATTGATGCTGTAGCCTCGGATAACCTTAAATGTGAAAACAATGTTTACTAAATTTTTAAGCTCATGAGAGATTTTTTTTTTTTTTTTTTTTTTTTTAAAGTTCAAACAATTTTTCCTTTTCATGGGAAGTTTTGGTGCAGTTTTCCACCAGCTGTGGAAAGTGTTCGAACCGTCTCTGTCACAGTTTTATTTGGTAGCCTGCCCACCACTCTCTAAGATTAATGGTTGAAAAATGATGATCACATCGTCTGGAAAGAGAAAACCTTTGATTTATATCTCAGAAGAAATACATTCAGTAAGACTGTTTTTATTTTATTTATTATTTTTCAAATTTTCAAGTTATTATTTTTCATGTATTTTATATTTTATATGTTTTTGTTGTTACTTTATATTTTTTATAAATGGTAATTTGTGTATTTCAATGTTTTATTTATGAAACAAAAGAAGGTTTTATTGTTATTTGACGTGTTAAATGTTAAATGTCCAGCACTACGAGCATAATAATATATAATATAATAACATAAGTGTATTTTATGGTACACTAACGGTAGTTTATATTTTATTTCTCTATATTTTGTCATTTAATGTGTTTTTATTGCTATATATATTTGTTTCTTATAAAAACCCATCTAGGGACTAGCACTGTTAACAATTAGGTAAGGCTATAAATGTTTTTAGGCTACTCAGCATTTTTTAAACCTACGCAAGTAAAAGCACCAGGTTAATAAAGAGTATTACCGATTACGTGATTACTACTGCAGTTATGAAGGAAACGTTAATGTTGAAGTTGGCATTACGTTAGTGTCACTGCTTTCTAAAGCACACCAGTTTAAAAGCCAGACCACTCTGGTATGATCAGGTAATGTCATTATAACAACATCCAAGATTAATGTTACATTAAAACATAGCTAACATTAGCTAGCTCTCTACATTTTCACCTACAGTGTGTGCAACTGTCGGCCGTAAACGAGTGAATGATGGGAGCCGGCTCATATCTGAGAGCGGACTGTGTTTAATAAATGGATACACAACAGAATAATACACACGCTGTGCGTTAGGCACCAGGTGCAGGGGGGTCACCAAAACAATTATATACAGGGTGCAGCACATTCTTACTACGTCATTTATGGTCGCACTTCTCTGTCTCTCTCCTCTGCAGGACTGAGGACAGGACCCAGCTCCACACACACAAACACACACACAAACACACACACACACACACACAAAGCAGAGAGCGGTGCAGTTTGACTTGATGACAACTCAGGTACAAAGTAGAAAAAGTAGAAAAAATGTCACCTGCTCTGCAGTTGCTGTTACAAACACATGTTAATCTAATTATGATTTAGGATAAAGCTATAAGGAAAGCTGTGTGTAGTCTGTTATATTAGTTTGCCACCAATATAAGAGGGCAAGAGGAAGGAATATTATTTATTTTTTAGATTTGTTTCCACTATTACTAGTAGTAGTAGTATTGAGTTTATATCGTGACTTTGCTGTTGTTTCTGCTCTAGAAACAATATTTAGTCGGAATAAATTTATAAATGGATTCTAATGTCAGAGTGTGATATGAAAAACTATGATCTGTGTGGGTTTTTAAATAAATACTAAAACGATAATAGTGTAAAGTTATTTGAAACTGCATAGTTTTTAGTCAGATAGAATTAAAATTGGCCAGCAGCGGCCCTGCATATTTGTTCAATACAATCCAGAAACGTCTCACTTTGGTAGTTACATTAAGACCTAAGCATGGTGAGACTTTAGTATGTAAAACATAGTTTAATATAAATAAAACTATAGGCTACATGTATAACAGTGATTGATCTCTTGACATTATTTATTTAAAATTACGGTATTCTGGAAATTATAAGGTTTAATATAATTACGTCGCACAATTTAAATGGTACATTTGGCCACGTACCAATCATAGGTCAAAATATTGCTAAATTTGGCTGAATTATAAAAGAAATGGTAGTAAATGAAGGGCCGTTCTTATTGCTGTGGTGAGCAGAAATAAACAGGATCACTGAACAGAGACAGAATTCCCATCACTAGCACGGAGGTTAGAGGAGGAGTTTTTAAAAGACTCTGAGATGTCAGTGGTTGTTTTGGAGGAATGGCAAGCACTTCATGTAACTGATCTCGTAAAAAGTGCAAAGCTGACCACTTCCTGCTTCACAATCCAAGAAGCCAAAGAAGAAGTCAAAGGTCAAAGCCTGGATAATGACTCAACCTTTCCTTTTTGTCGGGACCCATTGGAAGTGAGCCGATTTCCTCCGTCAGTTATCTCTGTTGTTCAGTGAGGCAGTTTTAAAGGAAAGACGAGATACTGGGGGGACGACTTCATGATATTATCTGACATCTGCTCCGCTTTCATCTGTTAGTGGTTCCACAGGTAGACATCAATCACTCTAATCAGCAAAGTATAATTCCTTCCGCTTTCCTCGTTGGGAAAAGAGTATATCAGTGTCATCTGATGTTCACTTGAAATTGAAATACTTAAAACTGCTGCTGTTTATTAAGTAAAAATGCTAGAACGTAAGATAATATCGATTAATTGGACACAGTGTTAATAAAATGTCATGTCATCCAGCATATTAAAGCAACCATCCCACACGGCAAACTATTTCATTTCTCATGTGTCTGGATTTCTAACACACTCTGCAGAGTTTTTAACTGACTGACTGAGGGGTGGAAGAAAACGACTGGAGTGATGACTTTGTTACTGCTGTTTTCACTTAATTTCACAGACCATCTTCCATTTAAGGGCACTGGACGACATGTCAAAAGAAAAGTCACTTTAGCGATCTGCTCAACACAGTTAGCGTGTGTTAACCATGACTGTGCTTCACCGTCTGTGTGAACTAGTGGACTGACCCTGCGAGAGATTTTCTCCAATCATTTCACAAATTAATCTTTAATATCTGACCATTGCTGTCTGGTAAATAAAAAAACAAAAATTCCTCTTTACAATGGGTGAGCCAATCCACCATGCTCGCGTGTGGCCGCTAATTGAGACATTTTTCCTGACAAACGTCTGATTGAGACATTTGTCAGCGCAAACGTTACACAACAAATACACAACAGGAGGGTTTAAATTCACTTAGGTTGCAGGGTTGCTGTTGCCTTATTTTTTTATAGTCAACGAATTCCATGAAAGGACTAAAACAAACATGTTAGTCCATCTCTCAAAGCGTTCTGACTTCCCTACGCTGTCTGCGATAAATCCATTGGTTCCTACCGAAGACGTACCTCTTTAAAACGGCTCACAAATATAGTTTTATTTTCAATAAAGTGCTCTGTAATTTCCTACAGCAGCTGGCCACTGTACTTTTTAGCAAACGTTACTGAAACAGTAATAGTCCGCTCAACACGAACACAGTGGTGCAGTACAAAACACACACACACACACACACACACACACACACACACAGACAAAATCAGGAAGCGGGATCTTGTATCACTAATGCACTTAAATAAACAGACTATAATCCCTGAATTATTACAAAGCATGCTGCACATATACTTAGATTTCACAGAAACGAGGTTACTATATGAAAACATGTCCAATTTCCTGTCTAACGTTATTATTCAGAGTGACCTGGTTTTCTTAAGCGTGCTGATACATAAGGAAAAGAGTGCACAGGAAAACAACCCCACTGTCAGAAACTGAACTCACGTTACAGGCTTCACTGTATGCAGTACAAATACAGTATAACGGAATTAAAATCTCACACGTTACGTTACGTTACAGCCCGTTCATTTCCAGAATGTTAAGATCACAACAAAGGATGAAACGTATCTTTACAAGACAGTCTTAACTTGTATCTGTTTTCTACGTGGAGAGCGTAAGAAGCAGTGTTGAGAAAGTATTTCACATCTGGACATAATTGCTCAAGGGTCAGAGGAAGATTATATCTATTCTCAGGGTTATCTGATCCTCTGAATCCTCCTCGTTAAATGCCAATGCTGAAATCTAAGCTTAAATTGTGCTCAGAATCAGCTACTAACAAAATGTTAAACACGTGTTTCAGTCATCCGAGTGTGTTAATAGCAGATAAGTGGCTGGATGATGCGGCTTAGGGATTGTTTTTTCTTTCTTCACCTCAAGGCCTCAGCGGGATGAGACCCTGGAGGAAAAGCAGTGATCGGATCTCTGAGGGACGACTTCAATCAACCATCAAGTTGCTGATTGAAGTTCTGCTCTTTACCCAGAATTCCCCATGAACAACAAACGCCATGTAACACAGGTTTACACCAACAGTAAAGTTACATACAGAGTTTAAGGCACTGTCAGTGACCGTTATTGTGTATTAAGCCATTTATACATTTTATCACCATTACTGTCATTATTATGCAATATAGAAAAAGTTTTAATTGTATATATTATATATATTTTACAGATAAATCCTTAATTACCCTTATATTATTATTTTATATTATTATTTTATGAGGTCGGTTACATTATGCACTATACTTAAAGCTCATAAAACGAGACACGATGTAAATATTATTTGGGATCTAATGAATTTCAACTGCTGTTATCTGAAGCTTAAAAAGACCTCTTATTGAAAAGGCAAATTTCGGTGCAAATTTTTAACTCGTGCAGATTAAGGAGGATTTTCTGATAACGGACCGAGATCGTAGTCGATAGATGGAGCCCTGACAGCGTCTGTGCTTTGCCTTCAAACAGGAATCAGGAAAAACGCGCTTGTGTTGTCTGACATTATTACTTCACGCTGTAGTAAAAGTAAATACATGTAAAGGCGTGAAAAAGAGACTTCACTTCAATTGGCATTTACAGTAGATGTTTATGTAAACAGTTACGGTGCTCAGCCAAAATTTACAGCCTCATCGACCTCCTTCTTTCTCTCGATGAGCCTCAAATGCGCCAAAACATCGATCCAAACATCGGACGTATTGAACAAAACGGCTTCATTTCGGCTTATCAGTGATTCATTTGTTTTTTATCATTGGGCCCAGATTTTTATTTCAACCGTGTAATGTACACTTTACAGGCCACAGCTGGGGAAATCCTTTCACAGCAGCTGGCACAACTAAGGTAAAACTGTTGAGGAATGCTTTAACAAGCTCACACAGGATGATTTCCACTACTTTCAGCTTTTTCTCTGACATACAAGATTAAGGCATGAGGACCATAAAAGAGGTATGTTTTCTCATACATTCTCCGAGCGCTTGAACCTTACGTGTTGTTCTTTCCTCGCCGTTTATTTGCAGCGCTTAACCCATTTCCTGGAACTATTTGAACATGACAAGATAGGATGAAAATTTCTCTTTGCCTTACCTGTGGTTCCCGGGCCAGCTGTCTGTCAGTCTGTCACGCTCTCAGTTTTCTCGCTTTCTCGCGTTTCTACAGTGTGCTGCTCTCCGTTCTCCTTTCCCCCCCTTTTGCTTTCTTGCTACACGTCTTTATTTCTCTGCCTCTTTGGTCCTCCACTCTCATTTCCTTTCCTCCCTCCCTTTTTCCACACTTCACCTCTAATTTTTTGGTTTCTTTCTCAGAGTATCTTCTTTTTTTGCTTTGTTTCACTTCTTCTCACTCACTGCCTCACTGTTTCCCTTGCCTCTGTTTCTTTCTCTCTGGATACGTTTTTTTTTCTTTTTTTATCCCCCTCTCCTCTGTTTCTTCTTTTATCCCTGCTTAAGTAGCAGTACCTTGCCCTGCTGCTGGTAATGAAGACATACCGGGAGGTTTGGACTGGAGGCGGGACCAGCGCTGCAGTGGGTTGGGGGATGGGAAAGGTCAAATTATGCAGAGGATGGACAGATAAATGTGAACCAGACCCTCTTGTGAAGTGTTGTTTCTGCTAAGTGTTGCCAATATCAGAGGCCAACAACAGCCTCATATTCCTTTCACCTGTCACTGATGTTATTCACTTATTTTGAGACTGAGTTTGTCCTTTTCTGTAAATCCACTTTCCTTCAATCTGCCTTGGTTGGTTTGTTTGTGATTTCTTTTCCCAGAATGCCACTCTGGACATACATAAGCTTCGTCCCAATTCCAGACAACACACATGACACACTAAGTATAATTCTAAGCAAATTCTGAGTCTTTAGTATTTAGTAAGTATACGTCCGTCCAAACATGACTAGGTCTTAGCTGTGAATCATGACATTAAACTCCCTTTTTATAGCTTCAAACCTTAGGTTTTACCTAATTAAAACCAAACTTAAGAGAAAAAAATAGAACTGTAACTAAAATAAGAATTACCTAAAATGACAGAAATCTTTGGGAAAAATTAATTTGAAGTGTATTATGATGTTTTAGTTTGGCTCATGTCCCATCTTCTAACAAGGAGGCGGTGGGCTTTATGACCTATACTGCTGTCAGCCACCAGGGTGCGATCGATATGTTTTCAATTCAGTTAAATTCAAATTTATATGTATAGCGCCAATTCATAACAGAAGTTATCTCAGGACAGTTTTCAAATAGAGCAGGTCTAGACCGAACTCCTTATTACATTATTTACAGAGACCCAACAGTACCACCCTGAGCATGTACTTGGCGACGGGGCAAGGAAAAACTGCCTGTTAAAAGGCAAAAACCTAGGACAGGCCCTTCGGCTCTAGGTGGGTGGTCGTCTGCCTCGACCAGTTGGGGTGAGAGAAAGAGAGACAGAGACAGAGACACAGACAGACAGACAGACAGACAGACAGGTGCACAGCAACAACAGTAGCAACAACTACACTAATAGTAGTAACTGATGATGATGAACATGACAACAGCAACGATGGGGCACAAGGAGCAGCGACAACAGCAACAACAGTAACCGTAGCAATAATAATACTTATAATAATAATAACACTAATATCAGTGATATTAGCAATGGCAGTCAAGCAGGACCATGGTAGGAGGCTTCACCAGGATCCATGAGAACCTGCGAGACGAGAAAGCACATGCATTAATGGGACATGAATGAGTGCAGAAAGAGAGAGAGAGGAAGAGAGGAGCAGCATAACTAAGGGATGGTTCAGGACTCAAAGCTTTATCAAAGAGGAACGTCTTAAGCCTACTCTTAAATGTGGAGAGGGTGTCTGCCTCCCGAACCACAACTGGAAGCTGGTTCCACAGAAGTGGAGCTTGGTAACTGAAGGCTCTGGTTCCTGTTCTACTTTTTGAGACTATAGAAACCACAAGTAGCCCTGCATTCAGAGAACGTAGTGTTCTAGTGGGGTAATAGGGTACTATGAGCTCTTTAAGATATGAAGGGGCCTGACCATGAAGAGCTTTATAGGTGATGAGGAGGATTTTAAATTCTATTCTACATTTTACAGGGAGCCAGTTCAGAGAAGCTAGTACAGGAGAGATGTGATCTCTTTTCCTAGTTCCTGTCAGTACTAGTGCTGCAGTGACAGGATGCGTCTAATTTTTGTAATATTACGTAAATGAAAGAAGGCAGTCCTGGAGGTGTGCTTTATGTGGGAATTAAAAGACAAATCCTGATCAAAGATAACTCCAAGATTCCTGACAGTGGTTCTAGAGGCCAAGGTAATGCCATCTAGAGTAACTATATCTTTAGACAGTGAGTCTCTATGGTTTTTGGGGCCAACTACAAGAATTTTTTTTCGAGTTTAACATCAGAAAATTGCAGCTCATCCAGGATTTTATATCCTTAAGACATGTTTGTAATTTAGATATTTGATTAATTTCATCGGGCTTGATCGATAGATATAACTGTGTATCATCTGCATAGCGATGAAAGTTAATGGAAGCATATATAAAGTGAATAGTATTGGTCCAAGTACAGAACCTTGTGGAATTCCATGACTAACTGTAGTATTTATGGAAGATTCATCGTTAACGTGTACCAACTGAGAATAATCTGAGAAGTATGACCTAAACCAGCTTAGTGTGGTTCCTTTAATGCCAATTCGATGCTCCAGTCTCTGTAAAAGAATACCATGGTCAATGATGTCAAATGCAGCACTAAGATCTAATAATACAAGTACAGAGACAAGTCCATTGTTGGAAGAAATCAAAAGGTCATTACTAACTTTAACCAGAACTGTCTCTGTGCTGTGATGAACTCCTTTTTCCTGACCGAAAATCCTAAAATAAGCTATTGTTATGTAGAAAGTCACACAACTGTTTGGCGACTACCTTCTCTAGAATCTTAGAGGGGAAGATAAGGGTCTATAGTTGCCTAAAACCCCTGGGTCAAGAGTGGGCTTTTTAAGAAGGGGTTTAATTACAGCTACTTTAAAGGACTGTGGTACATATCCTGACAATAAAGAAAGATTGATCATATCTAGTAAAGAAGTGACAATTAAGGGTACAACTTCTTTAAGCAGCCTAGTTGGGATGGGGTCTAACAGACAGATTGATGGTTTCAATGAAGAAATTATTGAAGTTAACTGATGAAGGTTGAGAGCAGAAAAACAGTCTAAGTATATATCTGATTTTACATTAGTTAAAGTTCCTGAACTTGGAGAGACAGTGATACCTGTTGAGGGCATTTGGTGATTAATTTTGTCTCTAATAGTAATAATTTTATTATAAAAGAAGCTCATCATGAAGTCGTTGCTACTTAAGGTTATGGGCATATGTGGCTCAATAGAGCTGTGACTCTCTGTCAGCCTGGCTACAGTGCTGAAGAGGAACCTAGGGTTGTTCTTATTATCTTCTATTAGATTAGATTAGATTAGATAGATACTTTATTCATCCCCAAGGGGAAATTCACGGTTTCCAGCCGTATCCACAAACTGATAATAATAATAATAACAGTTGGTCAAATTTAAAAGAACTAATAAAATAAAATCGAATAAATAGCTAAATAACGAGCATTGGGTAAGTGTCCTAAGGTGCATGGTCAAATCCAGTGCATGAAAGGTCTAAGGTGCATAAGTAGGTGGTCACATAATGCAGGGTGCACTGTGTCAGATGGTATAGTTAAATACAGAGCCTGCCTTCCTCACTAGTTTGTCCAGACGGAAGGCGTCCTTCTTCTTAATGGTGCCTCCCCAGCACACTACTGTGTAGAAGAGGGCACTCGCCACAACAGTCTGATAGAACACCTGCAGCAGTTTTTTGCAGATGTTGAAGGACGCCAGCCTTCTGAGGAAGTATAACCGGCTCTCACCTCTTCTGCACAGGGCGTCAGTGTTGGCAGTCCAGTCCACCCTATCATTCAGGTGTACTCCCAGGTATTTGTAAGTCTGTACCAACTCCACACAGTCACCGCTGATGGTCACAGGTTCCAGGTGATCCCTGGGCCTTCTGAGGTCCACCATAATAATTATGGTGGTCATATTAGTGCTGAATAATAGGCTCCTCTGGCATTAAGGAGGGCCTTTCTATAAGTTTTAAGATTATCATGCCAAATTGAGCGATATTCTAATAATTTCGAAGAGCGCCATTTCCTTTCAGATTTTCGCGCTTTTTGCTTTAACTGCTGAGTTTGGTGGTTGTACCACGGTGCTAGTCTCCTATGTTTCAATATTTTCCTTTTTATATATTAAGACATGGTATTGAATTAAACACTGATGGAATCTCCTCCTGAAATTTAGCTACAACACTGTCAGATAGACATCTGCTGTAGGAAGTTTTGCCTAATGGCTTATAATCTAGTAATATGAATTGAAAAATTATTAAATAATGGTCAGATAGGAAAGGATTTTCTGGGAAGACTATTAAATGTTCAATATCAATGCCATATGATAGAACAAGGTCAAGAGTGTGATTAAAACAACAATGAGTTGGTTTATTTACACTCTGACAGAAGCCAATTGAGTCTATTAATGATATAAATGCGTTACTAAGGCTGTCATTGTTAACATCCACATGAATATTAAAATCACCTACAATAATTACTTTATCTGATTTAAGGACTACACTTGATAAAAACTCTGAGAATTCAGATAGAAAATTAGAGTACGGTCCAGGAGCGCGGTACACTATAACAAATAGAACTGGCTGCAGTGTTTTCCAGTTTGGGTGAGAAAGACTAAGAACAAGGCTTTCAAATGAATTATAATTTAGTTTAGGTTTAGGGTCCATTAAAACACTCGAATCATATATGGCTGCTACTCCACCTCCTCAGCCAGTGCCTCGAGGAATGTGAGTATTAATATGACTGGGGGGGTGGATTCATTTAGGCTAACATACTCTTCGTGGGACAACCAGGTCTCAGTAAGACAAAGTAAATCAATGTCATAATCTGATATTAATTCATTCACTAAAACAGCTTTAGAGGACAGAGACCTGATATTTAACAGTCCACATTTCATTATTTTATTTTGTGCTACTGAGGAGATAGTTTTAATTTTTATTATTGTTATTATTGTTTAATTCCTCTCTTCTTTAAATCATTTAGGTGGTCGGGGGACAGACACAGTCTCTATTGGGGTTTTGGGTGGTTGACTGTTCTAATGGAAGCGCAGAGAAGTGTGTAAGACAGCAGTTCTGCTTCCTGGTCCCAACTCTGGGTTGTCAGGTTTTAGAAATTAACTTCATCATATTTCTAGATAAGAGAGCCGCTCCATCCAAAGTGGGATGGATGCCGTCTCTCCTAATCAGACCAGGTTTTCCCCAAAAAGGCTTCCAGTTATCAATGGAGTCCACATTGTTTTCTGGACACCACCTCGACAGCCAGCGGTGGAATGATGACATGTGGCTATACATGTCATCACTGGTCACATTGGGCAGGGGTCCAGAGAAAACGGAGTCCGACATTGTTTTAGCATATCTACACACCAACACCGCATTCATTTTAGTGACTTCTGATTGGTGTAATTGGGTGTCATTACCGCTGACGTGAATAACTATCTTATTATATTTACGCTTATCTTTAGCCAGCAGTTTTAAATAGGATTATATGTCGCCCGCTCTGGCCCCAGGGATACATTTAACTGTTGTCACTGGCTTCGCTAAATTCACGTTTCTGACTATGGAGCTGCCAATAACCAGAGTTGGTTCCTCAGCGGGTGTATCGCTGAGTGGGGAAAATCTATTGGAAACATAAACCTGTTGGTGGTGACCTGTGGTCTAAATCCTCACTCAAAATTTGTTGGGGGGGCAAGTGAGTGAGTGAGTGAGTGAGTGAGTGTGTGTGTGTGACAGAGAGAGAGAGAGAAAGAGCGAGAGCCAGTGTGAGACAACATTTAACAATATGGACGTTTAGGCTGCTAGCTATGTTATGCCTCCACCAGACTGAGCGATTTGAACGCAGAAAAGTAGCTTTAACCTGTACTGATGGATGACAATTTTGGGAGGCGTATGTCTCCCCAAAGCATCTTATAGCTAAAATGAATGCATGACCTATCTTACAAATACGCTTATGAAGTTCAGGAAGACTTATCTTCATCAGAAGCTCTGAGGAACTTTTTTTTTTTCGAGTTTCATGGCCACCTTAGTTTTTCCTACACAACTCACAGCACGTTCTCATTCCCAAGTCATCAATTACAGATGTGAGCAGCATTCAGTTGGATGCAGTCTGCAGCCACACTGCTAGATGCCACTAAATCCTACACATTGATCTTTTAACTGGTCCTAGTTGATTGGGGATTTGGGAAAGGTAATTCTGTATAAAAAGGACTGTGCTTTTTGTGTGTAACTGGTTTGACAGACGGGTGGGCATTTAGGGGCCAGGCCTGCCCCTGGATGACCTCTGACCCCACCCCCACCCCTTTGCATCTTGTCCCTTCCCCTCCAGTTGCTGCCTGATAATAATTAACACAATTAGTTGTTATTAGTAATCGTTAGCGGGATAGAAATCCATTATTTTAGAACCAGCTAACAGGGACCTTCTGCCCATACCTACGTAAGGCCGTAGCTGTGTAAGGATATAAACAGCTATACGACAGATAGTCACAGGCTCATTATGTCAATTAATGTCCAAATTCATGGATTTGGACTGAGCATTGTGTTTGTTTTAAGCTGGTCTGTGCACGTGCAAAACTGTGTTTATTAAATCCTATTAAACGCCATATTGCACTAACACTACTACTCGTTGTTCTCATTGTGATTGTTCAGGGAAAATAAGTGTCATCTCAAGGTAGTCCATACATTTTGAAAATGACCTCCCTTCTTTTTATTTCCGTTATATCTGTAAGGCTGCAGGCTATAGGCAACTTATGTCGCAGGCCTAGATTTGATAGAGCAAAAAAAAGTACCCCAATGCGAATGAAAATCCATTGTATTTCAATCCCAACGCAAACAGAAGTGATGTGTCATTTTCTAAAGAAGTGTCATCGGTTCAACATCATGTTTAATAAGCAATTCTCAAATATAGCCAAAAGTATCCCGCGGATATCTATCAATGTTAACTGTTTTTTGAGTGGTTAAAGTGTTCCTGGAGCAGGGCCATGTGTGTCAACATAGCGTTTTTTACTGGCAGAAAAAGTTGGCAAGGAGCTGGGGAGAGCTGGGATGCAGAGTGAGATATATTTAATATATGATCGGGTGCCCGAAAATGAGAGCGACAACATCAGCGCCTTTCTGAAATTTGAGATTTTCAACTAGAAACGCTCGGAGCGGCCACACAGGAAATTCGGAGCACTCTGAAAAAAGACGCTGTTGCAGTGTTTTTTCTCTAGGTTGCTGCATCCTCATTGAAACAATAGAAAAAGGGAAAAAAAATGTCCTCACTTGGCATTTAAAAGCACGTGGGCAGAATCTTAAAATCGATCCTCAGTTTTGGAGGAAATAGAAAATCACACTCAGGCCCAATAGACGCTGCTTGTGTCTGCTGACTCGCTTGATCTCTCTATTTTTTTTTAGGTCATGGATCAAAGGTGAATAATCCCAGCCTGTGCATTCATGTATACTGTTGTACTATAATGAAGCTGTGTGCCTTGAAATTCCTTGGCAGGCTTTTTTTTATTTCCTCTCTCTTGTGAATGATCCCACTGTGGAATTAAACTCCTTCATGCGGCCTTCAGTTGTTCTTTTATTTTTTTATAGTTTCTTCCAACTCAGAACCACCCTGTGGACTTTGATTTAAGTTTTGAGAAATTAAATATAAACAATTTGAGCACCCTCTTTCCAAATAAAATACTTTATATCCAATTGTGGAACCATTAACAGATAAAAAGTGTGCAGTGTGGAGCAGCCCCAGATGTCAGATGATAAGCATGACGCAGACAATAAAACTACTGTCAGTCTGATTTATTCTTCTGACGTTGACCCCCAAAATCTTCCAGAAGTCTCTCATCGTTTAAAGTTAGCTCAGTGACTGAGAGAGACAGCTTAAGAGAAAACCTCCATCTCAGATTCCTGGGCCTGATGTTCAAGAAAAGTCAAGCCACAAAGGCGTATTATCAAGGTCTGACCTTTGACCTCTACACCAGTGGTTTCTTGGATCTTAAAGCCGGAGATCTAGGAGGTGACCCCTGTTTTTAAGTTGTAGTCCACTGAGTGTGGAGACTAATATAATGTGGCTGATCTCTGACTTTCACATGAGAAGCAAGGAGAACCCTGCACATAAAATGTTCACTACTACAATTAGGTTATACAACTATATTTATGTAGGCACAGTGGGCAATATGTTTTAAAGCTGCACTGATGGAAGGTTTTTCGATATTAACAATAGATCACAGAACTTGGTGTAAATGTCTGTTGCTCATAGAGTGTTTTTAGCTGTGTTTTGGTTTTCCAGTCCACCCCCCCTCTGTGGGGACAGAGAAAATCAAGCCTACCTCCAAAACTATTAGCTACGGTATTTTTACTCAGAATAGGCTTTTAACTTTAAATCATCTGCAGGGTAAAATGCAGACAAACTGGGCTCAGGGAGAGGCACCACGTCTCTGATCCAAGGTCACCAAAGGCTGACCCGGAGCAATCCAAGATCAAAGCAGTGTCGCAAGGTCAACATGGAAGCTGGACAACAGGAAGGATCCCGCAAGCCAGCCTCAGCTTCCTTCTCAAGCAGACTTGTGACCCCTTTCCCTGCCCCCAAGAACCTCCATCAGTAGTTCAGCAATGAAGAGGGCTGCCCCCTCTGTGAAATCAACAGTGCTAAAAAAAAAAAAACGGGTCCAGGACATAATGTAAAATTAAATACTGTAAACATCTTACCTGGGAACCTTGCATATTAGCAACAAAACTTTTATTGTCAAATGAGCTACAGGGAAAGTTCAGTCTGTCACGGGGATGCCCTGGTTCCAGGTTTTATCTGATTGGTAGGGTGACCAGGGCCCATAGGACACAGTTCATGGGAAAAATGTCACTGTACTTCATCAACTAATGGTCCACCACCTTTGAAAAGTGGCTGCTGGCAATTAGGTTTGAATCCTCTTGCTGACTGATGGGGGAAATTGTGCAGATCATGGCTGAATTGTTCACCCATATTTTTGGGGAACAGACAGGTGTTTGGAACATCCTAAGCATATAGATGGATGGTGAAGAAGTGGATTAGGCTGCAGGAGAGTCACCACTGGAGTGCATTGTGACTGAAACACTTGTTTTTTGAAGGAAGACTATATGAACTTTTACAGGTCAGTTCAAACTTACAGGAGTGGTTGATACGTAATGTGTGTATTTTGGTTGTAGCCTAATTATCATGTAAAGTCTGTCTAGTTTGACACTGAACATCTGGGAGATCATAAAATATTTTGATCTGGTAAAGTATATTTTAGGTCTGCCCACATTTCAAATCTGCTCTAGATCCTTGTACTTTTCTCTGCATGGGTCCATTTAGCAGCACACATATGGATCAGTTGTGATAAGCCAGTTTGGATTTTCTCTTGTCTTCTCAATACAGATGTGCGTCAAGGTTGACGCAGCTCACGACTTACTTGCATGATGTGCGTTCCTCAAAGAGTTCTTTCAAACATCTAATAACTGCCAGTATCATATTTGTGGACCAAGACATTCTCCAAAAGAAAAATGGTTGGAGCCAACAGTATTAATATTTCATTTTTAACTTATTTACGACCATCACAGCTGCTTGGCTTGACGTTATTGCACTTATTCGCCGGCACATTGAACTGAAACCAGCATCTTTTCAGCCACTTCAAAAGCTGATGAGCGAACTGGCAGCAGTAGATGCTGAGTGAGAGTCAGAAGAGCCAAAAACCCAGTCGTAGACACTGAGAGTTGCAGCAGGCAGCAGCCAAGAGCTTTAAAGCAGAGTTGACATTTTAATTGCTGTTTATGACTTAATTTTGAAGTGTTGCAGCACAATAGAGAACTTAAACAACAGATGTTTCGCCCAAGCTGTCTGGTTGGTCAGAAATGATTTTCCTGCCATGCCAATGCTCCCCATAAAACATACCGTTTTGCTTTATTGGTTGTAGTTGACATCGTAACTTTATGGCATGTATTGTATATTATATTGTTTGACTGAAGCCAACATGTCTATGTAGTGTCACATGAATATTGAAAAAAAAAAAAAATCTATTTAAGGGCAATTAAAGCACAAACATTTTAACAAATGTATTTACTTTCACTCTTCCGTCAATCACAATACAACCGGGTGCTGACCTTTTATACAAACCACAAGGATGGAGATCATTACAACCATCATTACAGCTTAATAAACATAATTGTTGTGGCTTTACAGATTTATATAAAAACAAACCCTGAAATGAGAAGCGATCATGATAAATTTTACTAAAATATGTAGAAAAATAGTCTACAGCCATGTTAGCTGGTCTATGAGGTTTGTACTTAGGCACAGCAGAGCTTTGAGCTGAATGCTAACCAATGCTAATGTGCTGATGTTTGGTAGGGCTGCCCTATAATAGTCTAAGACTTAACTGTTAACTGTTGATGTGAACAGTCTTAGTCAACAGCCTTTTCATTAGTCGGATAGTCGCAGAAAAACACATAGTGTTAAACTCGTTTGGGAGCTGCACCTTGGATTGTTGCAACACGGACCTTTTCTCTTGTAACACAGGGAGCCCCTAACCGGTGCACTGTTGCATATGTTAACTGTACTAGCTGCTGCCACTAGCTGGTTAGCAGTCCCATTAGCTGACTCTACCCAGACTGTGAGCTCCAAGGACAGGGGGCGTTTAAAGATTACTAGTGTAAGAGTGGGGGGACCCGATTTACAGCAAGTCCGACCAGGACACAAGTGCTGTGTCTCAAAATCAAATACTTCCATTAGTACACTTCTATGCATTACACTATGCACACTACATACTTACCTTTGTAGTGCGGGAATTTCTGCAGCGTAGTCGTGTCTTGCAACATTTTACCAAGTCAACTTCTTCTTCTATGGCGATTTACAACTGGACAGGGCATTAGCGGCAAAACCGACATTCACTGGATTTCTTCACGATATAAATCAAAAATGAACCTGCTCCTACTTTTTATCGCCTGTGTGTCCCCTGTTTGACGCCAGGTGGACACACTTACGCCGTGTACTCCTCCTACTCACGGAAAATGTGCCGGTATGTTCCGGCGGTCTCTCCCCTTCCCTTCCACTACCTAGTGAAAATGGTGATTTTTGAACGCTATGAGTGCACCTCTGGGTACTTGCAGTGCATTTTGCCACACTCAATAGCGTGAATGCACTTATATACTCAAAATAGTTAGTGTAAGTATAGAAGTATTTGAATTGACACACAGCATATGACTCTGGGGATGGAGACACAGCAGGTTCAGGCAAGGACAGGAGAGGCATGAAACAGAGGAAGAGGAATAATTTCTAATTAACTGTTATACATCCATCATATCGATAAATCCATGAGTATTCGTTTTTGGAAGTTATTTGTTCCGTGTTTTCAGCGGGACTTGCGTGATATTATACACTAAATGTTAAGTCTCCTTGCCGGTTGTATGTTCTTGTGTGGTAACATGTTTACATTTGCTAAGTGGACATTGGTAAGTGTTCAATACTAGATCAAAGTATTGGACAAATATATATAATTATATAATTTTAACCTGATTGTGTCTTTTGTCATTAAGGGAATTACATAAGCTAAAATTATTATTATTAGTTTCATAATATCATAGAGAAAATTAGGTTCAGAGTTGCAGTGATTTTCTCAATCCAGAATAACTCTGATCCTCAACAGAACTGCTGCCCACCTATTTTTGTGCAGTCTTGTGGGGCCCTAAAACACATACACACACACACACACATACACGCACACACACACAGGAACAAGAAACTAATTCCATGGAAGTATGACTATCTGGAGGATTTGGAAACTGATGAGATGCATGGTCTAACATTTTATCTGTTCTGCGAGGATTGTCTCTGTCTTTGGTAGTCAAGTCTAATTCATGAACAAATCAGTCAACAAGAACAAATCCAATCAGATAATAGTACACACATGTCCATCTATCCTTTTAGGTTGCAGTGGTTGATCCCCCTCTTTAACTAAATATTTTGGTTTCTTTATTTTCTGGGTGATTAAAGTGTGTTTTTAGCTTGAATAAAATTGTTATGTAATATTCAAAATAAGCTGAATATGTAATAGTTTTATTCAGCTCCTTCAGACACCAAATCATTTTATTTTGAAGCCCATCAAAAGCACACTAAACAGCTTATGCTAAGGTAACAAAAACAATTTCTATTTGCAATATGATTCATTCATTGTGATGATGTGACATTTGTTTGATAATATTGTGATTGATTGTGCAGCCCTAATTCATATATTAAGGTGATTATACATATAGTAAAATATAGACATACGTAGTTATGCATATTATATTACATTTCTGCCTATAGAGCCTCCTAAATGTTACACATTGGAGCTTTAAATGAGGATAATGTGTGAAAAATATAAGCCTACCTTATGCGAAGTTCTTGTTTCTGGCTTTTCTCCTCAAAAACTGTTTCAGCACATCATTAAAGTCCAGGTCTCTCACGAGTTCCAACTCCATTGCCATTGTATGATAGAGAGTTCAAGCTCTGTTGACTCATCCTTGTTCCCAGTTAATTTTTAATCCTCGCCATGAGCGCTCCCCTTTGCAGTCTGTCATTGGCAAAGTGAGAAACATCCTCAAGGCTACATACATACAAGCAGTACATTCATATGTTCTGTGATCTCACTGTTGCTCATTTCTGGGATGAATAAAAATATATTCGTCAAATCCTTGTAGGCATAAATCTCGAATTGGTTACATTGTGTAGAAACAAAAGCACACAAGGACCCGAGAAGACTCACCGCCTTTAAAATGTTGATGTCACGTTTTTTGTAACATTGGGCTTGTGGCTTGAAATGTGCCATAAATGCATGCACTCCTGCTTCATGTCTGGTGTCCCGTTTTTCATCATCTGAGCCAGTGCCTCCCTTATCATTGTGTATTTTTCCATAAAGCTATGATGGAATCTGCTCGACAGCTCCATTTTAAGATTTCACTGTCAAACGTATTCTGTTCATGTAAGGAAAATACCCCCAGTGGTCCTATCCCTGGCAGGGTCTGAATATTTGGATGTGCAGTTCTGAAAATCTGCTGCACCCCTTTGGATGAGGATAGATTTTACAATATCACTGGTAGTAGGTCTCTGTGACTGTTGCTCAGGAGGTAGAGCGGGTTGTCCACTCATCAGAAGATTGACAGTTCAATCCCAGCTCCTCCCGCTTCATGTCAAAGTCTTCTTGAACAAGATACTGAACCCCTTGTGTGTTAATGGGATTCATTTCTGTTTCTGATGAGCAGTAGGCATCTTGCATGCCATCAGTGTGAGAATGGGTGAATGGCACATAGTTTAAAGTTGGTTGTAACACTAGAAAGGCACTAATTCTAAAGTGGGACAACTATAACATTGTTGACCCTGTGTTCCTGTTGTCAGCGGCAAGTTGAGGTAGTTGACCTTTGCTTCAGGAAGTTTCCCATTCCAGAGGAGGATGAGAAGAAGAAATGTTGTTTTGTCTCGACATTTTCCCTGCACACATCTGCTAAGTGTTAAGTCTCTCAACTAGGACTCCAGAAAGACACCACTAAAGGGGTGTTTATTCATATCATAAAAATGAACACGCTTCCACAGACAATCTACCTATTTGTTGATTGGACACGCGTTTTGTCTTTAGCCATGCTTGCTACTGTGCGGTTCCATTGGGGCTAATTTAATACATATTTGATTTTCCTTAGCTTTAAGCAAATTTTACCAGAGCCCTTGCTTAAATCTGACATCCATCAAAAACCTGGCAAGCTTCATAAAAGGCATGTATGTCTCATATAACTGACAGTGCCACAGCGATGTCCTTGTCCTTCCTGCCTCACCAACTAGAGGTCCAACCAGGTCTCATCCAAAACAGGTGACTTTGGTGTCAGGGTCTGCATCATGGGAGTGTTGGATTATAGAGCAACAACCTCTAGATCCCTCGGTTCTTCAATATAGTGGAACTATTTCGGCTACAGTGTCCATTGCATGAAATGCTGCCTCACATAAACAAAGGACACAATGGCGCACACTCACTGACATCACAAGCCAAAAACTGTTTTCCCTGTACACATTGACACTGAAGAGTGAGTTATCCTGGAAGGTCAGATTTGTGACCTTTGTGTGTGGATGAAAGGCCAAAATGCATAGAAAAAGGCTATGTTTTTCAAAGAAATACCTGTGTATGTGTTGACTAGGCTTGAATCATGTTCAGAGAGGAGTTAAAACAGACAATCACTAGTATGGAAAACTTGAAGGTTATTCATTTACTACTGTGTCCCCTACAAATGATATTCATGTTCCACTGCATCAGCATTGTAAGTTCTCTGTAGTAAGTAACAGCTAGAGTGCAGGGCAATTTTGTTGAATCGAAGCATCATATAACAGAATTTTGATCCATTGTATTGGATGTTGGTCCCTTTTTCCTTTTTGATCCCAACATACACATGAAACTCTTTGATTACACTTATTACTGTAAAATTTGATTATTTTGTCTCTTTACAGAAGCTCATAGGTCTGAGTTTACTATCTGCAGTAATTACGCCTAATAAAGCACAGATTTTGTAAACATGGGTTTCTAATTTGCAATTCCCAGTTATTAGGTCTAATAACTGACACATTTCCACCACCAAATACTGACACTCCAGTTGATGGCAAAACAGAGTGTAAATGAAAACCACATTGGTGTGTGTGGAAGAAAGCCTTGTGTTGGCTGACTTGGTCAACCAAAAGTATAACCACATGGAAATTCAGTGAAACCTCAACCAGCACAGACACAATGAAGATGGAGGTCAGCTCTGGTACAGGAAAAAAATCCCTGTTAATCCTGACAAATGTGGAAAAATAATGAACTTATCTCAAAATTCTAAATGTTTTTCTACGTTGTACGTTGTTGTTTTCAGCGAACAGTTATTCTACTATTTAAAATGTACTAATGTAACCCAAACATTTGTATACATCTCAGGATCAACTGTTGTACAAGAACACAGACAACATTTGTCTCAAAATTTTGTAATTCATGACACAATGCTGTCTGTGGACGGCTGGATTTGTGCGTTCAAGCAGTTTCATGAAAATAATGTAAGTGGGAACACCATTCCCTCCGAACTTTTAAGGCCTTTGCACACCAAGTCCGTATCTTTCATCCGAAATTGTTGCATTCAAAAAAAAAAATACGACCACACATTGAGTCAATCATGTTTACAAACCGACTAAGACACTTTAGTCTGTCTAAAAAGTTTTCGGAACAGGTTCGATTTTCTGCGTTTTTTCGCACCAGTCAGATGAGGACAGCTCACAGACAGAGAAGGGGGACAGCTCAGCCTCTTGCAGACATGGCGCCAAAGGCAAGATGCAGGCAGAGTGTCGACAGCCTGCAGAGGAACCTCCAGTAGAGAGAGGAAGGAAGGAAATGAGAGAAGCAGGAGAAACTCTCCCTGTAACAAACAGTTCCGTAGTTTAACATTTAATGATCAATTTGGCACATGATTTACTTCTTATCCAGTTGCATCTGTTACTTCTACTTGATTGTTTGAATTCCAATTAGGAGGGTTTTCTATATAGTGGCTATTTGAAATTATAGCCACTGCCTAACTAAACTCAGATATCTCACTCTAAATTACAGCAATGTTCTGTTACGGTTTTATAGGTTTTAAACATACATTTAGCAGTTTTTACAATAGTATGTGTATGCAAATGGGGTGTAAATACAGAGTTTTGGTGGTGGTTGAGAGTTGAAAGGTGATCCAAAGCTTAGTCTACATTGACTACTGTAATGCTGACTATGTGAAGAGTTTTGAAAAAGTTAACTCGGTATTCAGAAATCTGTGTTTCCAACTATACAAAAAAGTTAATACACAGGCCATGTAGTTAGGTCATGTCATATTGTGTGTGTCTGGTTATTCTGAAGAAGAACTTAAAATCCAAATATTACAAATGGAAAATAAGGAGAAGTCTAAAATCAATTTCAATGCAATTTTATATTTTCAAGATGTTAATGCTCCAGGCATTCTTGAGTGAAAATCTGAAAATAACAAAAACGAAATACTTCTAAACTTTGGAAAACAATGAACAGATAGATGTACTGTGGTTGTCTCAAACAAAACTGTCAGATTATTTGTTGATGTCACTTATGTTCCTGTAAATATGTTGAAACTTTTCATTTTGTTTATTCCTGTGAAATACTCAAAATTGCATCTTTTGCTCTTGTTATATTTTGTAGATTTTACTC
This sequence comes from Dicentrarchus labrax, assembly GCF_905237075.1. NCBI lineage: Eukaryota > Metazoa > Chordata > Actinopteri > Moronidae > Dicentrarchus > Dicentrarchus labrax. The sequence goes on from NW_026136711.1 coordinate 32,016,029, forward strand.
TGCTGATCTTATCCTGCCTGCTGTTTTGCTGTTACATTTTAGTTTTAGTTTTTACATTTGTATGATCTCTGTAAATTCATTTACTGTACTAATTGCTGTTTGTGTCTCCACTTTGTAAGAGCCAGGTTAGGCACAAAAAAGCTTACAACTTAGCTCTTTTGTCCTCTAAAAGAGACTGTTAAATTCAACATAGATATATTGCCATTGGTGATTTATATATGAGTCACTGTTACAGTGTGTTTTCATCACTCAGCTTGGCTTTGGCTCTTATATGACGACACCTTGCTGTAAGAGTACCTCTTCTTCTCCAGATGAAAGAATATAAAACACGTACAGCTGCAACTTCAGCCTGCAGAAGAAAGAGCAGCATATCGCATTATAAAAATGTTTTTAAAATTAAATAAATAATAAAGAAAATTCCCACTCTTTCTCTTTATAGTTGTTTTCCCATATGACTGGTATAAAGATGCCTCAGCCACAGCCACATGCATCTATTTTGGCTCAGCTCAGGCTAATTACGAGGTGATGACATATTTTGCTAATCTAAACTTTGGGGTGTTCCAGGCTATTAAGAGAGTTGGCCAGTATTTCAGTTGTCACGCTTTAAGTCTTAATTAAAGTTGTAGAGCAGAGAAACATTAAGGTAAATTGACTCCAGTTGTATGGCTGGCAGCCTGTTTGTGTCGACTCCCTTTGGGATAGCGTACACAGGAAATCAAGAAAAAGTCGATTTATTGATCTAATGAATGTAACACAGAAAGATTGGCTTTCATGATGTCATTGTAAGGCAGCTGATACTGACAGACAGCGTTGGCCTGTTGCCTTAAGTGATGTATTAGGTTTTATAGTTATATGTCTCAGCTGATGATTTTAGAAAGATTTAGGTGGACAGACACACAAGTTTTTTTTTTTTTTTACTAATGTTGGTGACAAGGTGTATGATTTTTGGTTTCTTTTTGAAATAGTAGTTTACATTATTTGGGTGCTAGTTTGCCACGCCACAGGGGGGCGGTGACATGTTGGTAATAAATATCGACAGACGTGTGGGTCCAGTGAGTTTGGAGCGAAGGGAGATGCAATGGTTCTTACCCCAGATGGCACAATATAGACCGTTAAATGACACCAAACAATTGGATAAAATTGAAACAATGCGCAAGTACTAACACAACTCACTAAGACAACGACATGATAAACATGATTTGGTTTTGGGCTGTTTGTCATTATTATTGTAAGTGAATAACAATTTTTCAATATCATGTCATTTTTAAGAATAATTAATAAGTAATGGTCAGTACACCATCAGAATTTCATTTAATTGATGAAGGCTATTAAGTCATTATGGATAATGCTTTGGCACCCTCTTATGGGGGAAATGTAAAAGTGCATGATGTTTTAATTTATGCAGAATACACAGATTCCAAAAAACTTTTAAAACACAAACAATTAACAATACATTTGTTGCCATATATTGACCCAGATGACAGGATCTCAAGATATTTGCTTACTGGCTGTTGAGACTTTTGGTTTGAAAAGGCAGATCAAAAACTGGTCTGACTTCATGGATAAATCTAGATTTGACTTTTTATAACAGCAGTTTTAAATGCATAAAATACAACCCCTGAGGAAAGTAATATGTCAATAACAAGCTTTTGGAACTTTGATCACCATTGCTACATTGTGTGTTTGTTGCAACTCCCACATCTGGATTCTGGTTAGATAATCTCAAACCTCCTCTCTCAAATCAGTGGAAAACTAGGCCAGTTTGTAAATAGGTTTACTGGTTCCTGTCATGGGCCCCAGTACAGTCTCAGCGGGATGAGTAGATGTCTGTATAAACATGAAACAGAGTGGACTTGCAAGATCTTTTTCTGTGATAATAAATCTACTAGATGATTAATTGACTCATCTGTTGCTTTTCTCTGGGAAAAATACAACGTTGTAAAAATGGTTTTAGACTGAACAATCCTGTTAACGAGGGACTGGTTAATTTGAAACATTGTTGCTTCCTGAGTTGTGTAACACCAGAGAGCCATCAAGGAATGCGGTTATCGGGTTTTCAGGAACATTGCAGTTTGAGTAAAACTAGATTCAGCAGTAAGTACCTTCTTCACAAACAACATCTACTGGAAAAGGGATTAAACTGGAGTCTTTATAGAGTTCATGGTTGCAGACTTGCTCTGGAGTTGTTTAAGAATATGAGCACAGAGTTATTATGGATTTAAAATTCCATTTTAAACACCATTCATCTACTCTTAATGATTCCCTTTATCTTCACTCAACATTATTTCTGTTTATTTTGAGGTTTCTTTTTATTAACGCCTGGAACCATTTCAGAGCCACGAACAAGCATTTTAATGAGCCATATTTGGGATTAAAGGTCTTAACCCTGGTTCAAAGTCAACTGAAGAGTTTTCATATGTTAACATATATAAAATGCACACATGCGTACTGTTAGCAGACTGCATTTCAAGGTCGCTTTTTGTTTTCCCTTTATATGCTTCTATTAGGAAACAGCATCAATCATTTTAATGGGGTCTCAAATCGCTGTTACGCTGACGATACACAAGTCTACTTGTCCTTTAAGCCGGATAATGTTAGCTGTCTGGGCAGTTCAGTGCAGTGCTTAAATGTTATTGAGAAATAGATGACTTTCTGCAGCTAAACTCAGACAAGACAGATAATAATGAGATAATGATCTTTGGTCTTGATCACCTAGCAAGCTAACTACAACTGTTTATTGGCTTGTTGGCAAGAATGGACCAATATCACTTATGACTCTAAATTGAATTTCAAACCATGTTTCCTGACTTGGAAAGGCTTATTCATGCCTTTGTCTTCTCGTGCCTGAACTACTGCAATGCACTGTTTACATGCCTTAGTCAAACCTCAGTGGCTCGGCTTCAGGTAGTACAGAATGCTGCTGCTTGAATTTTACCTAACACCAATCATAGGTCAAATATAACCTCAATTCTCACCTCCCTTCTTTGATTGCCAGTGAAATTCAGGCTTGATTTAATGATTCTTTTCATAGTTTTTAAGGCCAAACATGGTCTAGTCCTGGGCTCTATTAATGATCATCCAGGTCAAGTCTGGTGACTAAGGCTGACCTTACTTTACTTTGTTTTATTCTCATGTTTTTTGTCAAGCACTTTGTAACTTTGTGTAGATCAGCACTATACAAATAAAGCTATTATCATTACAAGCTGTAAGTCTAAAGGGGACCGAGCGTTTGCTGTTGGGACACCTCGCCTGCCCAATGAACTCAGACTTGCAGAATCCTCACTTTTCATTTTTTAAATTGTGGATTCATGAAGGTGGAATTGTGTGAAATCTTCTGAGTTATACTCAGACTGAACTATAGTCCAATTCTGAGATGCTGCTAGATGATAAAACATGTGTTAGTTGAAAATGATTCAACTCTGAAAGAAAAAACTGGATCAATTTGGAGACGTGGAGAACGTGCAGGAGGAAATGTCTCCTCAGTCCACACTGAGTGGATTGTTGTATGTTGAAACATGTAACCACAACACATACCAAACAAAAAAGGGTGCATCAAATTAACTGGAGACAGATAACGGATGAAAAACTGTGCCTTTTCTGTGCCTTTTTGGCTTTTTGATGGGCGATCATTCAGATGGCTGGATCCAGGCAAAAGCAACACCTGGGTTCTTTGGCCTTTTTTCAGATTAACCAAGGTGCTACATCCACACATGCTTCTAGTTTGAATGCCTTGAACTGTATCTTTTATCCTTTTATATTTATGTCAATTTGATGGGTGAGCAGTGTCGCTAAAGGTGTTTTTCTCCTTTTGGGGAGTTTCAATCTGATGATGTGTGAAATCTAACAGAAACATAAGTCATTGAAAGACTCCAAAAATGTTCATTTTCTATTGATGGAAACCAGGTCGCTGTCTTCAGCATCAGTTTTACATCACTATAAATCTACATCATCTGAATGGAAAAAGTTTTTTTTTGCTTTTGGCCAGGTCTGTGCAGCCATGTGGTTGTTGTGCCTCCCACTAGATGACCTAGGTTCTTCATGTCTTCAGCTTTAGTTTAGTTGACAAGTATCAAAGTGTTTAGTGCCAAACCACTGTAACATGCCTCTCAAGATTAGCCAGCTGACTTCCTGCTGGCTCCGTGCACACATGAATGCCATAAAATAATGTATTAATACAGCTATTCTAAACTTTCCAGACTTTTTTTCGACTGAATGGATCAAATTCTGATCACGCAAGGGGTTGTTTGTGATGCTCAAAAATATATATTAATTGTTTTACAGACATAATTATGTATGGTAATGCTAACATACATTTGCATTGTAAAATAAAAATGTAGACAATAATAATAATAATGATGATATACTTTATAATATACATGACTACTTCTTGCACAGAGCCAAATAAGCAGTGGAAAGCAGTCCTTAAGTATGTTACATGAAATGTTCTGAATGAATTTCCTGTTCGTTTCTCACCATTGTCCTCCGCAGAGGCTAACAACCATTTGGGAGGTGCCATCTTTGTTAGCATCTGTAGGCTATGAGGTTGCACGCAAACAATTGCATACATTAATAAGTAAAGAGAAGAATAAGATAAAACAACTGTAAACACTGTCAGGCCAATTTCACAGGAATATTCACTCGTGGTTAAAGTGCAGATACAAAAACATTCACACATTAATGAAGCACTTACTGACACGTGGACACTACAGCTCAAACACTCATGCCCCAACACCACATATCAAATACCACAGCTGGAGGACAAATTTCGAACATGATTTTGAACGTTTACAAAGTTTTATTGGTATGCCGTGTTAACCAGATTCCCATGTTGGCCACATGATGGCCTTCTGATTAATCCAAGGAAGTTTAACTGAAAATGAACCCTGCCTTATATTGACACCACTGCTGTCAGCAAACACCAGCCTTCTGAAAGTGGCCATTGAGAAACCCTAAAAACACGAGGAGTTGCACAACAGCATGTTAAAAGTGTTTGTATAAAAAGATTTATTTGTTTTTTGTCCAGTTTTTCATTTTCAAACCAGTGATACTGTATTGAATAGTTGATATATTGACACTAAATACTTTTATTCACTTCCCCTCATCTTGGACTCTAAAAGACTGCTTTGTGCATTGGCGGCACTAAATGGCAGTGAAGCCTTTGAAATTTTATATGGACATTTTGTGCTTATAGCCCATTCGCTCTGTGATGTTTTACATGGAAGGCAACTAATGGGGTGAGCCTGGAAAAAGATTGTTGATTGAAGTTGATGAGTCTATCTAGAAGATAGTTAAAAAGGTATGTTGTGTAATTTCCTGCAGGGCGATTTTCCACCAGTGACCCCAGTGACACCGAGGTAATATACAGCACCTCTTTGTGAGGATGGTCTGCACAGTTTATTCTTACACATTGAGTGATTTAGGGTGAGAATTACATTTTGATACTACTGCACAGAGTAGTTAAGCCACAGTCCTTATTACTGAATGTTTCTGGTTCAATTCCAGATCAGGACTAAAATGTGTATTAGTAATAGTAGTATTTCTATATTATTATTATTAATATCACCTTATTGTACCTTATTATTATTAGTAGTAGTAGTAGTAGTGGTGGTGGTGGTAATAGAACTCATTGGCTTTTGACTGTTTTGAATGAAAAAATATGGCACCCCTATATGATTTGTGTAGGTCGGAAGAGTGTTTGTCACAGACCTGTTATGCAAACTTCAGATAAGCCCTTTATTGGTTGACCTAGTGGCTAACATCAGTACCGTTTGTTTTCCATGTGAAATCCCACATGCAAGAGGTATGTGGACACAAATTGAATGAAAACACTTCCTTCCGATGGCTACTTATACCCTTACTGCCAAGGTAAAAGAAAGGTTTGTATGGCTCCTCTCAGCTATCATGTCTTCTTGCCTAAACAACAAAACCATCAGTCACCACCAGTTTAATCTTCATGACGAGACAGTTTGAACCTCCTCTGACATCGAAGGTCTAACAGTTATTCAGCATTTTACATACTGTATACATTTCAGCAATTTCAGTAATTGTCTACCACACACATTACATTACATGACATTTATTTAGCTGACACTTTTATCCAAAGCATCTTACAATAAGGGCCTTATAACCAAGACTTGCAAGAATCATGCTACATTTAGAAACAATAGGAGAGAGATTTCAATCTGCAACAGCAGGTGAATTTCTGCTGTCCTGATGTCAATGGGATGCTCGTTCCACCCTTGTGGAGCCAGGACAGCAACTGGTCATGATTTTGCTGTTGCATTCGGGATGAGCTGCAGAGGTTGGATAGCACAAGCAGGCAGACCAACCAGGAGTGAGTTGCAGTAATCCAGAACCTGTGCCGAGTCCTGGGTGAAGAACGGACGTGCCCTCCTGATGTTGTGGAGAATTCATCTGTAAGAGTGGCTTGTCGCAGAGATGTTGGGAGCAAAGGAGAGCTGGTCCTGCAGTGTCACATCCAGATGCCGTAGAGTCCAAGACCAGGATTTCATTCAATGGTAATGAGGTTGTGGATGGGAGATGTGTTCTGGAAGGAAGAGCAGCTCTGTCTTTTTGAGGTTGATAGATGTCAAGCAGACACACAGAGATCCTTGTTAGTTGCAGACTGGGTGTCATCTGAAGAGCTGTGGTAGGACATTTTTTTAACTCAATTTGATCACTTTTACCCCCTGGATTGACTCAGCAACAGCAACAGTTTCTTCTCTGTGTGTTTGTTCAATATGTGTGACAGGCATCAGTAAATACCGCTAAGAGGTCACTGGAGTTTCACTGCAGCTGTCCTCAAATGCAGCAGAACGAAAAAGAGAAGTGGTTGGGAAAGAAAAAGAGGCACATGGCCAGTGACTGCGAGCACTTGAAATCTTGTTACAGGCCAAAAGACACAAAAAGATGTTAGAACTGTTGCAGAACTTTATCATAGATATTAGTAGTTGTCAACTACTTTTTTCAATTAATTGATTGGTCCATGTCAGTTTAGTCCAAAAATCCAAAGATTTTATATATAGTAGGGATGCACCGACACCACATTTGTTCAGACCAAATAAATGTACAAGTACTTACATTTGGGTTCCTGCCGGTACTGAGTATCAATATGAGTACTTAATACTATTACAGTTCTAACAATGACTTTAATTGACATGTTTCATTTTCATCAGATGTTCCTCACCTTTGGACTGTAACAAATTAAAAGTTGTAAAGCGTTATCGGGTGTAGTATCGGAGTAGTTTTACGACGTGAGATCAGTATCGGACCTGATACCGCCATCAGTGCATCACTAAGGTATAGTGCTATACGTCATATTTGAAAAGCCAGAACCAGAGAAGGTGAAGCATTTGTCCTGAAGAAGTAAATTAAAGTAGCAGTAATACTAGCTGTAGTAGTAGTAGTAGTAGTAGTAGTGTAAGTAACTGAATCAGTTTTATGGCGAATTGTTCATGGTATCACTTACAGAAGAAGCAACACTGTGTGACTCCTGATTCCAGGAGACAGATAAAAAACTTGACCACACATGTTGAGATGTTATCCAAAAGCACCCAGCAGGACATTAATACCAGGGTCAGGTTGGACGTCTCCTGCTGGGAGAGCGCAGTGGGAATGCAAACGATGATAACACACAACACCGCGGTCCATTATAGTGAGACAGTTGAAAGAGGACACAAGAGAGCTGACATGTGGATCTGTTTAGCTACACACAGCAGGTCTGACTGTGTTTTCATGAGATACTCTTCAGCTCCACTGAAACTCACAAGTCCTGAAAACAGTTACAGGTTAACAGGAATGAAGGGTTGCCCCCTTCTCCCTTCCCTCAAACAACTGAACAATATTTATCCACATTTTAGACCATTTAAAACAAATTACATGCACCTTAGAGCGCTGCTAACCATTTTTCAAAACACCCTGTTCCCATTTTCCTCTCCTTCCTTGCTGTTTGCTTTTCTTCATTTCATCACAGTATCAAAATTAATCTGCAGAAACTTGGAGCATGACGACTATTCATCACAGTGGACATATTTACTTCTATTTTGTGTCAAAGTGTGGTCCAGTATGGTTCTGTGAAATGATAAATGATGCAAAGACGAAAAAACAATCTGGTTGTGTTTTCAGCACGATTTTCTGAAGCTTTGTTCCAGGTTGGATGTTATGCAGAGTTTATGGAGAGAAACTCGTTCCATATTATGCTGTCATACAAGGAATTTTGCATTACTTTAAAGGGCTAGGACGCATATGTACATTGAAAAAGGTTTTTGTTCGCTTTAATCATTCCTCATGTTCATACTGGCCGTGCAGAGATCCCTTCCTAATGCACTTGCAGCATAAGCGATGGGGGATATGAGGTTTGAGGTTTGGTTCACTAGACCTGATCTTCATATTGCAATGCCACCTAAAGGAAGCCCACACAACAATTCAGAGAAGACAATCTCCATGGCTCAAGTAAACTGACGACTTCCTGTCGTGAGACGGCTTCAAAATAGTAAAGAAAGTCACGTTTCCTGCAAGTGTAAAAGAAAAAGCCACGTAAACGTTTTGAAATGACACCTGTGCACGTTCGCTTACATGCAGCCCTGAAAGGCCGCATTCCAGCTCTTCTCTTCACATGCAAACCTCCTACCACTGCTGGACTGAGCAGCTGTGTGTGTGTGTGTGTAAACTGTGTATACAAAAAATGTGCACTGCGTTCTCACAGGTAATATGTGTGAGTTTGTATTGCTATCTTTTTGATGACCAGTTTCACTGTAAAACAATTGCAGAGAGGATATTTCTGTGTTGTAGGGACATTTTGGCCGATCCTCACTGCTTCAAAGGACTGTTTGAGGGTTAATAATTGGTTTTAAAGTTAGTTAGAACTAGGTTTAAGTCAAGGCTAGGGTTAGGGATTTGGTTGTGATGGTTAATGTCGTGGTTAGGGGCTAGGGAGTGCATTATGTCAATAAGTGCCCTCAGAAGTATAGAAAGACAAAGATTTGTGTGTGTGTGTGTAACACAACAAATGAGGTGCGTGAGAGTAATGGTGTTCTGGTCTTTGTCAGTACCAGCAGCTTCTTATAAAAACAAAGTCTAACTTCTCAATAAAACATTTGTTTTTGAGGTTTAAACAGACAATTAGGACAGTTTACTTATGCAATATTGTTATTATTGAGTTATGATATCGCTCTTAACAAAGTGAAATCATAAAATCTTAAATGACACTTTTAACACAGTGATAAAAACCAAGAAGACACAAACATTATTCAAGTATGGATGAAAGAAAGCCAGAGGAGAGAAGTTGGAAACTGGAACATGGTATCAACCTTTTCCAAACAGCTGGTGATCATTCTGCTGTATCCCGGTCAAAACAGACACTGTGATCATTAACTGTGTGTCAAGTATCGAATGTTTCCACCATTGTGACCTCAAATAACCTGCATCCCACCTGCTCTGCACTGCTCTTTTTATTTTGTAAAATGTTAGTAAAATTTTAATTTTGTCAAATTAACTATCAAGTAACTGAAATAAGGAAAAAAACGACACTACTTATTTTATTAACATAAATAAAAGACTAAATGTTTACATTGATTTTTATGACGGGTGGAGTAGTAGTGTTGTTTTTTTCCTCGTTTCAGTTATTTGACAGACAATTTGACAATTCAAATGACTGGATTATTGTTATCAGTATTTATTATTGTTTTATATGTTGTTAGCAGGGACAGTGCACATTAATAAAACATTGCTGTAAATGCACCAGTAAATACGGCAAGAGGCTAGTTTTTGAACTCACATTCTGAACCACATACAGTTTTAGGGCCAAACTCTCCAATCTGCACATTTTAAAAAGCATCTGAAGCATCTTTTTGGTCTTAGTAATTATTAACTAACATGTATCTGTTAAATAACATATTACTTATTAACTAACACACATTAAACCCCAGAAAAGCAGAAATTGTATCTACCTGTGTTCAAGTGGAGTTAAATGCGACAGGATTAGATCAGAGTTTCACTGCAGCCATCCTCGTGTAGAGAAGAGAAGAAGAGAAGTGGTAGGAAAGAGGTACCTCATGGCTAAAAACGTAATTTTTTTGGGATGCAACTAACTTTTTATCAATAATTGTACAAATTATTTTCACCATAATTATTTTGTCTAGAAAATGTCATGATAGTTAAAATTTCCCAGAGCCCAAAGTGACTTCAAATGAATTGTTTTGTCTGACTAAGGGTCCAAAAACAAATATATATTTAATTTAAAATGATATAAAACTGAGTCAAAGCAGCAAATCAATTATTTGAGAAGCCAGAACCAAAATATTTGGTGATTACTAATAGTTTCTGCCCTAAAACAGGACACGCAGATATATCCAATAACAAATGGGGGGAAATTTGCAAAATAGTTGCACATGAATCTTATTCAATCTTAAGATGATGTTGAATGTGAATGGACAGTGTCAACACATTACAGCCTAAAGGCAAAAAGCAAATAGAGCCGTTTTATTGATATCTTCGCCAACATGTGACAACTATCACCGCTAAAATTATACTCATATTCAGCTATTGTCCTCAGACAAAATGTGTTTTGGGGGAATGTCACACGGATAAGACTACTACAGATAAATACTTTAACCAAGTAGTTTTAGTGGCCTAAATATAACCATATGTTAGCCACAGGGAGGACAAATCAGACAAAGCTCCAACAGTGTGTCATTGAGCAGTTCACTGACACATTTGGAAGTTTCAATTTGTGAAACCACACTGACAAAAAAAAAATGGGGGTCATCTGATGTGAAGTGCTCCACTCAGCTCATCATATAAGAGACAATAAAACAAAAGAAAATGAGGTTCTCAGTCTCTCGCTTTTCAAACACAGCTCACTGGACTTCCACCCTTATCATAATTACACCCATGCGGCTGAGCTTGCTCCAAGGTCTGCCTTCAATTTTCATTAAGAAAGATTGTTTTTTTGTAACCAAATATAAGACATGGGCTTCACTCACTGACAGTTGTACTTGGGCAAACAGGGACATAGGACGGCCAAGACGTGAGGACGAGCTCCAGTATTGCTGCAGATGTAGATCTGGTGGGACGCCAGCCGCAGAGGGGGGGGGTGTAATGAGCTGTCTACGAACACTGGCCAGACGTGACTTGCTCATTAAAGCTCCATCTGAGGGCAGTGTTCACATCGCGTGACACTATACAGACCCTTTCGACCCGCGTGCTGTCTCAATACAGGAGCCGAATCCTCTGAGGGAGTCATAAATCAAACATTTCCAGGTTTACTGGCAGCCACTTCAACACAGGACGGATAACTGGCAAACAATCCCGCAGTTAGGTAGGTAGGTCAAAACATCCATTACAAGTTTAATTCATCTGTTGTCATTACACCACATATGTAACATCTGTTTTTCTCTCGTTTTACACTGGTTTGGCCACTTCAACACGAAGACCTGGTAAATATGACGTAGCTGAACAATACTTCCTGACTGCGAGTTGATGAGGATCACCTGAATGCATTTATCTAATGACAGTTCAACAAATTACAGAATGTGAAAGGCTGCAAGCCTTTTTTTGGGCAGTTTCTTGGCCTCAGCTAAAGGAGTCCCGTTAATTTGGACAGCCCAGCTCATTAATGGTGCACTCCACCCAAAAGTCTGGACTTCAGGGGATCCTGCTCCTAAACTGGGGCACTGCTCATATCCTAACTGCACTGGATGTTTTCTATGAAATACAAAAAATAACATATGGGTTAATCCAACACAGTCACACAAACTGCCTCTCAGCTATATTACTGATTGCCATTTTGATTTAGCTGACAAATCCTGCTTTCAAACCAGATCAGGCGCCTGGGCTCTGTAGGCTGTATTTAGTGCACTTCCCTGGTGTCGAAATAAGGGACGCTGGCCAGATTTCAACATCCAAAGACCAATAGATGTGCGGTAAGATAATTTTCACTTCCAAGTTTTTTGTGTTTGTTTGTCTTTTCAGAATTTCAACTCTGCTGGAAAATCGCTATAAAACAGCCTGATCTTTTGGACTCCTTGATGAAGGTTTGAACTTTGCTTTTAGGTCCAGCTTGACCGTGCAATGACAATAAAGGCAACTTAATGGTGTATAAAGCTGAGGTTGGAAGTTAAGCAGTACAAATACTTTTTTTTAGGTATCTGACCTTTACTTAAGTATTTATTTTTCGTAAAACGTTTTACTTTTACCCCTTACATTTTTACACAAAGATTTGTACTTTCTACATTTTTTTAAAACAGGCTTGTTACTTGAGTTTTAATGCATCTGCACAAAATTAACAATTTTACTTATTTATTTTTTCCATCATTGCATGCCATCGATACCAGTGCGTACGCATGACAGGCGTAGCAAGACGATAAAAAAACAATAGTGGGACAGGATGGAAGGACCCAGTCTAAGAAAAAAATGTGACATTGCTGCCGTACACACAGCAAGAAGACGAACCGCAACAGTGATGTCTAAAGCAGTTTACCTGTCATGGCTGTCTGACACGGGCTAAAAGTAGACAGGGAAAAACTGTCTCTTTCTCACGCCAGACAGGTGGCCTTCTCAACCACAAATGTTACGAAAAAATAACAGATGTTACAAAAAATGCTTGTTTATTCATGAACTGAATCAATGTGATACCAATAAATAAATTAATGCATTTGTAACAAATGCTCTAATGAAATGTGAGCAGACTTACAATTTAATCATTTCCAGGGCATTTTATTTATGGCACAGATTACTTTTTATTGAGTTATTTTTTTGGCCTTTAATTGCCTTTATTTGATAGATACAGCTGAAGATAGACAGGAAAGGGGAGCAGAGAGGGGATGACACTCAGCAAAGGGCTGCAGGTCGGATTCGAACCCTGGGCTGCTGCAGCAAGGACTCAGCCTTGGTAGATGGGTCGCCAGCTCTACCCACTGAGCTAACTGGGCGCCTGGTGCAAATGACTTTTAATTATCTAAATCATTTTATTGCAGGAAAACAGCCATTTTTATAACTGGGGCGGAAGGTATTTACTTCAGGACGGTTAGGGATGGTGGTGAAAAAAAACGTTAAGCCAGAACTCTGCAGCAAAAGCTATAAAATGCCCGTATTTCAAAAAAACAGTCACATCCATTTGTTCTCCGCTGGAGCTGCCATGGGCCATTACGGTTGTGTGTTTATTTCAACATCTGGTATTTTATTGCTCGAAGCTGAGGGACAATAAATGGTGATGTACCGTTAAAACCTGCAATCCTTTTCCCCTATCACAGTTTCATTTAGTGTTTGAATCACAGGGGCTCATCTCAACCCCTTAAAAGAGTTTATGTGAAAGCAGACTCGGTGCATTAGTCTGAGAGTGTGACAAAAGTGATCATTATAAATCTCAATGCCTCATTTTTTCTGCGTATGCATCAGTTTACATAAGAAATAAAACTCCTGCTGATATTTAAACAAGGAACAGAAGAGGCTGTTATAAAGTCTATGATCTGTGACAGTGCCATTTAAATTTCTCCAGTTGGCTTCTTTGTTTCTTTCATTTTTTTTATTTTAAATACTAGTAGTTTGCAAATATTGGCTTGACTAAAGAAGTGCCATCACTGACTTATTCACCCTCAACCAAAGCCAGTTGTTTTTGCTGTGCGGCAGCACCATGTCTCATTCTAATATCACAGTCCTAAAGTGTTTTTATCCATGTTTTAGTCCATAACACAATGTCAAAATGGAAGCTAACCCTAACATATGCAAAGCTTGGGTTGTGCGGAAAGTGAACCCTCGCAGACAGCTAACTGTTTCTTCTTGACGGTTCACTGTCTCTTTAATCTGAGACAAAGCAAATGATAAAAAACTTCTTAAATAACACAGTCCAGCTTTAATTACCGTCCTCGAATTTCAAAGCGCTTGTTCTAAAATTATCATGCTCTAACAATAAAGTATATAACATATAATACATAATGTAGACATCTATTAAAGGTTTTTATGTTGCCTAAAGGTTAGAATTTTATAAGGAGAACGGTCTAGACCTACTCTATTTGAAAAGTGTCCTGAGATAACGTTTGTTATAAATTAGTACTATACAAATTAAATTGAATTGAATAGAGCTTGTGCTCCAGTGGAGCTGCTCTGAGACCGTCTGATCAGACTGTGCTTGTACTGGGCAGCTTCCATCAGCATTTCTGTGAGAATGTAAATTGGGCTATTCCACCAAAAAAAAAGGATAAATAAAGTTTAACAAATGTGTCTTTGTGAGTTGCATTTTTTTTATTTCTGCACACATGTAAATGTGGGTTCAGATCTGAGCTGAGTGGAATTTTCTAATCATCTAATGAGGCTGAAAGTACACTGTGATAATTCCTTTCACAAACCTGTGTCATGTCATGCTCTGTCCTGAGAGGACGTTAAATGAGAATAAGTGAAAACACTTGTGTTTGTGACTTTACGTAAGGGATTTCAGCACCCGGCAGGTTCTGTGTAACACATACTGGACCCCCATTAACCACCTGTCCCGCAGATGTTTCTAGGTTCTCTCTGAAAACTTAAACATGTTCTTCCCACAGTTGAGATGTACAATGAAGCCAGGGGTGGAATAATAAATGTATATTACTGTATATAACTACCTTTTTTGCCCCAAATAATGAACAATGATGACATGGGAAAGCTACTTCCACACCGGCAGATAAATACACGTTGTAACAGTGAGAGAGGGAGAAGCAAATGTTTAATCAGCAGCCATTAAAAGAAGTTGTTGCACATGAAAAGTTCATATTTTTTACACACTTTTATTAAAAATATATAGCAATGAAATAGTTCTGAGTGGGCTAAAATTGTATTACTGTTGATGTATGTTTGAACCCTCAGTTACAAAGACGTAACAATGTATATAAGTATGTGTCTGCTTGTGCATACATGCCAAATATGCAAAGGTATACATGGATATGTATGTTTATATATTACTCGCACGCCAGGTACTGTTAAGTACTTGCACAATATGCCATGAATCAATTTAATTATTTTAAAATCTCTGTATGTATACATATACACATACATGTATACACCAAAATGTGCGAGTGAATTATCTTAATAATTGATTAAAATAGCCAACTAACACTCAAGAAGATAATTATTGACGAGGAAGTTTATTATTTGTATATTATGAATTTTGCTTTCTGTTTACATGCTTTGTTGCTGCTCTAGTTGTACCACCAGCCATATGTAGTGACTTATTGTTATGTTGCATTTGTACACATCTGTAAATGTCATTTAATAACATAATGTGCTGCCCAGAATCCCTGCAGAAAACATGAATGGACAGAATTGTGATGTATTGGTTAAAATAATAACTTTTCACATTTGTTTCACATTTGTGTGTGTGTGTGTGTGTGTGTGTGTGTGTGTGTGTTAATGGATGGGAGATGAGGTGTTGATTTCCCATGACAAATCTCTTGTTCGTCAGGTTACTGGCATTTCAAAATAATCTTTTCTCTTTGTTAAACTTTAAACTCTCCCACCGCGGGGAGGAAAGAAAACTGCTGCCATAAATTAAATACTCAGAGCCCAAGAGTCTGCTGTTAGTGTGCTTTACCCAGGAACTAAATGGCTTTTGTCCATACTAGCTGCATGTAAAAGCTTCCCAGAATTTCCTTCGCGGTGGGATTCCAAAACACTTCTGAGAGACCGTGGTTCACACACAACCCCGAGTCAGATCACCCAGTGCTCAGGAGACGTCCTTATAAAGAGCTATTTAATAAAGAAACAAACAACTCAACCACCGTTTAAACATAATTGACACTTCATCTGATTTTTGGATTACCTAAATTAAGTGAAAAAAATGCACCTTTTCTATAAGACATTGTTTCCATACACTACTTGTTAACTCTGAGACATCTAACTTCTGAAAGAAATCACAGAGGAGTCTGAGGTCATCTTTTTACAATTCACTTGGAAATAGAAACCCTGAGTTTAATATCTGAAAAGCCCTGTTATCGTTTACCTTTTTGATTGAGGTAGAGAAAAAAGGTAAATGATAAAAGACCAAACTTCTTAAACGTTCCTTTCTAACACTGAGCCTCTTTTTTTACATGAATATTTGAGGGTTTAAATAAACAAATTGAAGGCTTAAATCCTATAATCTTGCAGATCAAAGTTTCAAAGTCAATGTTTGAGGCATTAATTCAGACATTTAATGGATCCTGATTTTTAATGAAGGGTGTCTGTGTAGTTTATGGGCCAATGGAGCTATTTTGAAGCTTTTTACAAGACGTTTAGTGATTGCGTTTGATGTTTGCTACCATCTTCTTAAAGGAAATGTTCTTTAATCCTTAACGCAAAGCTTTTTGGTTTGACAGTTTTTTTTAATTAAGATAATATTGAAAAAAAAACACACAAATGTGAATTTTAGAAAAGCAGAACACATGTAAATACTTCATTAAACTTTAAAAGGTCAGAATCTGCACCTCATTTTCTACACGTTGAGCACAAGTGTGCATTTTTTTTCTCAGTCAACTAATCACTTGTATATTCCGTAAATTTAATCTCTCAACACAATGGTTTAAATGCTGTTCCAAAGCCTTTATTACATTATACATGGAGATTTAATCCATTCAATTTGATTTCATGCATTTTATTCTTGTCTAAAGACTGTCAAAATTAAATATTTCAAGGGTAAGAAGTATTCAAATCAGCCTTTAAAACCCACCACATTATTTGTGCGGGACGGTAGAATGTAAACAACTTGAGTCATCAAAACTCCCTCCTACCCAGAAACAATACTGCGTACGTGATGTAGGTGTCTGTAATGTCATTCATGAATATGATAAGTTGTTTACTATATAATCTATTTCTCTTGTTATGACTCGCATGTTGTTGATCCAGTCTTTCTCTGGACCGAGCGCTCGCTTGTGTACAGGCATACCGACTGTACGTCAAGAAGATTTCACACAAGCGATCGTATGGCTGCTGGTTTGGACAGACAGATAGAATCCGCAGCCTTCTCAGTCGCTGTGCTCAAAGTTTAAAGTTGATCCATGTTCAGGACGCCTACCAGTTGCATAAGCCGAGCTCCGGGAAGTAACGGAGGGTCTGGACTAAAGATGAGTCTCCAGAGAGGGACACACCATCAAAAACTGTTGATATGTTACTTCGACTCCTCTAGCACACACACACACACACACACACACACACACACACACACACACACACACACTGACATCCAAGTTTAAACTAGCCGTTAAATGAGAACAGTGTGGGGCGGCTGCTTTTACTGGTCTCTGCTGAAAACACATCCAGTTAATGGGTTGCCAGAGCCTGTTCGCGCTGCTCATCACGCGATATATAAAGTGCTGTTTTGTCAGGATTTCTCACTGTGGACCGACCAAGTGTTGTTTCTGGACAGCGTGAAATATATCTGGGCCGCAGCATGTCAGTCCAAGCATCAGATATTTTGTCTTTGTTTAACCTTGAAGTGAAGCCAAACCAGCTTGAGGAGTTGTGGGCGCCGTTCACACTGCAGCTGATGAGCTGAGCTTTCTTTTCTGCCCTCTCATGTGGAGATCTGGTGGTTTCTGTTCAGAGTAAAGGGCTGAAACCTGTAGGGAGTCACAGCTTTCAGTTCTGGCTTTAACTGCATTTGTGGTACAAAATTTGCAAAGGGGACACGAATGCAGCACTGAAATGATTAGCCAGGTTTTCAATTAGTCGATCAACACATCATTGTTGGTCACTGGTACTTTTACTCTTTTCTGACATTTCATAAACTAATTGATTAATCTATTATCTCCAAAAAATAACTGACAGTTTATTGATACTTAAAATAATTGCTAGTAATAATTTCCAGCAGCCCTTATTATGTTATTCACTTAAGAAGCTGGACGTTTTCCTCCTGGATTCAAACTCGTATTCTCTAAACTCTCTGGCTCATGCAAATGTTTTATAGCCCCAACAGCAAAGCTGTCAGGTTGTTATGTGGTTGTGAGTTTGGCTCTTTTTGCATTCTGTTTGCGGTCCTCCAGTCACAGCTATCCATTTTGCAAACAATAGTGATACATTGTAGATGTCTTGAATGTACCTTTCTGAGCTTCAATTTAGTATTTTTGTAAAAATGTACACTATCATTGAGAGACCCTGCAGTGCTGAGTGATCAAATCAACCTGTGCTTACAGCTGTCTTACTGTACAATAATAGCATGACTCAGCAAAACCAAAGACAGTCTGATATATGGGTTTCATATTGTACTAAAACTAAACTAAAAACATTCACACTGACACGTGTTTCTATTATTTTGTCCACCCTATTTATATAAATGATGGCAGGCTAAATAATAGAAACAGCTCTGTAACAACACATTATGTAACCTGACAAAATGTAATAAATTGTTACTTTATTATGTAATAACACCCATATTTTAACAATCTGCCACATTGTAATAAACAGCCTGAACTCACTGTCTGATTCATTTTCCAACATTTTGTATATTGTGGTGGTTATTACAAATAGTGGGAGTTTTTGGGGACTTTTTTTGTGAACGTGAAGGTGAAGGCCCTGCCTTTTTTGGGGGCCCCTGTCTTTTTGAGGGGGCCCTATCAAAAGACTATTGCTGTAGTCATTCCTGCTAGAAATAAAAGCTGATCTGGTTCCTGCTGTTATGTGGCTGTTCGGATTAAGATCAGAGTCAACTATAAAGCCAGTCTAATTTAATATTTGGGAAGTTTAATATAGGTTAATTGTTAAAAATAATGTGTACAGATGAAGACATCCATTTTGGTTTGTTATTACATAATTCACCATATTATTACATTTTCATCATATAAAAATGAAACTTTTTGTAATAACTACCAAAATATGTCATAATATATTACAAAACACAGAAAAAAGTTTTATTATATATTGCGTTTATGCTGTTTATTACTAAATGCAGCAGATTATTACAAAATGTGTTACTAAATAATGTGAGTAAGAAAGTAAGAAAATCTATGACATTTTGTCGAGTTATTACATAATGCAGTGTTATACAGTTCAACAGCACAAACTACAGCCTCTTAAACGTTCATACAGTTGAAACAACAGTTTCAATGAAAACTGACTAGTCTAAGGTATGATTGTGTGTTTATGCTTTCAGGAGCACAAACTCACCGGACGCATTCTGCCTCCAAACAATAACGTAATCCTACAAAATACTGTCTCTGTGCATCTTTAGAGTTTGTGAGATTCAGATGTAATGCAAATAATCAACCAACCGGGAATCAACAACATCGAAAAAAGAACACTTTATAAAGCAGCCGTCCAGAGGAGGACAGTGATCCGATGCAGCAGTAGAGATCAAACAGCAGCATGTGCAATCTGGCGCCTTTCGGAGACTCATTTCGGGATCAGTGGGCTGAACTGATAATTCCTGCCAGGCCAATTGTCACCACTGATAAAGCAAACTACACCCACAACAACACATCAGACACAATATGAGACTTTAAGAGACAGTTTCCGGAAACTCTTCAGTTAACAGGATCCAGCCCTGCTCCTTTTGATTTCGCTCCAAGTCTTGAAAAAGGTATTTACACTCAACAAAAGAGGACAATGTCAATTTCAGGTCTTAAACATATACACTCTTTGCTACTCGTTAGCCCTTTGTTTACTCATTGTGGCATGAACAGTGACCTGTGCAGTGGTCTATGTGTTTCCATGTAATGTTTCCCCCACCACTTATTCAAGAGACAGCAGAGCAGGGTTATATAACAACATACCCAACTAATATGATAGCTTCCTCTGTTTTGGATTCTTTGGCTCCTGTCCCTCAGAGGTCAGTCAAGGAGTTGCAATTGGTCAACAATTGGTGCAATTTGCATGTCAAAATTCACCAAAGCTGAACTTGACCAGTGCGGATGTACTTTGCCTCAGAAAGCAAATCCCCTGATTGCTGTAATTTTGCTGAAATGAACTGATTTTGAACTGGTTCTGAGTTTACATTGCTGAGACTGACAAATTCTCATTAAATGGGACCACTGAAGCGTTACAGAAAGGGTGCCAATGCAGGGGACTCATGAAAAAACGAATGTGGCAGAAAAGTTTGGCCTGGCTCGGTTTTTGCCGCTAATGTAATTTATCCGGTTTTCCTGTAGCGCGGTAGGAGTGTTTTTATCTTATTAAATGTCGCCGAGTCAGCAGAATCGATTCATGGAAAAACAGTGAACTCTGAACTTGTGCAAGGATTCTGTTATTCTGTTTCTTAGGATGAAACTGAGGCAGAGACACTTCTCACTGGGAAGCACTTCTTTTAAAAATTGAAGACAATTTTTTAGAACTAAAACTTTCAAACACGAGAGAGCAGGAGAGAAGCGCAGATACCGAATCAGATGCAACATCTGTTATGATGGTTCGTCATTTTAACACAATTTTCACTTCGTATTAGTGTCAGCTGGGTTTTTGAACATCAATGTCGTCAGCCAGCCCTCAACTGCCGCACAACGTCATGGCAACGCTGCTCGGTGACTTGATCTATCTATGGATCTTTGGTCAAACTAAATTAAGTACTAAAGGTTCAGTTTGTGCATTTATGACGCAACCTGGTTTGAGATTTGGGGTGGGAATCCCACAATTAGATTCTGATTCTTGTTTCCATACTTGCAAAGTATATTCAATTCAATTTCAATTCAATTCAATTTTATTTGTATAGAGCCAATTCATAACAGAAGTTATCTCAGGACACTTTTCAAATAGAGCAGGTCTAGACCGAACTCCTTATATATATATATATATATATATATATATATATATATGTGGTCCTCATTGTAACTTACAGTTGTGTGATTAATTCTCAACAGTGCTTCACACACATTAAAAAGACAACAATGAATAGAATTCTACAACATGTTGTAATAATGTTTGAATGGATGCTGGTAAGGAGACATTTAAAATAAAAAAAATTAATAATAAATGTCATAGTTATTGTGAAGTGAATTTTCACATTGTGTCATTCTGGTTTGTATTAAAGGTTCAGTGTGTAACATTTAGGACAATCTATTGGCAGATACAGAATATAATATTCATAGGTATGTTTTCATTAGTGTTTAATCACCTGGAAATAAGAATCGTTTCGTATTTCTTACCTTAGAATGAGCTGTTTCTGTCTACAGATGCAGAACGGCTTCAGTTGAACCGCCATGTCTCTACAGTAGTTTGTAGTTTCTCCCTCGCAGTTGGAAAGGGAGGGTGACACAAGTGAGTTGCAATCTACAATTACACGGCTAGATGCCATTGTCAGTCAAGCTAGCAGCCACTGAACCAACTGTGGTAGTGTGCCTGTGTTTGTGTTTCGCTCAGCCTCTGACTGCTCCATCTGTTATATGCATCCAGCATTTCTCCTTTTTCCAAAGCAGATTCATAAAGCCCAATGATACAACCACATCCCTTCCATCTCACACAGACATGTCTTCATCTTAATGCACAGTAAGAAATAACATTGCTACTAACAACAACTAGTGTTTATTCTGAATGAATGCTGCACAAAATTGGAACAGTCTCTGGAACCAAAACTGGAATTAGGCTTCTGCATGTAGAATTCTTGACTTTTCCTGATGATGGTAAGTCCTTGGTACTCTGGTTTGGTCTCCACTTACTCCTGTACAAAATGTTTGGCTCTTTAGCTGCTAGATGTTCCACTTTCTTCACCAGGTACTTTCTAACAATCTACTGATAAAGGTGATACCAGTCCATGCCTTCTAGAAGATTTCAATGTCCCAGACAGATGGGGAAAGTTCCAGTCAAATATTGTTATACTGTGTTTATTGAGCTTGTGTAAGAATTATTGCAATTTTGTGCCCCAAGGTTCAGAGTACAATTCACTCATACACTGCTGTCATGAATATGGACAGCGGTACACATGCATTTTTTAAAATGACTTATGATCAAAAACTAGCGAGTCGACAACTTTGCTAACACAGCCAAACATCAAGCAAGTGCAACAACACAGCCAGCAGCCTATTATGTCTTAAAGCTCTCTAACCCTAACCCACAACTAAAAGCCAGTCTGAGATTTAGTCTTGTGCGACAGCCTCTTCCTTAGTCACTCTCAGTTCGTCTCTGCCATGCTGTCCGTACAAGCTGCTGGGCCCGGTTCCATTGCCCACTCGCCAGGCTCCAGTTCTGGTACGACACCGGCTCCGCTCCCCATCAGCCTTCCCCCTCACCCCAGGCCTGAAAACCTCCTCCGCCCGGTGGTTCAAAGCTGCTTTGCTCATGCATAGCAGTTAACTTACTTTAGCAAGGAGTAAAGCTTTTTGTGCAACAGGAAAATCACAGAGAGCAGCCAGAAAAACCAGAAAACATTTTCTCCATAAAATGTGATTCAGTTTAATCAAAAACGACATAGTTGGCGGTGTGTAACTTTGTGTTGTACAGTGTTTAGAATTTGGCCGACTCGGGAAAGATTTCGTTGAAATGATGAATTTTGCAGGCCTTTGAGGAATTCACAGCAACGGCATCTCTTTTTCGGGATAAATTTAATTATGTTGGACTTGGAAAAACTGAGACTGAGTCAAACAGTAAATCTGCTTAAAAAAAAAGTAAAAGTAGGACCTAAAAGAGGCTAAAAAGCTCCGTAGAGCTGGAGTTGTTTAATTCTAATTTTGATACTGTGAGCAACGTCCTTCACATTACACACAGTCATTCAATCAGCTTTAATCTCAAAATATTGACTGATACAGGTTGACACATTGATCCTTTTCCTTTCTTTTTTTCTCTAAAACACAGGCTATTAAACGACTTCAAAAACACACTGACTCTGCGTCCATGGATGTTTCTTATTTTCTTCCCTTTGTTGTAATGTTGTGTTGTGTCGTGTTGTCCCTAGAAGCTGCTGATTTTAATAAACCTGAACTTCAAACCAATTTATGTCATTAGTTTCCTGCATCAGGTTCTCAGTAACTGTGTGGTGCTTTGGGGGAATTGTCCCACACAGCTCTTAGACTTAATACAAAAAAAAGGGGGGAAAGATTGAACGAGCAGAGAAATCACAGGACAAACTGTGCAAGCCAAGAAACAAACACAACCGACTTTGAAGGTCCAGCATGTCTCTGGACTTCTTTTTAACCTTTTTCTTTTAAACTCTTTTATTCATCAAATAAAACCTGCGCAGTCATTGTTGGTGGAAGGATTTCTTCAATATGTTTTCTATCATGGAGGCCTGCCACGTTAACGCTGAATCATCCTGTTGAAAAACTCCGTAAAGTTTTATTTCAACTCTGACTGGCGTTTGCAAGTGAAGAACTGAGGCGGCTTCAACTGTAAAGTCAAGAAGATAAATGGCTCTGAAGGTCAAATATACGGTCACAGCTCCAGCCTTCTGCGTATCGCATTTCATATTTGTGACACAGGGCTTGTAAAATAAAGCCACAAGTTCATTCACTGAACAAGCTTTACATTAAATATTAAATTAAAAAAGGCTGAGGGAGCGTGGTTGTTTATTCCTTGTAGCAAACCATGCTGCACTTCCCTTGTTAGCAATATATTATATATATATATATATTAGATATTCTGTCTTCACAGTGTGGCTAGATTTAGTTTAGCTTCTTCCTATGAGGATTAATTATCAGCTGGTTTTTCAGTGCAGGGAATATGAGGCAGAGCAACCACTGAGGGGCAAATTCCCACAAGGTTTAATGTAGTTTTTACAGACACTAAACCTGCACAGATAAGACAAAAACAAATCACAAAATTGGTGCGCCATGGTATCTCACCTGGTAGAACTGGTGCCCCATGTAAGGCTGAGTCCTTGCTGCAGTGTTTAGGGGTTCATCTCTGACCTGTGGCCTTGTGCTGCGTGTCATCTTCTCTCTCTACCCCTTCCTGTCACTCTACAGCTGTCATTATCCATGAAATGCTGTAAAAGCCCAAAAGAAATAAATACATTTAAAAAAAAACATGAAATTGGTGCCCCATGTACCAAGGCTGAGTCCTCGTTGCAGTGGCCAGGGGTTCGGGTTCGACCCCTACCCTTTGCTGCGTGTGATCCCCTCTCTCCCTTTCCTATCTTGAGCTGGCCTGTCGAATACAGGCAAAAAATATAAAAGAAAATATAGAAGAATAAATAAAGTGCTGTAATTAACAAAGCACACACACAAAGTAACTGCTGTGAGGAGACGACGGTTACACACAAAACCACTCTCCATGTACAGAGAGGTCTGAGTGACAGCACACAGTTAAAGCACCCCAAATAACAAAGACTCTAAGAAAACACTCAATACAAAGTTCTGTTCGTTCTGATTATATATTAACGCCCCCATGTTCTTTCATTTGTTTCTGTTTGTGGCTTGTCTCTTATTTTTCTGTGATTTATGCTGCTTTCACATGGATCCAGGTAATAAAACTACAGATTTCTCTTGGTTTGAACATTGTTGGAAACATTTGGGACGATGTTAATACACAACTTTACAAAATATAGAACATAGGTTGAGTGTTTATAGACATTTTAATGCAGAAATGTTACATATTATAGCTTTAATAATGCAGGTGAGTGGACCCAGAGAGCATACAAACATAGATTTAACGCTCAACAGTAATGCTGCAGATAATCCACAGATCTCTTCAGTGGAGGCAGCTGCAGGATCTCTTGCGCCATCCTCCATACGCCAGCAGTAAACAGCTCTTCACTAGTGTTGTCTGTCTTTTTTCCATGTAGGTGGTCATGGTGGTCTAAAAACCATCTAGACACCCTAATGTAGCATAATAGTTTCATGTGCACTCGTATAGAAGGATACACGATGCAACCTGAATAAACCCGAGGCAACAGCAGAAAGTGCTTCCATGTTTTCAGGAAATCGGTGGTTCCCGTTGTTTGGTGATGGAGTGACTACTTGTTGCTAACTGGACAGTAACTGTATTCGTCCCATCCCCTCTGGTCTGATGTACTGCAGACTATGGGGCCTCTCTTTTATGAAGTATTTTATACTCCAGCAGAACAGGGTCATGTAAAGTTGGACGGAGCAACAAAGCTTTTATCATATTTTCCTGTACTTTCCCACAAAGGTCAGCGCTGTCAGAGACGGTTTCTGATTGGTCACTGTCACATATTTGTGTTCAAAGTCAAACTCCGTGCAGATTTACTCACTTTTTCCATCCAAATCTGTTGATTTCATCCTGACATAGCATCTCACAGCATCCAATGTCTAATGCTATCAATGTGTCCAACAGTACGTTCTTCCAAACGCAAATTCAGTTCTCATACAAATCTAATCTATTAGTTTCTTTAATGATGTATATTTAATTACATGTTAAAGCCGCACACCCAGTCTTTAAACGAGTGTTGAGCTCCTGGACTAAAGACAGGAAGTGGTTAAAACAAACTCTCTGAATGTGATTGTTGCTGCTGATGTCTCAATGAAGGTTTTTTAGGTTTTACCACACACAGTCGACAGCGGCACACAAGCTCAGAGTGTGGAGATTAGAGAACACACACTGCCATCTGCCGGTGAGAGGAGTGTGGTGAAACAAAGCTGATGAAAGCAGAGTGTGTAAAATACATTTACACACTGATGGCTGATGGTTTTATTCTGTGTAACGGGCTGTTAACGTGTGAATGAGGCCGTGAAAGTCCCTATCCAGAGCCAGTGTTTGGTTTGTCCTTTCTGGGCTACTGTAGAAACGATCCGTCTGCTAAAAACGGCTTATTCTAAAGGGAACAAAAACACGATGATTCCTATATTCAGGTGATTATACACTAATGAAAACATACCTATGAACATTAAATTATATTTATACTATACTAAGTACCAAAAGTAAAAGTAGTCATTATGCAGAATGGCCCATTTCAGAACAATTTCTATATTATTACATTAGAATTATTGATGTTGATGATTCATGTGTGCATCACTAATGTAGCAGCTGGTTAATGTGAGGCCAGTATTAACTACTTTATATACTGCTAGGCTGCTTGAGCCATAAAAAAATACTACAGAATTTATTAGTTGATTACATTTTGGATTCTTAATCTGAATCTGCAAAGTAACTACATGTGGCAGAGTTCACTATTTTCCTCAAAACTGAACTTCGGTATAGTACTTAAATGTGCTTAGTTAAATCTTGCCACTGCCTGTATGAACACAGCATGCTGCCTGTATGCAGTATAAAGTACAAATAATGAATTGACCAACTTCATGCTTCATGCACTACGTATCCTCAAGTTTTAAACTGTTATAAAATCATCCGTTTCTCTCTATTATCTTTGATCACTGACACATTAGGCAAAGAGCTGAGGTCAGTTGTTATGTTGGACTATAAGGGCCGAGCTTCCTCCTCCGTTGTTTGCCTCACAGTTTCACCTTACCTGAATGGTGTTTTAAAAGCTGCCTCTACTCCCCCTCCAATTTTTAATCCAATCAGAAGACTTTCAGAGTGGTTCTGAAAATGACTTAAAGTGCTTACATCTATATCAGATCTACTGATCTGACATCTGGTCCGTGTTTTGTCAGCTAATTCGATTTTTATAATAAAGTAGAAGCTCTGATTGATGCCTGAAGGACTCGCACAGCAGACGATCTTATCACCGTGTTCAGCTGGTGGGGATCCTCGTCCTGTTTGGATAGCAGGGCCAGACAGCAGCTTCCCTTTCCAAATATCACTTCACGGACCAGATGACTTAAATATGAGTCAGTAATTTCACTGCCACCAATATTTTTTTTTCTTTTAAAACATCCTGGGCTATTATTCCTACTGGTTATATTTTTACTCAAGGCTACTGCTGATCGTCAAGGTGTAAATAAACCTGAATTTGACTCTGTCAGTTTCCAGTCACTTCAAAACCTGCAGACAAAATCTTTGCATACTTCTCTTCTGAGGACTGAACTGGAGACTACAGTGCCTTGCTCAATGACTGATAATATACATTTTTAAGCATAAGTTCGTTCAGTTCACAGAAATGAATGAAATGCTGAGTTATAGGAAGTATTTTTCTAGTCTATAGTTCTCTTCTAGCCCTTAAAAAGCAGGCCCTGTGACCTCTTGTGCGAGTTGGGACCCTGTCATCAAAATCACTTTATTTGGATGTCATACTGAAAGTGAACACACGTCACGTGAAATGTCCGTAATAATCCCTTGTGACAGTGAAAGTGTATGTGTGGACAACTACAGCAGCAACGTTGTGAAAGGTTGAACTATGAATGTTCTATAAACTGATGGAGCTTTATCAAGAACAGTCTGAAATTAATGGAGTTTGTCTTTGTTTAACTACTCTGGGGATTTGCTTCTAACAGGTCTTGTCGCTGCTTGTGACTGTCGACCCGTCTGCCTTCCACATCTCAGCCATTGACGTGTCAAGTAGAAATGTTATGTTTTTTTTTATTTTGAAAGGAATAAAAATAAAAAAGGTTTCATCGTGTGTCAGTGTGAAATGTTCATTTTCAACTGTCAGTAGGACTTCCACTTTGTCCTACAATGTGTCCTACCACATGGCAATATGAGGAGAAACAATCCGAGTCAACATGGTTTTTTTTATTTTTCATTGTTCAGCTCGACAGTTTCAACATCAATCTATGGTTGGACTCTGTACTTCGGGCTGTAACTGTTGAGAACCGTGGCCACCACTTTAACATCACCTTGATAGGCTACAGTGAAAAATTACAAGGAACTGGGGGGGAGGGGGCTGGCCGTTGCACATGTTCTGGCCCTTCAAGTCAAATTAAATAAAAATCACAATAAAAAGCAAGAAAATGAGGCAACAGAAAGAATAAGACTTTTTTTTTTATAAATCAGGCAAGAACATGATGTGCTTTGGTGGTCGCTTTGGCAGCAGTGCTTCTCTTCCTGGATAATATAACATACCCAGTAACACCGAGCACTTCATGAGCGTCTCCAGTCTTCTCACACAGTTCAAGTACAGTTTTCATTAAGTGCTAACAAAGGGCAGCATTAATACACTGGAATAAGGCCGCTGTACGCTAAAACCGTTTTGCCTTGATTCATTAAGATACAGAAGAAAGATCTGTTCCGGCACCTTCCACCTCGAGCCGCGACAAGACGGAGGAGAGCTCGATAGAAAAGCATCAGGGTTTATTTTATTCCATAAATGGAGAGGGAATGACAAACAAGAGAATTCTCTTTAACAACCGCAGTAGCACTTGATGGTGTTTCAGAAGAGTATCGGTGAGAAAGGAGAGAAAGCCGAGGACTGAAGATATTGGTGTGTGTGTGTCAGAGCAGAGTAAGGTGGTGATGAGACAAACTAATACGTTTTCAGTTGAAATACTGGGTTAGACATTACTTTCGACTTCAATGCAGTTTTCTGTCCTGCTTCAACTAGAAATGAGTGATTGAACTGCTGTTTGGAAGATGGTGTTTGATCTCACCTTAGTAAAACAGAACAAGGTGCTGGTTCCAAACTTCAGTCGCGCCGAATCACTCGGATTGACACCAGATGCAACTTGTGAAATACATTTCTTTAGCATGTGATATGAAAGGCTATTTGAGGAGAAACAAAACAAAACTAAATGGTCTCTATCCCTGAAAAGTTGACATTTGGAAGTCCAAAACCAAAATGGCACCCAGAGGGCAACCTGACCAAACTCTCAAAGTGCTCCCACCCACCAAAACACCGACAACCTTATAGCCACACCTCCTCCTCCTCTTCCTCATCCCCAGCTGGACAGGGGGAGGGGGGCTCAGTAGCGATAGTGGTCTGGTTTGAAGGGCCCCTCGGCGGGCAGACCCAGGTACTTGGCCTGCTTGTCAGACAGCTTGGTCAGCTTCACTCCCAGTTTATCCAGGTGGGCGGCTGCCACCTGCTCATCCAACTGTGGAGACAAAGAAATGAGAGCAAAAATCCTGTTAGATGAAGACAGTTTGCTTGTTTTAACTTTAGTTAATCTAGGCATAAAAAATGTGTTAGACATATTCCATTTCATGATTGTGTTTTGTGTGTGATGCTGTAGGTATAAAAACAAATATCTGCCATACAGCAGATTACAGCAGCGAACCGGCAACTCATTATTTTGATTATGGATAATTCTCATTTAGATTTTTGGTTCGTTATTTTTGTCTTCAAATTGCTTGTTTTGTCCAACTAACTGCCTAAAACTCAATCTGCTCAATCTCAAGCTGGAACAAACCAATGTTTGGCGTTTCTGCTTGATAAATGGCGAACGGAATAGCGCTGTGGTCACAGTCTGAAGTCGTGGTGCTCGTCATACTTTAGTGTCACTGTGTGAAAGTCTAAACTCTAAAGTTCCCACACCGTTTTCTGCTCCATCTCGGATGGAGCGAGATGTTCTGTGGGTATAACCCCGCTCATAAAAGCTCCAATTAATCTCTGGGCCTTTCACTGTTACTCTTTCTGAGCGTGTTAAGCGCCAAATAAACCTTCCATCTGTTCGTTCAGCAGAAGCTGCTCTTCCCATTTGGTTTTGCATCTTTGCTCCGGTTTTAAGTTCCTGCCCGCTTTATGATCCCAGCTCCTCTGATGTAACCGTTCTCTAGAACACTCACTATACTAACATTTACATACAAGTT
The DNA here is from genome assembly GCF_905237075.1 of Dicentrarchus labrax. Classification (NCBI taxonomy): domain Eukaryota; kingdom Metazoa; phylum Chordata; class Actinopteri; family Moronidae; genus Dicentrarchus; species Dicentrarchus labrax. The sequence continues at coordinate 32,045,489 of NW_026136711.1, forward strand.
TAAAGATGTCAAATCTGGGCTTTCCTGTTCCAATTTCTTAACTTTTTTTTAGGCTTAGATGAAAAATCACTTTATGCCAAGATCCCTGGAAGGAAGTTAGACACTAAATCCCTCTTAAATCTGTTACATCAGCTTAATCTGTATTTTAAGTGTACCAGGAGATATTTACAGTTCAAGCCTTGCATTAAAAAAAAAAAAAAACTCATCTTCAACCTCACCATTCACAGGTTGTTGGTAGAAAAACAACCCTTCTTATTAACGCAGGTAGAAATCAAATCTGGCAAGCCAAAACTCCACTCTCCAACTTCACCATGTCAGAAAATAATTATAGTGGGTTTTAATGCAAGGAGAGTTGAAAATCTGACAGCACTTTGCTTCATTCTGCAAGCAGTGGACGTGAACGTGACTTCTTATTAGACGTGTAAAAAGAGATTTTACCACAGCCTGGCCCTGCTGCTGTACTGTAGCTTATGGCAGTTTTACCGTGAGGTCTCTGCAGCTTTTGTCAGCCTGCATCAAGAAACTTGCACTAAATTATGTTTTTATGTAAAATCAAGGAAGTCTTAAATCATTTAAGGCTTTTTTCAGAGTGTTTGATCACAAGCTTTTCATTTTCTACTCGTGTGCAAGGTGTATAAATGCTTTATTATGTTGTGGCTTCTGACCTTCTTGGGCAAGAAGTAGACTCCCAGGGGGTATTTGTCGGTTTGTGTCCACAACTCGATCTGAGCCAGAACCTACAAGAAAGTACAAGTGATGAGTTTCATACAGAAGCAGAGGAACTATAGTGTTATTGTGTTATGTCAAACCAAAACGTTGCATTATAGCATACATTACAATTAAAAGAGAACTTCTAGTTTTAATTACATGTGCTACAGGCATCTTTTGTCTTCTCTGGCTCTCACACACAGTACCTGATTGGTGAAGGAGTTGCTCATGACGAAGGATGGGTGTCCCATGGCACAGCCCAGGTTGACCAGTCTGCCCTCGGCCAGGACGATGACGTGACGACCGTTCTTCAAAAGAAAGCGATCGACCTTTGGAGAAGGAGGAGGATTACATTACATTGATGTGGGAGAGGTAGACAGAGTAGACAGGGTGAGACTACCTGAGAGACGAATATAAGACACAGGCAGCTTAATGGACATGTGAACCTTAAACGGGTAGAAATACTGCTGTATTTATTATTAAAAAGTTTCAGTTTTCCTACCTGGGGCTTGATGTTGATCTTATCTGTTGCATTCTTGTTGAGCCAGCCCATGTCGATCTCACAGTCAAAGTGCCCGATGTTACAGACGATGGCGTCGTCCTTCATGTTCTCAAAGTGACTAAAGATAAGTAAAGATACTTAATACTTAACTTGGTATCGTGCAACAGTAACAATTCAGTAATACTTTGGATAATCCCAACCTGCTGAATTTAATTTCAACTACTGAAAGTTCAGTTCTGGTAGAAACATCTGGATTGGTCAAACTCACTGTCCCATGATGATGTCCTCACAGCCAGTGGTGGTGACGAAGATGTTTCCTTCCTTACAAGCCTCGTCCATGGTGGTAACCTCGTAACCTACAGAGCAAAAGAGAGGGCTTTATATACAAACAGTCTGATATCTCAAGTTATTTTGAAGTGAACTCTTGTCTTATTTAATGACTTCTGCAGGTTAGTTTGTTGAAATGTCAGCCAGTCTAAAGGCAAGATTTGAATCCTGAATCTCAGGATGACCAACAACCCAGTTAGCCCTCTCTTCATGATGTTTAAAATTAGCATTCATGGCCTAGATATACTGTATTTTTGGCTGTTATCGCCTACCCTCCATGGCGGCCTGCAGGGCGTTGATGGGGTCGATCTCTGTGACGATGACGCGAGCTCCGAACCCACGCAGAGCCTGGACACAGCCCTTACCCACGTCACCATAGCCCGCTACCACAGCGACTTTACCAGCAATCATCACATCAGTGGCTCGCTTGATACCGTCGATCAGGCTCTCCCTGCAGCCGTACAGGTTGTCAAACTTACTCTGCAGGAAGGAGACAGAAAATATTACTACATGTTTTGTTTTGTTTTTAAACCAGGATCAAGCTTTTCCCAGACTGAAAACATGATAGAAGAGTTCCCATTGAGGGCCTGGTGTTAGATTCAAAGATATTTACATACATTTCCATAAGTCAGAGCATTCCCATGACCTCTAGTTCAGAACCATTCAATAAGCTGTATAATTACTGTAGCAGTACAGCCAGAAGTCAGTTTGCCAATTGAATAAAAAGGGGATTAAATGTTGAGACATGATACCTTTGTGACAGAGTCATTGACGTTGATGGCGGGAATTTTCAGCTCGCCCTTCTTCATCATCTTGTACAGGTTGTGGACACCTGTAGTAGTCTCCTCTGACACTCCCCGGATACCTGGAAACAAGGTCACGCAATTATGGACAATTCCCTAATGCCCTCTTAACAACTGTCGATTAGGCAAAGGTTTTCATGTCAAACTATTGCAACTACATTGCATCTTAACAGCCCAACCTCTCTATGGTCACCTCTGACAAGCATTGTTGGAGCCATTTCTGAAGTCTAACACTGGGTGGCGCTGTAAGCAGCCATAAGTCTTCTCCAGGTTTGGACTAATAGTTTCAGGTGAAGCACACAGTGAGGTTTTAAGGTTTTTGACCGTGTGAAGGTCGGCTATAGTCTTGAAATGGAATATCCAACTTAATTTGTAATGTTTCCCCCCTTTAATTTCTCTTCTTAAACACACAATGAAGCAGGCCATGAAACACACCCTCAGCACAAGCACAGAACAAACAAAACGGCGTGCATGTAATTACAGTTAAGCAATGTGTGTTAAGTGTTGGTGGTGAGAATCACTCCGAGTCCTCCGTTTGTTGCAGAGTCTCAGTGCAGACTACCACCGGTCTCTCTCTGCCACCTTATGACACAGCTGCAACACTGTCAGTTGAGCTGCAACGCCTCAAGGGGCATTAAATCAATATGATCACCACTTGTAACGATATGAACAATATCTGAAGAGAAATCTTTTTGGATATTTTTCCCCCTCATGGACAAACATTGGCTGCATTGTACAAATAATTCACTTTAAAGACTAGAGCACAACTTCTGCAATACCAAGAGGAAACTTTCAAAATAAACTAAATCTAACTAGATCTAAAATAAGAAATGAGAATATTTCCTGTGAATTTTAAGTTCAGAATGATGTAACATGAATTGCATTTGCTGTATAAACTCAGATCACTGCTGTCATCTAGTGGGCAAAACTCTACTGCAGGTTTAAAGTTTAATTCAAATGTTAAGTGTGAAAATCATCACCAGCCACTGCACTGAATGCTGGGATATCTAGTCAAAGCTAGTTTCCTGCAGCAGCAAGAAGACCAAGAAATACACCGAGTTAACTGATGGTAAGATAGTGAAACCCAGCTTTAACTACGGTCCTGTGATATCTGAGGTCACTGTAATTGTATGAGCAGAGATTTAGGAACAAACAGCTCCAGGCGTCAGTAAACCTTTACCAACACGTCAGTGATAAAACAGATCCAAAGACATTTTAAGCCTTTTTCTAAACTAAAAAAAAACCCCAAACTAACCTGCCAGCAGTTTGGGATACTTCTGGTGGACCATGTTGGTGAGGTCTCCTCCGTCGTCCAGGATCATGTTGAGGGGCTGACCATCTTTGAAGAACAGAGTCTGTTCGATGCACCACACATACTCCTCATCGGTCTCTCCTTTCCACGCATACACTACACAAAAGAAAGAAAACAAATGAGCAAGTGTCTCTCTCTGAGAGTCGGGTAAGAATATTCCCACATACGGGCAGGGAATCTAAAGTGTTGGTGGTGAGAATCACGCCGAGTTCTCCGTGCATTGTAGAGTCTCAGTGCAGACTACCACCGGTCTCTCTCTCTCTCTCTCTGCCACCTTATGACACAGCTGCAACACAGACAGTTGAGCTGCAACGCCTCAAGGGGCATAAAGTCATCTGCAATACAATATCTGGTGAGTAAATACTCTCATTTAATAAAAATATGTGGTTTCACATTTTAGTCCGTACGGTGTAGATGTACTCTTAAAGCACTTAGTTACAATTACAGACATCCTCTACACGTGTACCCCAAAGTAATATTTGCCAACCTGCACAAACCTGGGCAGGTTATTTTGTAATTCACATTCAGTATACACAGATGTGCGTTACCTGGAACGCCAGACTTGGCGATGGCGGAAGCAGCGTGATCCTGAGTGGAGAAGATGTTACAGCTCGACCATTGAACCTGAGGAGGAGAGTATTCAAATTAAAGGCTTTTTCAAAGCAGTGAATTGATGCTATAAATGCTTGGTCAACAGCAATCACCTAAAAACAGCCAATAGTTCAATGTATTGACATGAAATTAGCTAACCTGGTCACAGGTGCAGTAACCTGATTTTACAGATTTTAACAAATTACACAAGTTTGCCATCTATACATCTAACGGAGTTTGACGGGGTTTCTACATATGAATGGGCTGCGTTGTGTACCTTTGGGTTCTAGATAACTGAATTCAAAGTCCAACTCTTCCTGGTTATTTGGGCAGTTGGTTCACTGGGTAATTAAACAACCTCATGGCTACAGGGTATTGTGTGTGTTGAATGTTGGTGGTGAGAATCACTCCGAGTGCTCTGTGTGTTGTAGAGTCTCAGTGCAGACTACCACCGGTCTCTCTCTGCCACCTTATGACACAGCTGCAACACAGACAGTTGAGCTGCAACGCCTCAAGGGGCATTAAATCAATTAACATACAATTATAATATCTGGTGAATAATATCTTGGAAATTTTTCTCAACTAAAAACTCATCTTAACACATTATTTTACCCCAGCTCGACACTTTGGCCCATATTTTCGCCAAGGCTCTGAGGCGATAGTTTAATGAAGTTAAAAAAATAACCAGAGAGCATGTGGAGTCAAACTTATGGTCAAATCTTTTAAATGTGTCTGTTCTAAGTCTGCATTGACCTCAAGATAAACAGAATTGATTGTAAACTTTTAAAAAAAGCTCACATTCTTTCTGAAAAGCAGAAATTAATGAACTGCCATTGCATTATTTTAAAGTCAATTTCATTCCCATTTCAATCCTAGGCAGAGATAGCAGGTTGGTAGGGTGCAGGTTCCCACAGGATAAAACCAGTCCTGCTCAGAGAGATAAAAACCAACATGATAACAGAGCACACTGGCCTTGAGGCAAAAAGAGGGAGAGACAAAACCCCAGACTGAGCTGAGACAGATTGTTCAAATAAATGGATCAATGAACTCGTCCTCTCTCAGTAACTGCTACTACTACTGCCAGTACACAAGGCAGAAGACGACAGCAGTTACACTGGGCCGCGTTATCAGTAAGCCAAAAGTATTTTAGTATTTTTCTATTTGCCTATATTCACACAGACTCTTTGATGCTTCATATGAATGAAGAAACCAAATATGGATAAAGACTAACTGGGCCAAAGAGGTCTGGCAGTGTGTGTGTTTTGTCTTCTAGAAAATTTTAACTGGACATGAAAATGTACAACCAAAATATTTTACTAAGTTGAAACAAAGTCCACTGAACCAGAAAAAGTATGATCGCGCCCCGAATTTAAAAAAGGAAAAGGATTATGTTAGTTTTGGACCTGTAATGCTCCTTTTACACATGATGTGCAAAACATCTCTCATCTGCTTTGAAGCTCCCTCCTGCTCCCGGTCACAGCATCTGAATGCCTTAGATATTCATGTGTCTCAATTCAGGTCAGTAAGAGGAGTTTAATACATCACAGATGGCATTTTATTGAATCCAGCATCAAGTCTGCTTGTTGAATCCAACTCCTTTTTTGCATTTTAAAACAGTCACTGTAATTTGTGAGTTCGGACTGATTAACACCACAACCTGATTAAGTTATTTTTTAGTTGACACTTTTAAGAGTTCATTTTCATTTGAAGATGATATAAAAGTAAATAAGTTAAATGTGCCTGTGTCCATTCTGAGATTCAAAAGATCTCAAAAGACATGAATGTTTGGTGGATGACCTCTCGATTAATAAGCTGGTAAAGGTCACCTCAGCTCCGAGGGCGGTGAGGGTCTCGATGAGCACGGCGGTCTGCAGGGTCATGTGGAGGCAGCCGGCGATACGGGCGCCCTTCAGGGGCTTGGACGGACCGTACAGCTCCCTCATCTTCATCAGACCGGGCATCTCATTCTCTGCGATGTCGATGGCCTTACGCCCCCATTCGGCCAGGCTGATGTCAGCTGGGGGAGAGAGGGGGGAGACACGGGAGGATGTTAGTTAGATAACGTTTTATATTGGACATTGTTTTCAGTTTAATGTGAATCCTTGTTCAGTAAAAACTATTCAAAACACAACACGGACGAGATTATCTCCACTTGCAAAATAATTTCCTGAGAGAAGAATCAGGATGTGGTCTTTGTCACCGTCAGCAGATATGATATTTGCTGACGTTTTTCCCGATGCCATGTCATTTTCTAATATTGTGGTGTTGCTGTAGAGGGGAAATTTACAACCACAGCTGTCTGTACAGTCACTCCATTCATCTCCAGACAGCTGCTGCTGCTCTACAGGACTGTAGTGTTTGTTTAAGCTTCACTGGAGAGCCGAGAACGTGGTCTCCCCAAATGAACGCAATAGAGGTGTAATTATGCATCTACAACGAGACAGTGGAAGACAGGCAACATAAGTTAAAAAAGGATGTTAATCCGCGGCTTTTGTTTGTAATTGTAGGCAAAAGAGTTGCGTTCTGGCTAATGTAGCATAGCAACAGGTTATTCAAGGTTTATTTCTTAAACATGTCAGAACAAGTGAAGTACAAGAACGGATTTGTTTTACATGGACAGCAGCACCATCTTGTTCTCGCTTAAAGTTCTTCTTTACTTTGTTTCCATTTGATTTAGGAAAATTAACCTCAAGTCTGATTCAGCTCAGCAATAATTATTCAAATCACATCATAAAGGTTACGCTTAGACGCTGAACACCAGGCTGAATATAGTTGGATAAACTCCAGCTAGACCTAAGCTTTACCCAATATGAAGCCACAGTTCTCCCACTTTATCTGCTCTTTTACATCATGCATTAATTTATCATACAGCACATTTCAGCTTCTGATTTCACCAATCACTTTACTTCAACTTGGCGATTATCAGAAACAGAAAAGTATCCTGATTTTACAGGAAGTGGGGCGCTCTGCTCTACAGCGCTGCAGGTAAACCTCAGGGTGCAGGAGGAAGTCCCAAGAGTACAACCACCCTCCACCACATGGGCTGCAGCATGTGCAAACACACCTCAGCCAGGCTAACTGCACTGAACCGGCACTGGGCTGAATGACCAGCCACAGAGAGGATTAAGGACACAAGTTCACATTTAGGTCAAAGTTGTGACTAAACTAAAAAGGTCAGTGAGTGAAATCCCTTTGAAGAGGCCTCATTGTGTGTTTCTGTACAGCTACACAAGCAGGGAGCCAATACTGGCAGGTACTGTGGTTCAAATCCTACCCGAAACCACCACAAGCTGTACAGTTACAGCATGCGACGTGCAGTTTTTCCACTGAAGGCATTTTATAGTTTACGGCCACAATCACAATTGTCCTCATGACTGAGGGTGAACTTTAGCCAACAGCTCGAATCAGGCCAATTATTTGAGAAGAGAACAAAGCCAGGCCGGTAAGTAGAGCTTAAATATTTAATGCACTGTTCAAACCCAGGCTTAAAGTGTCAGAGACCAACATCAAATCAACAGAATAAATGACTGCCACAGCCAATTCATTTTCTGTATATCAACAGATCACTACATATATGATGGAATAACATATTGCAGCACTAGTAACGATATTAATAAATAAATATAATGATCACATGTCCTTCTGCCCTGGGCTGCAAACCCACTGACCTAAAGCAGCAACGTTTTGGTAGAAAATGTACATGCAACACTGGTGAGCAGACGTTAAGTTTCACTGATTGACTGCTGTAGTAAATGAGTGATACTGGCGTTAATTAACATGTCAGGACTCACTGGATTGTAACGCAATCGATGGAGAACGTGTGGACTTTGCCCCACAGCTATCTGTTGTCCTGACATTGTGCAACTCCTTCTGCTTCTAACCAGCTGCTTCACACATACGGCGGTCACAGCAGGAGACCATTCAGTAGATAATGATGTTACATTTGGAGTTATTTTAAAATGGACAATAACTAACATTTCCCATTTTACATGCATTACCTGACATTTTCAACTGAAAGCAAAGTTGTTGTTCTTCATTTTTAAGTGAATATCTAATTTCTCAATGCAAAGCAGTCACAGCTTCGGCTGCACGATTAATCAAAACAGTAATATGCAAATCTCAGAAGCTGCAGTTCTTTTGATAAACGTGAGATAAAAACAGCTTTATAATAGAGTACTGTAGTGCTGAGGAGATGCTCTGTCCTAGATTCAAGAAAACATGTTTGTGTCATACAGATCCCGCAAAAGATGTCACTTCACGATTGAAATGTTTGTTCAGTGAAAATTAAAATTTGTGAAAATCCTTATTCCAACACTAACCACAATATGAGTTTTTAACTATATTATGAGGCCATAGTCTCAGTATCTGCCCTGCATTTAATCTCATTTCCCCTCCCTCCTCATAAGATGCTTCTCAATTTCTGGAAACCAAACAAAAACTCTTATCTATAAAAATAATAATAATAATAATAATAATAATAATAATAATAATAATAATAATAATGATTTATAAACTTGATATAATGTTGAGTAAAAGTACTTCGTTGCTGTACAAGAACACCACGTGTTGTCCCAGCATTACTACGGTATGAAAGTTGCAAGCAGTGCAGCTCAGTCTCTGCCTGCTCCTGTCACTCAACCAGAAGCTGGCGGCGAGGCGCTAGGCATCACGGGAACTGTAGTTTGCAAACAGTCTGAGCCGAGGAAGGGTGACGCCTCGGGCTCCGCTTATAAAAACTACAACATCCAGAAGCTGTGGGTGTAGTTTCCCCTCACAGCCGGAGCCCACACTCAGCGCCAACCCGACTCTTACATCTCGATTCATTCTCAGATTTGAGCAAAGAGCGGAGTGCGAGTGTTTTAAAGAGGAAGTTTTATTAGTAAACAAGCTAAAATAACAACAAACAAACAAACATGCTAAATACTTTGTTGTTAAATAAACAATAACAGCGTCATACGGATTAACCACATGCTAGCAAGTTAACGTTAGCACCAATAAAGACAGGGGAGGGCTGGGATTAAACGCTTATAAACCTGTAGTAATTATTAAATAAAGTAGAAAACATCAACCTATGTTTGTTTCGGTGTATGATTAGCTTCGAGGCTAACCACGGCTGGCTATAACAGCCGTTACCCAACAGGTAACAAGCTCCACTGCTACTAGCTACCAACCGCCGCCCTAACGTTACCTCCAGCATCCGGTAAACACGGTTAAAATAACGACTGACCAACTTTGAAGGGAAGTTTCTCAGACATGGTTCGTTTGCGGTGTTTTGTTCCGGGGAGGTTGAGTGCAGCGGCAGCCGAGCCGACGGACAGAGGCAGAGAGGGAGGGACGGAAACATGACGGCTCGCTTTTTATCGTCGGAGCTCACATTCAAAGAAACTCTACGCGACAGAGCAGGAGCTATTCTGGATTCCTATTGGCTGCTGCGGCTCCCCCGCCCCGCGTACGAGCCATTCGATTGGTCAGGAGATGAAGTGGGCGGGACGGCCAATGATAACCGGAGGCGTGAGTGTTTGGTATGTGTAGTTGAAACAAGTTTGGTCTGGAAGCTGAAAAAGCAAATAAGTAACAGTGTGCCTGTCATATTCTATTCTATAATACTGGGGTTGAATAACAAGGTAGACTGAGGTTACACAAGTTGTTACATTACATTTTATTCCATACGTACTGTGTAGTTCTTGTGCTGAATACATGAATATTAAGGTTTTAAGCAGGGTTTTCTGCAGGGAACTGAACCAGATACTCAGGGGAACGTGTATTGGAACTGGAGAATGATTGACCAAAAAATAATGTAACATATTTGCATTAGGTGAATGCAAGGTTTAATTACCAGCCAGGCAAAACAGACGTTGGCTCCTACACACTCATAAGGTCCCAAAAGCCCCGAATTGATTGTGTCCTAATGATAATTGTTGGCGAATTAAGCGTTTTCTTGTTCTTTTTTCATTTAATTTGCATCACCAAAGTCCAATCTGCATCAATACCTAATCTCAAGGCCCTGTCTTATACTTGGGCCAGATTTGAGTGATTTTAGTTTAGTAGTATTAACTTTTTATCACATTTCACAATTGAATACAATTGTATTGACGGATACATTTAAACCTATGTGTGCTTGTTAGTTTGTGGTGAAGCTGCCATATGTAGCATGCTGTGTGCACTGTTTTAATGGGACATTTGTACAGAACATACAATGGAAAGACAAGGTGAGGTGGTGGGGTTCATTGGCACCCAACAGCCAACAATCTTGCCCCTGGGGGTTTATAATAGGTAAATTAAGTGGAAAAAAAACACACAATCATTCTCAGTACAGATGGCAGACTTGCTGAGGTTATTTGCTAAACGCTTTAAACTACTCCCTACTCTACTTTGAACTGTTTAAAAAGATCAAAATTGCCAAGAAACAAACAAAAAAGGAACTGAAAAAGGCAGCAGATGAGAAGAGAAGAGTTTTACTGTGAGAAACATTGAGGAACAATTCAAACTGAAGCACTCACCGTGCAAAGATCATATCTTGTATCAATAGAATGGATGTGCGCATAATAATAATAATACACTACACGTCATAACACTGTGATAATGTTAAGAAGAAACTTTATTTGTCTAGCAACTAAATGCAGCCATAATGAGTAGCCTAATAGAGTAAAGAATGCAACATTAAAAAGATATAGTATACTCATATATATATGTGTGTGTGTGTGTGTGTTGTGTGTGTGTGTGTGTGTGTGTGTGTGTGCTAAGAATAGCTGTTGCCCAAACTTAACTCTAAGCCCAGGCTTGGCCTTTGCTCCAGTATATCCTCCATACCGGACCTTGTGTCACTGAGGGGAAAGGCCTCGCACACCTTCTTGCACAACTGCATGTAATATTGACATTGTGATACTTGATTGGGAATTAATTGATGTGGGTTTTGGGAGGCAGCAGATACAATTACTGAAGTTGTTTTCAATGATATTCAGTAGCTTTACACTGGGAATATTTAATGCAAAAAAAAATAAAACACCAATCATGGGAGACTAAAAAACAGCATGAAATCAAAGTAATGATTAATGACTGAATAATACAAGAAGAAGGCAAATTTTCTCATCAGGTTTTGTAGTTATTTCTCCCGTTTTACTGTCGTTTTGATGAGGGAGGACATCAGCGATAAGAGATATGACTGATTTATAAACAGCAGGCAGCTCAAATACCCTTTTCATTGAATTTAGATCACATACTCTTTTAATTTGTGCAGTTTAAAATGTTATGCCATTTCTGAGAAGCCTAACTCGTCCTGAAAATGACAACATACGGTTGAGAAGTGTATACCATTAGCCTACAAATACAGAGAGCGAGAGGCTAAGTTGAAGGAGCTAAACTCAGCACACTGGCAGAAACACTAGACAACAGCTAATTTAAGAGCATGTTTCAAGTGGTCTTGAGCAGCACCACAGCCCGACTGTCACCCAATCGGTCTGAAGTCTCGCATGTTTGAGTTTAAATTCCAAAACACTCTGGAGGAGGTGTACTCGGGTCTATATAATAAATAACATCCCACTGTGCCATCCCACACAAAATTACTGCAATTCTTTGTTCAGATTGTAAAATATCTAACTCACAAGGAATAATGTTTTTTTTTTTTCTTGTAAATAGGATTATTTGTACAGTAGGATTATTTTTCTCCCTTTTTTGCAAGCCACTAGATTATCAATAATAGAAGAATGCAACTGGTGCAAACAATGGATAGCTCTGCATTGTTGTGCCATTAAAACTGCATCTTCATATAGTAGCTCCCTTATTAAAGTATAATGAGGGAGCATTAAATTAACATCTGCAATGTAAAACATGCAAATGTTCATACCATGAAAAGACTTTCCCTCTTAAATTACACACAAAATAGCTTCACTGCTGACCTTTACATAAAACATATTTTGGGTCTTCAGTATACAGCGACCACCAAAAACCAGGTAATGAGGTCAAAGTTCAGAACAGCAGCATTTCTGCGCCACATATAAAGAGTAAGCGAGGATCAACAAGGTTCTCGGTTAACTTTGTGTAAACATGCGGGTCCAGTTAAAGGATCTTTGGCGTGAGAGCGGTGCATAATCCTACCTCTTTTTAAAGCTTTGTTCGGCTGGAATTTGAAACTTTTCAATGTTTGAGTGGCTTTGAGTAAAAGTCAGACTATGAGCAATATCTCAATAAAGATTTATACAAAAGCCGCCTCTTTGTAGCACATTGTAGTTTTGTGCTGACATTTAGAATTTTACTTTTACTCTTATCCTGTATTTCCTGCATTCATTATTCTGCTATCTCTTTGTATCTGCCAAATATATAAAATGTTGATATACCAACGTCTCTTTTCTCTTCCTGCAAAACATTTAAGCATTATTGATGACTCATCTTGGACTCTATGGGTCTATACATAAATATATCTGATTACATTTGAGAGGACTAGTTAACCTTGACCAACATATAAAACACCACTATATTCTGTTAGCTCATGGGTTGTGTGTTTCCATCTACAAAAGAACATGGTTGAGGTTTAATCCTATCTCTCTATGTCTACAGGCGGAAGAGGTGCAGATGATGTCCTGCTCCAAAACCACCGCACACTTAAATATGCCAAGTTGCATTTTGATTTGATCAAATCCCTCTCATAATTTTACTCCACTTTCATATTCTGTTGTTCGCATGTTAGCTATAGGCTCAGCAGTAAGGCTGCACAAGAAGGTAAAAACCACTATTTTGAGAGATACTGCAATACAGTTCACAATTAGTATGAAAATGCTCATTTTTGCATCTCAAATTCAACTATTAAAATGATGATGATGTGAACATTTTGGGGGTCTGTGGCAAACAAATCTTTTCAATCTGGAGAACAAGATTTGTTGGCCAGGGCATCTCTGCAGCACTACAGTTCTTCATTATAATGCTGTTTCGTCTCACATTTTACCGTTGCATATTGTGATTTCAATAATATATTAAGTTATTGTGGCGCCCTAACCAAGCTTACATGTAAAATCTGAATCTGAAAAGTAGCAAGTAACTGTAAAAATGAAATACACGTAGGAGTAAAAGCACCATGTTTCCATCCCTCTTAAATATAGTGGAGCAGAAATATAAAGTAGCATCAAATGGAAATATTCAAGTGAAGTATAAGTACCTCAAAATCTTACTTAAGTAGTACTCAGGATGGATGTGAGGTGATCATGACAGAGACAAGAAGCCTGAACACCAGGGTGCGCTACTAAGTATACAGAACCAAGATCCAGATGAAAGGGAAACTTATTTCTGTACGAATGGATGCAACAGTGCTGATATTTGCATCGAATCCCAACTTTATTAAGATAAACTGTAGACAACCCCAGTCAGAGAGCAACATGGCAGCCACACGGAAGATCTCCTGTCCAACCTCTTTGTACTGGTTAAGGTTGCACTATGTTTCTGTACAGCCAGAGAGAACATGAGTGATATCTGAGGTAAACAGAGAGATAAAAAAAAAAAAAACTCTATTGGCATATGCAAGTTTTTTTCAATAGTTTGTCTTTAAATATCAGGACCGGGGTCGACCCGCTTACAAATAGTGATATTGCATTACAAAAAAGAGCAAGTTTCAAATCACTACTTCATTTAATTGATTCATTTAAAGACATGTTTAAATTACAGTCCCAAGCAGCTGTTCGATTCCGGATCGACCCCGGTCCGCCCATGCATAAACATGTCTGCCGATAGAAGGAGGGAAGTGTGTTTTATCAGGAAGACCAACACGGAACCAACACGTCTCATGTTCGTCTCTCAATGTCAAACTCGATTTTGCACTACAGGTGAGTCAAGAGCAGATATGACAAAAAAAATTCCAGCTCACCGTTTCAGTTTGACTAAATATTCACAAGAGGTCACTGTGTCAAAAGGCTGAAAAAACATCACACACACTCACACACATTATCTTTAATCAACTAATGTAGGATTTTCTCAGATTACATCACTGTTAAACCACAGACAGTCAAGGCGCTGGAGGTGACAGGCACATGTGATTTTAAATTGAGTAACAGAGGCCTTCCATGGTGTTGTAATGTGCCCTCTGGCAGCCATATTGAAGCTCTGCAACTCCTACAATTTATACCATAACAGTATTAAGAGTAGGTTTGATTGATATCTGTGCAGTTTCTGACAGAGAAATTATATTTCTACTAATCCATCTGATTTATGTATTAAGATGTCAGCAAGGTAACTAACAGTCGGTGTCTTGTTTAAAGTAAAGTGGTATAAATCAGCCAGATGACTGAGATTGTTTTTTCATGTAATTTGGGTGAAACTACACCATCCAACCCATATCTGGGCTCCATCTTTCATGAATTCCTTAAAGGGTTATTACAGTGATTTAGTGTTGTACTTGCATGGAGTCGGGGAACTTGAAAAGATCGGTCCACGTTGAAGCAGCAGACGCCGAGATATTCTGACCTTTAGCACCTAGAATGAGTCACATTATCTCTCTCTAGGGTCAATTATAATATTGATTGATAAGTACTTCAACCTTTTTTAGGGACAGCGCTATGACATCATTCAATTGAATTTAGATCTTTCAGACAGTAGAGCATCTTGGTGGTTTCTCAACAGCCAGCACATTCTCTTCTGAAAAGGGAAGGAAGAGCAGCCTTTCATATCTAAAAGTGAGTTGACAGATTTGGAAAGAAATGAAAGAACTGTGTTGTCTTACTTAATTTAATCGGACTGCAGCTGTGCAGGGTTGAGCTTGTTCTGGTGGCTCGGACTGAGCGAGCTTAAAAAGACATCGAGGACCATGACGAAGAATCTACTGTCAAAGTCCACCCACATAATCAAGTACCTGATTACCCTACTGAATCAACCAGTGGTTCCTGGTTCCCCAAAGGGTCCAAAGATATATTTCACAATGTATATTCATTTTTTTTTCTGATTTATGTCTTGTGTAAATATTTATCTCTTAAAACCACTGAAAATCCTTCAAATGAAGCAAAACGGTAAATCACACTTTTCACACTCACGTCAGCCTGTGACGAGGAATCACAGGAAAACACTGACACTTGTTTTAAAAGGGTCACAAGTCAAAAATGTTGGGAACCACTGAGCAAAGGTATCAAGTAGACGAGTGAATAGAGCCTGTTAGAATGGTCGCTGTAGAGGATCTTTTTCACATCTCTTGACATGTCTGGGTGTTAAATGTTTCACTAAGCAAATTCTTCAAGGGACGTCTATGCTTGAGGCAGCCATGTCTGCTTAAATATCTGAGAAATGAAACTGCAAATATATGAAGCTGCAAAGCCGGTTTTTCATATATTCCCTCTTTTTTTCACATGACAATTTAGTAATTTGATTAGATCCAGGCTGCCTAATAACAAGACGTTCCACGCGGACACTCTGCGATATGGCTGACGGAGGGATCAAACCCTGGATCCTCCCATGACAAGATGTTACCACTGCTGTAACATGCCATCGTTTTGTAGTTTGACAGTGATATTTCAAAGAGAAAGCCGTACATGTTCATCATTTATATATATATATATTTTTGCAGCTGTTGAGATTTAGCAGAGACATGTAGACGATGGGTTGTCGTCATCACCGTAGAAGAGCAGAAAGATGACAATGCAGGAAGCAGAAAAATGGCTGAGTCATGTCGTCTTTCTGTTTTTTCTTTACACATTAGTTGATTCTTCACATTCCTCCCAGAAACAAGAATCACCATGTTCCTCCACACACTCTCCCCTAGAAGTATGCACTTGCACGCTTCTGACAGTAATAAAAAAAAAAAGTACACATTCATGAACTCTTTTTCCTCACAAGGAGAATAGGATATACATAACCACAGGCTGTTAGGGCATGACATTTACTCTATGCCCTTAAGAAACAGAGGAGTGCACAGCTGGAGCAAAGAGATTCTTACTGTAATATTGATCAGAAGAGAAAAGCCTGGGTTCATTTCAAGTCAGTGAGTATGTGTACGAGTGCATACTTTAGGTTTGGGGTGTGGTTAGATATTGGGATGTAGGCTTTAAGACAGAGCAGCATGCCAAAAGCCAGCTCAGCAGCCCAGAGTCCTTGTCTCTCTTCCATCCAGATGTCTGGGACCAGCCTGGTAGCACAGAGACAGACAGGAGAGGGGCACTGGCTAGCTAGCAGGGCAAGCTAGCTTAGTTAGCCGCCCAGGCCTCGAGGTCTGCCATGTCGTCTTCGTCTTCCTCCACCTTCTTCTTGGCTAAAACGGGAACAGAAATAAAACATTTAATGATCTTATTGTGTGGATTCTTGTGATGTGGACGGCATGCTGCGCAGTGTGTGTGACATATCATACCTGGTCTAGATGGTAGTGATGTGGATGGTACGCTGGGTAGAGGAACGTCCTCTGTTCCTTCCACTTCCAGAAGATTTCTATCCAGTTCTTCCTGTTCCAGCTCCTCCAGCTCAGCCATAAGCTCATCCTGAACACACACATAAGTAATCAAGCAATCGGGTTTGTGCTGGCACGTCACAGACACAGACTAATTCATGTTAGAGTGAAAGGATGTTTTCTCTATAGCCTATATATTTTGATCCTGGCTCTACTGGTTGAAACACAGGTAAGGTTTCTGAGTTCCCAAAATGGTTCTCGTCTGTGTTCTCACCTCATCGTAGTCTTCTCCGAAACCGATCGGTCTGGAAATTACATCAGAGATTTCTTGAGCCACTTCCTGTTGTTCTGTGATGTCTGCCATCAGATCGTCTACTTTGTCTATATCCCTGTGAACCAGGAGGACACACAGAGGGGAAGAGAGAACACGTGCCATTTAGATTCTTGGACTACCAAACAAAGGACAAGCAGAGACGATTCTTTAGATCTAGAGATCACAAGCTAGTAGGGAACATTAAGGACAGCTGAGGAATGAAGTCATTGTTTTTTTTAATCCCTTTGACTTCATCCTCCTGCATGCAGTAACCTAAAGTACGAACAACAACCCATAACTGTCTCTTACATGTTTTCGTGTGCAGCCTTCATTGCCTTGGCGGCGTAGCCCATGTTCTTGAGCACTTCTGTGTTGGTGTTGGCGTTCTCTAGCGCCTCCCTCTGGTACTCAATGGTAGACAGCGTCCCGTCGATCTGACCCAGCTGCTTCTCGTACCGCTTTTTCCTCTTCAAGGCCTGTAGAGCCGCTGGACAGACAGAGAAAGGGTGGGACAGTTAGCTCAGGAGAGAGGGACAACTCCTGCTCATTGAAGAGGCTGTAGACTCTCTCGGTCTTGCTTAAAATTCCTGATAAAACAAAATCGTGGGTGTTGATAGGGCTTCTTTTGAGGGTAAACTAGTGTTTTAAATGTAAATCTTTTCGTTAAAGTGCGAGAAAGAGAGAGATAACCAGACGATTCAGAAGCGCACATAACTGAAGACAAAAGACACTGTGCTTCTGAAACACTGCGACAGGTTTGCAACAAGGCACAGCACAACCAGAACATGAAGCCCTGACCGGTGGACCTTTGGTTTTAAGTGATCGTGCAGCAGGAGCAGCTTGCTTTGTGTGAGTGCTGGAAGGACAGAGTGGGAGCGGACGGAGCTGTGCTGCAGTCAACTGTTTGCATGTTGAATTACAGTGTTTGTCCTAATGGAGCAGGACTCTACTAATCTGATAAAATCCCGTCTGAGCCAAATCTCTGCCTGCAGACACATTATGCTTCAGTCAGGCTGTTTTAGGTTGGTCTGCTCACCATCTTGAACAAGACCTGCGTCTCATCAAGCTCACTGGGATGATCAAATCTGGAAATCTGTTGGACCGGCTGGGATTTCCACCACAGAGAGGAGAGCTGTAAATAGTTTTGGTGGGCTACAAACAAGGGACACTTCAAATTACTGCTGAAACAATTAGTTAATTAATTAAATTAATCAACTATTTTGGCATTTAGATTAATCATTTCAGCCATTTATGAAGCAAAAGAACAGCTTCCTGAATGGGATGCTTTTTTAATCTGATGGATTTACTGAATAACTTGTTTTTAGATTGTTGGTCAGGCAATAAACGTGGCTCTTTTCATTATATTCTGACATTTAATAGAAGAATACATTTGTTGGCGGAAAACATTTTTGGATTTCATTTTTTTTTTCATGAAATGACATGCAGGTTTAAATACCCAAAAACAATTCTCTAAACCAGAACACAAACACAAACACAAACACGGGAATTCCCTATTGGTGCTGTCATGGGAAATCACCTCATCATAGGAGATAGTGCTGAGTCATGTATAAGGAGGGAGGAGGGAGGAGGGAGGTGAAATAAAAAGAGAGACATATTTGTGCTGATGTGTGTTTGGATTACAGCTTCATTTTAGAATCAAGATTAGAACATGAGCTAGAAGTTACATAATGTACTTTAGCTTTTGAAAAGATCGAAGTTAATGTTAGTTAAGATTAGGATTTGGGTTTAGCAGTCACACACATGCTGTTGCCCTCTGGTGCAGCAACAGGTAACTGAAACTAAAGATGACGTTGTTGTGGAGAGTTCAGTGGAAGGCAGTCTGCTGTTATCTGATTCAGACACTTCAAAACAGACAAAGTGTCAGTTAATAGTGCATATTTTATGTTTTTTAATTAAATTATTTATACAAATATGCACAGAAATAAGCAAAATTAGCTTTCATCCTGTTTCAAAGTTCTTAAAATTCAAAATTCTGATCGTGATCATGAAATGATGATCGGTCATAAGATCACAAAGAATAAAGATCACACCTGTTCACATCTTTTGGACACACACACACACACACACACACACACACACACACACACACACACACACACACACACACACACACACACACACACACCAATCTAATGTATGTGGTTGGTCTGTTCCACCAGGAGCCAGACAACTGCATATAGTTTCAGTGTCATCAGATTATTTCGGCACCCGGTCCTATTCCTGGACTGATAACATCGTTACCCAACATCACACAATCATTATCACATTATCCGGGTTGCACAGCTGCATTCAGACCCCCCCCGGATTTCTCGAGGTCACTTCTGTGACCCTTCTTGTCGTCCTGCTCTGTTCTGCTATCCACTTAAAAACCTCAGCGGCATTTTACAGTAGCAAAGTCCGATTTACAAATAAAATAAATTACAGTTTTGCTTCCATGAGCTCTATTCTGGTATCATTTACCTAGACAAAAGGCCTTTTAAACATATTTAGGAATACACTGCTGACTTAGCATGATGTCATTCTTCAGTTCTTTCCTGATTGATCCAACTCTCTATAGCTTGGAGGAAAATCCTAAATGGAAAATGCTAAACAAAGCCAAGGAGCCTTATTAAAATACCTGGTGCCAAACAGGGAGAAGGAGGTGAAGTACAGAACAGTAAATAATGTGGAAACAGCAAGCAAACTTAAGAGAGCCATCAAGTAGATGCTGTTATCATAGATGTTAGGTTTGGTAGGTTTGGTGTGTTTGCTGTGAGGAATGTGAGGATTGTGCGCACTGTGACAGGACAAACTATGTTGAAAATCAGGTTTTAGTGTTTGCAGCTGGTGTACCAGGTAATGGGGTAACAGGGACTTTTAAAAAAACAGCTGTAAATGAGCTCACAGTGCTCGTGGTCTGAGTGTTGGTGCATTGTTCCTAGAGATGATTTGTGGTTGCATCACAAACCTCTCTGCAGCCACAGCTTGCCATTTGGCTGTCTGTATCAACGTGATGAGCAGCGGCACAGTGACACAGTGTGTTCCCCAAAAGCTCAAATAAAATCTTCACTGCGGTTAAAGCTGAAACAGGAAGAACGTAACCTGTGTGGACTGTCATGTAGAAAACCCGCTGCAGGTTGGTGCTACAGGAGGTTAACTATCGAATACTGAGAATGACAAGCCCTGTACTGGGTAGCTAAAGCTAGACAGACAGTTTCCTGCTGTGGTTGCTCTGCCTCTGTTTGACAAGTACAACGGCACTCCCATAATACAGCTGATAAAGACAGGAGTGCTGTGTTCACTGCCCTCTAAAAACTATAGCAGTCACAGTAACAGGATTTTTATATTTACCAGGGCCAATGCACAATAATCAACATTGCTGTTTACACTTCAATGTCAATGTGCCGGAGTTACCTTATTCCTGGGCAGGCTATAACAAATGAGTGTCTTATTTCTACTTCTAATTGTTGGCGGTGTCACATTCATTAATACCAGTCACCATAGTACCCAGTTAAACTGTTATACTGGCACACCTCTATATGCAATAAACTAATTATCTCTAACAACCTGGCAAGTAAATGATAGCTCGTAAGCGGTCTGAGAGGGTTGACTGTTCCCGGACTGAAGGCTACCATCACAGTCAGCTGTCTTTAGCCCTCGTGAGTTTAAACAGTCTCACCTCAGCCTGCAGACTCATTTAGCAGAGACACTGATGTTAATATTTACAGAAAAAAAAACAGGAGATATTTGGCTGTAATGCATTCATCCATCCACCGTCTATACCTGATTATCCTGTTCATGATTATGAGGAGCTGGAGCCTGTCCCAGCATGCACTGGCTGTGAGCCAGTGTACATTGTGTACTGCTCCCGAGACCATCACAACAAATGTTTGTACTATGAATTGTTTCTAAAATGAAACCAGTTCAAAATGAACCAGAACCAGATTTATTTTTTTTAAAACAAAAAATGCATCTTAAATGGACTTGAATAAATTAACAATTACAAGTTAAAGCAAAGGTCTGGTCCTACTGCGTTTCTGTCTACACTGCTGGTTACACATGCTGCAACCCATGTATAGAGTTACAATATGATTGACGTATAGCTAAGCTTAATAAGCAGCAGTGCCACAGTGAAATGTGAAGGTAGAAAAAAAAACCTGCCTAGCATGACAAATAACTTCCCTGTATCTGTATCTGGAGATATACGCAGGATAACATCAGTCCAGAGGCGTTTAAATTTAGACCTGGTGCTGATAAACTTTCCCATCCTTTCCATTCTGCTGGGATCAGATCTCAATATTCAAATTGGTTGTTAGGACTAACGTGGCGTATCTCACGCCAAGGAAAGCGATGACGGGCTCTACTTAATCCTTTTTGTGTTTTTCCTCATCAAGTAAAAGATATCCACATACAGATTGCCGGTTACTACCGGCCCGGTAAATGGGGCCCGAGAAAACGGCGAGGACGCCCAACTCAGGTAAAAACAAATGTAAAAAAAAAGACTCACAAACTATCAACTCACAGGTCTTGGTGGCGCCAATCTAAAAAATATTCAAGCACACGTCCCAGCTAGAGTACAAAAGGTACATGAAGCATATAGCATTATGTTAATTCTACTGTTTTCCTTGCTAAGACAACTTTCCAGAGTTGGGTCATACTGGCCCAGTGTCTGGGCTTTAAACTGAACCTTCAGGTTTACACTTCATCTTCTGAACTGTGCCGTGAATGAGCACATTAACAGTATGGTCACCATTGTCACAGCTACGATCAGACGATGTTTGTCGCTGATAATGATCAGTCACAAACTTGTAGGCAGGCCCGGCCCCTCCCTGACAAGCTACCTGTTTTGACATGACATAATTTTGACATAATAAATAATTTATTAAGAATCTAAGGCAGTTGTAGCCTCATTGCATACTTCTGTAGGTTTGTTTTATGACAATCTCACAAAAAACTTTTAAAAGCAAAGACTAAAAACGTTTCCGTCTGCTAAAAAAATGATTTTTAATAAGTTTTCCTAGTTGTGACTTCCCTGTAACAGTAGTCAGAAATGATGCCCTGCTCTTGTCGAACCAGAAAAAAACATAAGTAATGTAATTGTGTATGAAATTATTAAATAATAGAGTGAAAGATACACATACATCTGATAAAACTAAAAATAAAATGAAGGAAGAAAACAGCAAGGAAAAACGTGTAATTTTGATTTGCTTTGTTTGGAGTCTTTACTGGCAGAAATTGACTAAATATTTCCATCCAGATGTTTAGAAGAGCCTTTTTGGGGCCTCTGGAAATACTTTGAACACAGCTGTGTGTGTCCTTAAATAAGTTTCTAGGTTTTTAAAATGAAAACAGGGATTTTATCTTCCAGAACAACTGCTACACCAACTCTTGATTTCTTGAATATAATGCTGATACAGTACATCGAGGCACAATCTGGGAGTAGTGTAATATAAATGGAGTAAACAGAAGATGGACGAACAGAAACTACAGTTTATGGATACTTCTTCAGGTCGATAGTTAAACTAAAAGCTCGTCGCAGGTCATATTTTATCTCTTCAAACTCGTGTTTAATGTTACCTGGTGTGTCAGTGAGCCTGTGAACTCGTCTCAGTGTGGACTTTTATTACCAACACTGTGCTTCCCTTTCAAACAAGACATTTAAAAATGGAGTCCACCTGTGTTCAGGTAGGAAAACTGTCAACTGCCAAACTTTCCTGCTCCCCCGTCTGTCGTTAGCCTCCGAGCTAACTAACTAACTAACTAACCAGCGGTTTTTAATAAAAAACCTCCAAGTTCAGGAGCTTTTTTCTTTCTTTTTCCTCACCTCGTTTGTTTTTCGTGCCGTTTTTCTTCGCCGTCATGAGCTCCTGGTCGATTTTCTTCTCTAGGAAATCTTGTTTTTTGGCCAACATCTCCTCGGTTTCTCTGAGTCGCTGCACAGCCTCCTGGGGTGTCGGCGCTTTCCCAGCCTTTCCCCCGCCGCCGAAAAACTTACCGATTAGCGACATTTTTGTTATTAAATGTGAACAGCGATGTGTTGTATTAACCGTACACAAGACGCCGGTACTTTTGGGATGCCGTACAAGTAAGCGTTAAACTGTTCTGTCGCCTTTTCGTGCCAACTATCGTCGCCGAGGCGAAGCCTGCCGCTGCTCTTGTTGTTGTTGACTCTGCTTCCGCCTTTTCCAGAGAGGCCTCGTGATGTCAATACGTCAGCGCCACGACGTGACTCATGCGTGAGACGTCAGAGGGGGGTTGCGCGGAGGTGTGTTTCAAATACTGAGGTGGCTTCAAATAGCTTTAATGGGGGTTGTTATTATTAGTAACCGTGGGTTCAATACTATACATGAGTGAATTGTACGTCTAGATAGAGATTGACAATATGTTTTACACTTTCCTTCTTCCATTTAAAATAACAGCTTATGTACATTTGTCTTTATAATATTGTTTTTCTTATATTGTTGTTCATCTTTATTTATATTTTTTCTTATTTTATGTTTATTGTTATGCACCAAGCAAAATCCTTGAATGTGAAAACCGTCTTGACAGTAAACCTGTTTCTGATTCTCATCAGAATAATAGCATATTTAAAATGTATGTACGTGCACATAATGTATTAATGGTAGTAGTAGCTGTTTCATATTTACGGAAGCGTATTGCATTCGCTTGAAAATTTATTTTTTGGTTTGTTTTTCGGAGTAATTATTTCTGTTTTTCTGAGTAATTTATTTTTATGGTTGGTTTTTCTGAGTAATTTCTTTCTGATTTTCTGAATATAATATTTTTTTTTCTGTTTTTTGAACTAATTTTTTTTCTGAGTTTAGAGAGCATTTGGCTTTTATTTTTTTTTGTTTTTATTTTATTTTTTTATTTTTTTCAAGTGAATATAATACATTAGCTTTCTGTCTGCTGAATTCTACATAATCTTGATCTGGTATTGTGCAATGACTGTTCAAAGAGCCCGTAGACATGTTAGAGTCAAGACATATAAAAATACTTTGCTTTAAATAATAATTTGTGTTATGGTTTTTACATGATTAATTTTAATTCCAGCCATAGAACATGTGCACACTGATCTGATCAAGAGTACATTTCTCCATGTGATTTGGTGTTAAAATACAGGTTAAGATGATTATTTTAAGAAATTATCCCTTGTGATCCTACGATGTGCCTGGTAAACTACAATCCAAGCACCCATTATCTTCATTTAAGCTCACAAAGCAAATAATAACTACTGGAAATAATGTTACTGGACTGATGGATCAAAGAATAAACAGGGTTCTGTGTATTTCTGCTGCCTCAAACCTTTATGTATAATAAAAAACAACAGAGCATTCCTCATATGGAATCTTGAGAAACACAAATTAACTTTTTAAAATATATTCTTGTGGTTTTATTTATATCTTTATTTGATGCTACATCCTCGTGGCTCACATAAGCCCTCTGGTTTTTCCTCCACATTCAATACTGAGTCAGTGATTAGGCAACATTACAAGGAATGGGTGGCGTCAAACTAGTTGCAAGAGTCGAAAGGCCAGCCCAGCTCCTTCAGAAAACTACGCCTCCCATGATGCACCGTGCAATACTTTTCCAGCTGAAAATCTGAGGGACCTGAACGCCAACCAATCAAGGCCTGAGTTGTCTGAGGGACTGCAGGAGAGGGGCTAACCTGGAGGAGAGAATGGATGGTGAGAAGGTTTGTGAGACAGACAGACAGACAGACAGACAGACAGATAGATAGACAGATAGATAGATAGATAGATAGATAGATAGATAGATAGATAGATAGATAGATAGATAGATAGATAGATAGATAGATAGATAGATAGCTCACTTGGATGGGTTTTTCTGGAGGGGTCGGAGGTCGTGCTGCCAGGTGATGGGGTAGCTTCATTCTGACCGTCTCCTTCAGTTTCACACTCTCCCTCTCGTACTGAAATACACACAGCAGAGAAAGACGTGTGTGTTTGTGTGATGCCCATGATGTGTGTGAATTCAAAGACTTTTCTTTCAAGAGGACAAGTTCTTTGTAGCTAATATTTGTAATCTGGTGTTTTTTTTCCACATCTAATGACCTCGTTGTTGTACTTTTTGAACAGTAGGGGGCAGTGTGTGTTTGCATGTTTACCTCTTTGTAAGTCTCAGTCAGGAACCCCCACTTGTTGGGCCAGACTTCTGCAGAGTCCTTCTCAACTTTTACATGTGCTTTCCTACACACAGACACATACACACACCACACACACACACACACACACACACACACATAATAAGAAACAGAAACAGGTGCCTCCACTACTTGCAGTGCTTTTCATCTGCTGACTCCACGCAAACTGTGAAAATATCATGTTACCTTCATTTAAATCCAGAAAGCTGAAGGTCCAATACTGGCAAGACTCATGGGAGAGCTGAGGTTGTTGAATGCTAACAAAATAATAAATGCCTTATCTTTGCTTAAACGAGGTGCTCATCAAATTTGCAGAAAATATAAACAGAAAACCTCAACATCAGCAAGAGCTGGAATAAAGAAGGCTGATCTGTCCCCTACTGCAGTATGTTGCTGAAACCATAATTTATATATATATATATATATATATATATATATATATTATATATATATATATGCGCTGATATATATGCTGCTTTCTTATTATAATGAGTTTAATTTTCCCAAAAACTACATGAAGTCACAGAAACATGTAGAAGAATAATAATAACAACAGCCTATGATATAATTATGGAATGATTTCATTAATACTTTCAATAAAAAACTTAATATACTCTAAATAAATAAAGAGTCAATTTTCACATTGTAACACAATATCTTTTATGATGCATTGACATATTTTTTCTCATTATTACTACGTATGAAGGAATTAAACTTTTACTTAACACTTTTTCTCATTGTGGCATATGATTTTATCTCTTCTAACAAACACCTGTTCTTGCTGTATTTACTATATTTCACACCAAGGGGGAAACACAATGTGCTTCACATGAAGATTAAAAAGAAAAGGAACAAGGGGAGGATTCAAAATAATAATAAGGATGATAACAAGACTACCAGTAATATTAGTAATGGTAAGTGCAACAACAGTAATAATGATAATACTCATTCACAACAAGCATACAGAAAGACTGGACTATGTCATTCATGTATTGAACATCTTATATGTTTTAAAACAAGACAGATATCAGAAGATAATATTCGGTAATATTAAACATCCAGTTCCACATGAATGACCCCCACCAATACTGCGAACATCTTTCCAAATGCTTAAGCCCCTTTTCAAAAAGAGTGATTTAAATAAAACACAAATGACACACAGCAGTGAGAAAAGTAAAAGTTAGCAGATTTACCAGATTTCATCTTGATGCACAAAGTTGATGGGTTCAGATGTTCGCTGTGAATCCGCCATCTGTCCTGACCAGTGTGTGTGTGTGTGTGTGTGTGTGTGTGTGTGTGTGTGTGTGGTTTCTTTCTCTCTGTGCGGCTAATGTTTCACCTGTGTGTAAGCCACACTGAAAGACCTGTTTACCGTCGTCATGGAGACGGAGGTTCCCTGACACATATATCTCTTCTCTCTGTCCTGTGTGTGTAACCGTGGTGACGCTGGGATGGAACCACCGGAGGGTCACAGGGAGCTCAGACGCGTTGGTGTGTTCAGAGTCCAGAGTGAAATATCTCAACAACTGTGAGATGGATCGCCATGAAGTTTGGTACAATAATTGATGATCCCCAGATGATTAATACCAATTAGTTTTTGTCATCCAATGACTTTTCATGTAGCGCCACCAGCAGGTCAAAGTTTAAACTTAGCCAGTAAATTAATTCACCATTTTGTACTCACATTCATGGTTAGGTGTTGATTCCTATTGACTTTGGTGATTTCCTTTCATCCAACATCATCCTAATCATTACCAGTACATTTCTTTATGAGCAAATACCGGCAAGATTAATGAAATCAGTGTTTTAGCATTGTCACTGTCAGAATTTAGCTCAAAGCAGAGCCTGAGTACAGCCTAACAGAGCTGCATGGATGTAGACTGTTGTTGCACAGAGTCAACGATTTATTGGTCCATTGTTAAAATACTCACATCTTAAGTCTTACAAACATTACTATCAGCTTTGGTGAAGCTTCAGTTTGAGAGAGGGCCAGCTAGAGCAGCTATGAGTTACTATCTAGTTACGGATCAGAAGCTACTCAGAAACATCTATATGCACTGTGAATAATAAATAACCGGCTGCCTGTATAAAGCATTGAGTTGGATGTTCTTCTGACCGTTTTCACGTCACTTCCACAGCAAAATATACAGCATTGTTTGTATTAAATGTGCATATACACATTGTTTTTCATTTATTTTTTTATATTAGATGAAAATGTTTCAGGTTATTTACTGGATTATAAAGGGTTTGAACATTGCGCGTCACAGCGTTTCCTCCTGTACTGGATCAGTCCCACGGACAGAAACACTGCTCCCAACAGTAGAGCACAAACTCCACCAATCAGGTAACTCCTCTCAGACTGACTACCTGCAACAAAATGATAAGAGAAACATATATTTCATGCCTATTAATGACAAAATATCAAATCAATTTCAGTATTAAACTAATTCATTCATCTAATCTAATCTAATCTAATCTAATCTGAATTTATCTGATCTAATCTAATCTAATACAATTCAATTCAGTGTTATTTTTATAGTGCCAATTCCTAACAAAAGTTATCTCAGGACACAAATAGAGAAAGTCTAGACCGTACTACTTATAAAATTAATCTAATCTAATCTAATGTAATCCATCATAAATAATATTGTCCTTCCATTCTCACCCCACTCATAGATTTTGGGCTCCCTGAGGCTGGCGTGCTCCACCATACAGCTGACTCTGTCCTGTCCTCCAGGTGTGTACTCCAGGTAAGAGTGGACCTGATAGGTCCAGTCCCCGTTGGTCATGACCTCGCTTATGGTCACGCCCGAGGTCACTTCCTGTCCGTTCTGGTACCACGCCACCCTGATAAATCTGGGGTAGAAGTCATAAGCGCTGCACACCAGCACGGTGCCGTTATGGTTGGTGGTCTCTGCAAGAGTTACGCTGGGTTCAGCTGAAATCAGAAGAATTATGTTTATAAATGACTGATCATGTAGCCAAGGGGAAGCATTTAAAGACTGAACGCTTGTGTAACTTCACATTATGTAGAATCTGTCACAGTGAAACTCACAACAATGAAGTTTCAGTCATGTGAGTAGAAACATGCAGTTCTCGGTTTTAGGCGAAGTTATGTGCTGAGACTTAATCTTGGTGGATTGTTTCACCACATTTCACGCTCTCTAGCTGAATTTCTGAAGATTTAGAAATAAAACAATGTATTTCTAATTCCACCATTTAATGCTTTACAGAATAATGTAATGTTTTTGAGTTCAAATATCTTAAATTGGGGGCTTTTTCAAGCAAATATTGATATATGTAGTAGTTTGCAATTAAATCAGAGTATATTTTTCAGCCCCCTTTAAAGTCTCCATGCTCCCCTCTGGCCCCCATATGAATATTTCTCTAGATCCACCCCTGACCCTCCAGTCCAGGATAGATGAAAATAATTCCAAAGCATCTCTTAAACCACAAAATGTTGCTTTTACAACCCTGTTTGTGTATGATTTATATTAAAGAAATAGTGTCCTGAGATAACACTTTAATACAATAGAATTTAAGTGTTCGAATATTCACCTATGTTTTCCTCAGTTGTGTTGATTATTAAACCGACGTTGTTGACACATATCAGTTGCCTCTCCACTTTTCTCTGTAGAGCATCTTGCTTGTCTTCATTTAACAGAGACGCAGTGATGAATCCAGCTGGAGTGAAGCCCGTCCAGTTCCCAACCGTGCTGTTGTACTGCATCGTAAACTCTTTGTTAAAATACCAGTCCACCAGATACTCCACCTGTGTCTGCTCGATGGCACACCAGAAGTCAGCGTACATGAAGTATCCATCTCCATCAGCAGCACAATCTGAGAGATTCACAAGAAAGATTTTAATAATAGTAAATAGTTTTTTAATGTGCAGACACAGTAGGTTCATTAGTATTTTTTAACACATGCATAAACATGCATGTTTACATGCAAAACCATTTCAGTTGTACAGTAAAAATTAAACTGTTTTTTCCTCATTTTCGGAATTCCTTTACATCCCTGTACTTTTTTCAGCTTTGACCTATTTGATTAGAAATTATTGGCTTCGTATTTTATAAGTAATTTTAGCAGCATGGCTCCAAGTCCACCAACAACTATTGATGTACGGCAGGCTGTAGCCAACGATATATAGCGCAATTCATTACTTATGGGAAACGTTTCAAGAGCAACAGGCTTATCTCCAAGCAGCACAGCACAAGGGAGAAGTGGGTGTAATGCGGAAGACGTAGCCAGGTCAAACCAACCAATAGAAACTCTTCTCTCGTCCACCAGCGTAGGCCCCGCCCATCAAGTGCAGTTGAATTCGCAAGCAAAACTTTAGAACTCGCAAGTAAAGAGGACTGATTTATAAGCACAATGGTTGTATGTTTTTACTTACAAACATTAGTTTTGATTGAAGTTGAAGAAATATGTTCTCTCATATTTTCTTTTCAATTGCAACCTGTTCTGTTTCGATCTCCAAAAAAATTGTTTTGATTGCCACCTACTCTTTTTTGCTTTCAAATCTCTTTTTTGGTTTCAAATCTATTCTATTTTAATGAATAATAAAGGAACAAAATTGTCTCCATAAAGGCTGTCAAACAGAAAGTCATTCATACAACAATGCACAGCAATTTGAGGTTCAGTATCTTGTTCAAGGATACTTCTGCATGTGGCAGGAGGAGCAAGGGATTGAACCATTGAATCTTCTGAGTAACCAAAGACAAGTCACACCAAGAGTTGTTGTTCCCATACCGGGAGTTGAACCCGGGCCGCCTGGGTGAAAACCAGGAATCCTAACCGCTAGACCATATGGGAGATGTAAAGCCTGTCACAGCCAAAGGAACATGGATTGCTTTAATATTGATTTAAATATTAAAAATATGTATATTTAACTGTGATCCAAACATATTAAAGGATGGGTTCACAATTTTTAAGGTCAGGTGCCCACACAAATGTTGAAACAGGTTTTACTTGCTATAAACGTGCCTCCAGTTCATACAGTGGAGTTTGTCCCCCAACGCTTACATTAAAAGCACATTACGAACTGATGTAATATCCAGTAAAAACAGGAGGGTACATGATGTTTCAAGAGTTAATATTTAATATTTTGCACAGGCCACAAAGATTTACCCAAATATCACATAAAGGCACATTTCATATCGTCTCTCTGTCTATAAGCCCACCTTCCTATACCTTCCTATACAGCACAGCACAGCACTGTGACAAAGTGCCAGTTCCTCATTCAGATCACTGGAGTGTACACAGAAATAAAAAAGGAGAAACTAAACACCCACAATCTGCAGAGATACTGACAACATGTGAAGAGGTTTACAGTTTGCAGACAAACATAACACCTTACTTTACATGGCTCAGTTCACTGAAAATACACATACAAAAGATGTGTCTCAAATCTTCTCAAAATTTTTAAAAAATTTTCCACAAAAAAGGACTGCAACCTCTCTTTTGCAAGTCTCTCGAAGCCTGTTGGTCTCTTGTGGCAGCCAGACTCTCTTAATTGCTCTGTTTCCTGAAGTACAGCATGGAAAATAGTTGAAAATGACCAGAAACAAGGCTCACTAAAAGCTTAATATAATGTAGTAATAAATAAAAACCAACATCCTTATGAAGAACAGAAACAATACATCTTCATAAATTTGATCACTTATCTCCCTCACTACCAAAAACATGTCTACTATTTTCTATGTATAGTAGACATGTTTTGTTGCTTTGAGTACAATATACTAGGCTATAGTATATGGTAATACATTCTACAGGAACCTTTGTGAGTTTATAACCCTAACACTGCATAAGGAATGAAGGAGATAAACAGGAAGTAGAAATACCACACAATGAAAGATACTAAATGTACTAAAAGTATCAAATATAAAAGTTAATAGGCGGGAGAAAGGTCCCTTTCAGAGTGTTATATCATAACACTGGTTTATTATTACTGATGCATTATGCATTTAAGCAGCATTAGCTGGTTTAGGAGCTGGTTTATAAATGATCCTCAGTTAAATCTATATAAATGCATCAAATTTACTAAAGTCACTTAAAATGTAATGGAGTAGAAAAAAGAATTTCATCCCAAATGTAGTGTAAATGTAAATATTCAAGTAAAGTACAATTAGCAGAATAATTACCTTAAGTACCGTGCAAATGGACTTAGTTACATTTCCATAATGTTAGATATTCAGGCATATTTTATGTAAAGTAAAAATTAAACATACACCACAACACAACTGGTTGAGAGGAGACCGACAGTAAAGTCTATTTTAAAGAATACAGCTCTCAAAGTATCAATATATCTATCATATCATTAAACATATCTGTCGTTTGAGTGTAAAAACAAAGTGTTGTTGTTAAAATCTGCCCTGTAGCAGCATAGCAGTTGTGTTTTTTCACTTTCAAGTTCATCTCAAGTTAAACTTCATAGAACATACCAGCAAGTATCCAGCCAAGTATTGGATATAAAACATTTGACCCTAACATGCTGTGTAGCCTGAGACCAGCAAAGATATCAGTGGATTCAATAAAACAGACAAAAGTGGAGTGACTCACCGTCCACAGACAGAGAGGAGAGTCCCAGAAGCAGCAGGCACACAAAGCGGTTCATGTTGAAACTACAGAGCGACCAGATTGTTGTGGATGCTCAACCACTGGTGTGCAGTCTGCAAATGATTCTTTCATTTCAGTAACTGTATTCACCCTGATGCTTTAAAAATACTGTTTAGCCCACAAATTCTTTATATATCACTCATTTGAAATAGTAAGTGCATTTTTAAAGAACATTACCAACAACAACATAATTAGAAAACATTTTTCATGAATGCAGCTTTAAAACGTGTTTAGTTTTTCCTACAATATCTGCCTGTGGCCACTAACATGTGTTAATTGCTCCGTTTACAGGGAATCTCTGTTGAGTTCAGACATTCAATGACTACAAATTAATTTCATTATGAATCACAACTTTCATAAATTAGGTCAAACACGTTGGATCCTAAAAAGATGTCTGACTTCTCACAGGAAGGTGAAACCGAACACCAATGAGAAACTGAAAGCAGCAGTCCTCAGCTGAAGCGGAGATTGGTTCCGCTTTTACTTTCAAACTTATTTCTTTCTTCCCTAATGTCAGTGTCTTTCTTGGTATTCTTTCATTCTAAGGTGGAGGTCAATATCATTCATAGAAAACGAAGCAAAGAAAGAAGAAAGATGCTGATAAAAGTCAGAACAACAAACCGCTCTTGCACCTCAATCAGTGCAAAGTTCTCTGCAGTAACTTTTATCCTTTTCATCAATCTTTTACCAAATAAGCGATTTGCACCTAAATAAAACATCAGCGGAAACACTAGAAATTCTAAAAGAGATCAAATATTGCAAAAAAGTTTTCATTTCCTTGGCTGAGGCCGAAAGTTGATCAATAAAAACAAAATGTGCCGCAATGCAAACAGATCATGATGCATATGAAGCATGTGACCTGTCACCTGAGAAAATGGCAGCTGATTGAAATCATCAGATCTGTGCAGATTGATTAAATTTGCTCAAATTAATGGAACTGGAACTTAATGAAACTAATTTTGTTGCGCCTTTTTATCTGCATTGGTTTAATGGCTCCCAGCTGGACAATTCGTGCCACATGCTGCACAGTTTATCTCTATGAGCTCAACTCCTGATATCTGCATAACATTAGTGGATGTAAACATTCATTTGCATTTTAATGTGGTAAATCTTTTTCTGCAAATCCTGTAGAATTTTTGCTGCATTTGGCGACAAACTGAGAACTGCTGAGTTTCCACTGTGAGCTTCAGCTTTTAAAGACATAAACCAGGGACTGAAACTCCAAACATTTAGACTCAACACTGTTTTGGGGTTCTTTTCAAGATTCATGAGGTTTATTGTCTTCATGCACAGAAGAAACTCATTGGTTTACAATACAATGGATATCTTACTTTGCCCGACTCCCTTTACACAACAGTGCAATAATAAGACAAATATACAACACAAATAGAAAAATAGAATAAAGTTAACTTTATCTAACTTTTCGTGTTAAAAAAGCACATTTTGGATAAGCTGATAAAAATATAACCTTAAAATGTAAATATCTGAGGCAGGTCTGAATGCAATCAGGTGTTGAATCCTGGTCTCCAGGATCAAATTCTATTGTTTTGTGTTTCCACCTGGTCTGGTTGATCATTTATGGAGATGTCCTGACAACATCCCACACATTCTCTAACTCAACCAAAACAAATCAGATGAGAAGAAGAGAAGAGATGATAACATTTTCACAAATGGAGGAGAGTGTCAGGAGGGAACACTAAAACTCCACACACGGTTTTATTAAAAAGCCTCACCACTAAGAATAGAGTAACTTTGGGCTAACAACCTGGAGCAAAGACTGAAACCACATCCTGTTAGAGAGTTAAGTCTGGTGTGTTATCATCTGTCTGCATGTCTCTCTCTCTCTCTCTCTCACCCCAACTGGTCGAGGCAGACGACCACCCACCTAGAGCCGAAGGGTCTGTCCTAGGTTTCTGCCTCTTAAAAGACAGTTTTTCCTTGCCCTTGTCTCCAAGGTCTTGCTCATGGTGGTACTGTTGGGTCTCTGTAAATAATGTTATAAGGAGTTCGGTCTAGACCTGCTCTATTTGAAAACTGTCCTGAGATAACTTCTGTTATGAATTGGCGCTATACAAATAAAATTGAATTGAATTGAATTGAATCCTCACTCCAGGCCCAGCACACAGAGACACACTGAGGAGAAGCTTTAGAAGGCTGCAGTGGAAAGAGTCTAACGGCGCCCCCTGCTGGATGATCGAGACCTAGTCTCAGGAGCTCTGACAAACGAGGAAGCCCGACCTCCATCGCCTTCAAGTTAAAGTTTCTTAAATAAGGAGGAAAACAAGTGTTGTTCTAAGAATTTACCTGATTTCTGTGTATATGGTTCTTATTATGATGATTATTATTATTATTTATTAGTGGTTGTAATACCAGATATCAGACATTTGGTAGAGAGGGCTACCACGCTCCAACCCTTCTCCAGCTCGTAGGAGGACTAGAGGTGGAAAGCTATGCTCGTTGTCATCTTACTGGACGGATGTCTTTTTTCTATACACACATGTGTTTATCAGAATGATTTCAAAGATATGGTAGTACCAAAATGTTCTGCTTCCTTGCTTCAGTTGCTGATGGTCCTGCTGCTTGCTGGTCAGGAGCTGATGAAGGTCCCCCTGGCTCTCCTTGAACTGGACCTCTGAAGTATTTCAAAATTACTCCTGCAAAGACAAAGCTCCTTAGGTTACCAAGCAATCAGAAGCAAATATTCATATCATATAACTGCAGCTATGTTGCACTATGCAAAACATTCTGAATCTGTTTTTATATTAAACATTACAATACACAGTGTCCCTGTTTAAGCAACTACCAGTTTTTTCTGTGTTTATCTCCACATTATACTAGTTAATTAATAAAAATGAAGGTAAATGAGTGATGAGCCCCATATGATATAAAGGGAATATGTTTGCATATATCTTGCAGTGCATTACAAAGTGGACAACTAGCAGTCTCATGCAGTACAGGACACTTTAAATATACAGGTTTGTTCAAATTAGTAAACTACATTGTCACAATATATATTCTAATAAATTTGGCAAGGGGGGATTCAACTAAGTTAGCAGATTTGTCCAGTAACCAAACCACAGTAAATAAAAATACAATAGAGCAAAGAATTGGATAATATTTCAGAGTACAGTGATCATTTAAAATTCATAGTGCTATATGAATAATCCACTGCGATACTGCTACTACTACTACTATCTATCTTATCTATCTTCTATCTATCTATCTTACCCTATCTTACTACTACTAAAAGTAACAATAATCAGTCTGATAATAATTGGTTTTATTTATACAATAGTAGCACAGGTCTATGCTTGAGACACATTTATTTGAGTCTTTTTGTAAAGCAAACTCTGGATGAAGCTGACTTTATTTACATACATACAAACAATCATCACTTTAGCTGAGGTAGCTCACATTTATCTGAGGATAGCTGAACAAAAGTAACAAACTAACTTATTCAGAAGTTGGCATTATGTGTCCCCCTCCACCCCACATCAGATGCCTTACCTTGATCCTGTGGTCGTTTCTCTGCACCAGACGCATAAGTACGTTTCGATGACGTTGTAATGAGCGTCTACCTTTATTCCCATCACTTCAGCGGAAGGTGGGCGGCTGTCAATCATCCCGTCAGACCTGTCGGAAAGACGTCACTTACCACGTGACAGCCCAGCCCAAAGGTGATTTTGACCTGATTACCCCACGAACACTTACATGCTTTGCAAATAAATGCATAATGAATGCATGCAATACATGCAAATAAAGACAGGTGCTTTTAATTCTCCAAGATAGAATAAAATATGAGGCTGAACTTGCAGTTTGGGGGCCCCCTGGTGGCTGCGGGGCCCTATGCAGCCGCATGGTCCGCATATAGCAAGAAACGGCTCTGGTGACACTGATTATACATTATAGGAAATCTCATTGATTGTTACCATGGAAACATAGCTCTTAGTTCACAGCTTGATAGACAGCTCTGCAGATAAGGTGTTACAGTACGTTTGTCTTTGTTTCTGTGCAGCAGTCTAACTCTGCATTACGTTGTGTTACAGAGACACAAGGTGGCGTTCTAATCAAACACATCAGCTCTTGTTGGTAAGCGTGTCGACGTCAGGGGTCAGTCTTTACTGCTGCTCTGATCTGTCTTGACTTTAAAAAAAAACTGCAACAAAATATTTAAATATACTTTATGATTCATTATGATTAACCTGTTTGCACCTTCAAACCAACATTGTATGGCTGTATTACTATAAAATGAAATGAAATGTATCTCTATGTAAAAAAAAAAAAAAAAAAAAAAAGTGACACAACAGACTTTATTTAAAGATCAACAACTTCCATTAAAGAAATGAATCAGCAATTCATTAATACTAGCAACTATCATTAATTAATATTTCATTCTTCTTGGCCTGATCACATTTGTTCATTTGTACTTTTAAAATGTTCACAAAAGCCAAAATTACTATTATTATTATTTATTAATGACTTACTTGTTAAATGTAATTACTTGTTAAACAAAGATAATAGTGCTCTTAAACATCTCCAGGCCTGGAAGATGAATAGTTTTCAGACTTTTTCCAGGACTTCTCTCACCGACTGTAGAAACTGCATGTGAGTTTCCACTTTCGATGTTTACCACAACCCGCAGCCTGTGTTACATTATTACTCTCAGGACAAAGAGGGTCCCCCCCCCCCAGAGTACCGTTATCAGGCCCATGTCTTTACGTCAGTGTACCTGGTACTTTAACCTCTTCTTCTCCAGCTTCTGTTTGCTGTACAGTTTGAATCACACATTGCACAGTTCAGACCGAGGCTGAATGACACTCTAGTGTGTTTTGTACCTGCTGCTGTCGTCACTCCAGTTATCACACAGAGTTTCCCGAACCCTGAGGTATTGCAAAGGCTCTGCATCACTTTCTCTCAGAAACTTAAAGTTCATATTATTTAAAAAGAATCTTTTGTGCTTGATTCTCAGGAATGAGGGAGAGTTAGTTCTCTGATTCTAAAGCTGAAACAACATTTTTAATAATAAATTAATTATTTGGGTCATTTTTAAGCAAGAATGCCCCAAAAAATCTCTGATTCCAGCTTCTCAAATATGAATCTTTGCTGGTTTTCTTGAGCTCTCTGAAGATGTCACCTGGTTCTGAGAGTTTGGATTTATCAGTTCATTGAGAAAATAACAGGCTGATTAATTCATAATGAAAGTCATTCTTAGCTGCAGCCCTAATACAACACTGAAAATCTCATAGACCTGCTGGTCAGATTTTGATAGTATTCATTGAAATGGCAGTTCCAGGACTGACCACTAGCAGTCTGCTGTTTCACTGGCAGCAAAGTGTTAGGAAACTATTAGGACTCTATAGCCAGTGTGCAGTGAGGACCAGAGTGGTTGAACATGTACAGTCTGGATGTGAGTGAGTAGTGTAAAATCACACTGAAACTGAATTATCACAGTTGCTAAATGAAACGTATTCTCAGCCAAACAGCACTGATCCAGTGTCTCCACAGTTATCTCTCAACATCTGTTACTAGTAGAAAAAAACATACAAAGTTGATCCATTCTTTCCATTCAGTATCTGTTCTGTTGTCCATAAACGTAGGTGTTCCAGTAGTGGACCTGTACATTTTCTGCTGTACAGACATTCCCACTGCAGTAACTGGATTTTATGAACTTACAGCCTCTTGTGTTTTCAGTTAATTACCTGTCTGTACTTTATATGCCCATCCTGTGTTATCTGGCCTTTTTTCTTTTTACAGATATAACTCGCCAAACTCTTTCTTCCTCCGACCATAAACCAGTGATATACATCTCTAGATATGATATAGACACTGTATATACTCAGTTTATCACTCAAAGTACGTAACCAAGTGCTGAAAAGAAAGGAACTTTTTCACCTTATTAGTATAAACAACACACAGAGTTTTACAGCCAGGCTCGCAGCTCGGTGAGGCACAACAGCGCTTGGAGGTAAATGCGAACATGCTGATGTTTAGCAGACATAAAGCTTTTATGGCGGGTTTCATTTACCTCGGAAGTCTAAAGTCAGAGCTGGGAATGACATCAAGTTGGAAAACCAAGCTCTAGCCAGGCTAACCATTAGCCATTGTTAGGAATACAATTTGGTAACAACGCATTCATTTTCTGTGTATGACTGATTTAATGAGCTACAAGTGCTAATAACAGACATTGCCATCAATAGACTCATGCTGCTAGTGAGGCTAAAAATACCCGAGGCTGCTAACCACCACTGACTTTTTATGGGATTAGCACACAAGCTAAAGTAGATGTTGGAACTGAAGTTACCATTAGCATTAGTTGCTTTTGTAAATGTGAGTGCAAGTTAGTTAGCTATAGGTAACTGAAGCAGAGCAGACGATGGCAAAGAGAGATTTGTGTCACAATCTGTATCATGTATCATTATATATGTGATACAATTAGTGGTAGTTTTTGTAGGGTCATTATGAACTGGAGTTACCTGGAGGTTTCCTTTTTAAATCACTTCGTTGGAGCCACATCAGCTGCAAACCTGCACAACAACAATCAACAGGAAAGACTGGAGAAAGCATATCTGCCAGTTTAACACAGAACCCTGGCTTATGTTTGACTCACAATATACAAGCTCATATTATGCATATTCATTACAGACGTAACCTGTCTGAGGATGTCGTAATGGCTCCGAAACATTTTGTCCCATTTTGCTCAATCCGGTCAACAGCACACTGGTTTGTTTCTGATTACGGAAAAGGAAAATGTATTATGTTTTTTTACCCGATTGTAGCGTTACAATGATCTTCTCATCAATTTCTCATTGATCTTTGATTTTCACAAATAAAACAACCATTGACTGTTAACTGAAGACTGAACAAGCACTGAATATGAAATGTGAAGCTATAACTTAATTCAACAATCGGCTATCTTTCTCCAGAATGTCTGACCCCACCTTTAAGTGCGTCATCCCCTTTATTTAAAACACTGTGGCTGCACTGGTCAGACAGTAACACACACACACACACACACACACACACACACACACACACACACACTCGGCTCACAAAAGAACTTTATCAGTTGTTCAGTCAGCGTTGTTCTATCAGTGTTTTTGTCCTAGAAAGCTCGTAAACGGACTGAGCTGCACTGACACACACACACACACACACACACACACACACACACACACACACACACACACACACACACAATCAAATGGAAGTTCTGTGTAGAATTATCTCTGCTGTTTGTTAAAAAACACCATGTCTGACTGTTTGGGACATGCACAATGCATGATGGTCACTGGTAAACCAATAACACCATGCAAGCCAATGTGGAAGTGTCACAGATTTGTGTAAGTGTCATGCAGGGTGGTGCCACTGCCTGCTAGATGCTGGGCTAGCGTACGTTGCGGCCAACAGATTTTCATTTTGAAATGAGAAAACCGAACAAAAAAAGGAAAATGGCTCGTTTCCCAGAAAATAATCTGTTGACATCACAGTACACTGACCACTCTGGCCCCCTAAAATGTCTCTTTAATCAACTTTTTTCATGTCAAGTCATTAAGTCACGATGGTTTCAGTCACTCATTCACTTCCAATTAATTAAGAGTCTGGGGGTTAACTTTACTCTATTGCAGGGCTGCTGTATAAGACTGTATTAGTTTAAACTAGTTGTTGGCAACCAAGTGCGGAATGTGCAATTCTCAAAGACAGAAAAGGTTCCGAAAAGTTTGTCCTTCTTACTGATTAAACCAAGAACAAACAAGAGTAAAATGAAATGACAGAATTCTCAGTATAACAGCACATTTAGATAGACTAACAGGACATCTACTGCATGTCTTACTAAATAAATGGACCAAACTTTATCTCCGTTTTCAAAGCATTTCCTTTGAATGCTATGTGATAAATCTGCTGCTGTCACCGTCAGCTGGGCGTTTCCTAGTTACATCACATATGACAGACTGATGGTCTGGCTAATCTGGTTGCAGGATAATGTCGTCAACAGATTGTAAGAGCACAGAGTGGCTGAGTTGTATTCAAAACTCTGTTGAACGTTTGAATCCTGAGGGACATTCAAGGCCTTATTTGATACAGCAGTTCTTCTGCAGCTGTTCTAATGTGACACCTGCATCCATACTTTCCTTTAATTCAAATTCAAATTTTGCCTAAAATCATTTTGTTTAGAATGTATTATTGTATAATTTCTTTATCAATTCTCCATATACAGTGCAAATGTGAAAGAAGTAATGCATCAGACTGAGGAAAGAAATGTCTTCATTATGGATTCTGTAGTCATTTTTTTATTTTGCTGTTTGTTTAACACACTTATTTTGGTGCATTTTTTATCTGTAAAAGTAACAAAAAATGCTGTATGGAAGTGCAAAACAAAGATATGTCTAAGGTCATTTAGAAACAGTCATCACAGTTTGCCCATCACAGAGCACTGACAGATCTTTTAACTGGTAAATGTCCTGTTCAGTACACGGCTTAGTCATTATTTTTTATTTCAAAACCAAATTTAATCACGGTTCCTCTATCGGCTTCTGTTTTGTATGTCCTTCCCCAAGAAAGTTTGATGTTTTTTGACAAAAACCCTCTGATGGTACAAATCTTAGCAAACATGAGCATTATTAAAGTTTAGCCGGCAGGTCAAAGGTCATCTGGGTGTCTGTGTTTTATGACTGCTGACAGGGTACTGCACAATTTACAATATTGTTCATAAAACACTTGAACAGAGGACATTATGTAACTTTAAGTGCTGTTATCGTGCAGTTGTCTTTCCTCTCTGTTCCTCTTCTGGCGTGAGTATTAAATCGGACCCCTGTGAAGTTACTGTTGGCTGCTGCATCAGTGCTGAGGTCGAGTCCACAAGTCCAGGTCCAGGTGCTGCTCAGCCTTTCAAAGCACACAAAAGCTGCTTAAATTCAAACTACAGCTACCACTAATACAGCAGCGATTAAGTACAACTACTGATGCTACTACTTCTGCTCCTCTCCTTCCACTATGGTACTACTTCTATTACAGGATTTATACTGCTACTGCAGCCAATACCAGTAAAACGATTACCACACTTTTCCATCTTCTACTGTTGTATCTGCAACTCTAAGTACTTGAACGACTGCTGCTGTTGGAAAGGTATTTTAAAGTGTCATACATACAGCTGTTATACACATGCACTTGCAAGGCACCACAAAGTTATATCAGCACAGATACATAATTCTGCATATACATTTTGAAACAATAACACGAAAAGTAACATTTAAGAAAACAACAGATTGTCTGACCCCAATGATTACCACAAAATTCATAAATCACTAACAAACTATGTTCGGCATAAATATAATACTGATTTAATTATGATCATTTTTTTCCAAGCTTTTGAGGCAATGTTAAAAAACTTAAATGTGTCGAAATTAAACAATCATTCCAGTTTTACATTGTCTGTATGCCAGAATACTT
This sequence comes from Dicentrarchus labrax, assembly GCF_905237075.1. Taxonomy (NCBI): domain Eukaryota; kingdom Metazoa; phylum Chordata; class Actinopteri; family Moronidae; genus Dicentrarchus; species Dicentrarchus labrax. Next base: position 32,086,626 of record NW_026136711.1, read on the forward strand.
CAGGGTTTTGTTGAGCCATCTGATGGGAAATTTACACTCTAAAATCACTCTCGAATGTACATTACAAAAGAAAATGGGATTTATTTTCAACTACTCCCAAGAGGTAGAATAGCAGTTCTCAACTGTGCAAACTCATTTTGGCTTCTAAATAAATAAGATTCATCATGATTCAAGGCTAGAATTTAGTTGAATCATTTTCCTAATGTTGGTTTGGACGATATTTTCGAACCACTTTAAAGACTAAAATAAAAGCTTACTTTTAATGGAGTCCATTACAACACAAACTATTCCTGTAGATTTACAGCAACTGAGTAATTTTAATTTGGCAATTGCAGAGTATGATCATTAGAACTGGTGCTACTACGCTACAATTGCTATTATGACTTCTGTAACTAATACTTTTACTAACTAAAACTATTAATAGTTACTTGTAATATTAACTTTATTCTAACTTTAACTCAACCGCAACTCTCAGTATTTTTACCTTTAAAAAATAAATGTGTCTTTAACTGCTGCACACACACACACACACACACACACACACACACACACACACACAGACACAGACACAGACACATGCACGCACACGCATTCCCTGGCTGACCTTTGACCACAAGAGGGCGAGCCCCCGGCTGTAAGCCAATAAGAAGGAGGCCTGCCAAGGCCCTGCCCACGTGACACACTGGCCTGACGATGTGGAACCCTGAACTTACATCACTTAGTAATGTGGGTCGAAGTTCAACAGCTACTGCTGAAAGAGGGCAGGAGGTTTCCACACCAAAAGGACACTCAGACATTGTAAGAAAGAATATTATTTAATTGTTTTTCATTTTAAATTTTAAAAATAAAATAAAATAAAGAAAATCTATGAGAGATGATGAATTTGGTGTCCGTTAATTTAGCTGATTCAGATGAAAATGTGTCAAAGAAACATGTAAAAGTGTCTTTCTTTTACAACTGAGAACAATAACAGCTGTTTATTTCAGTGTTGTTTTATTTATTTATTTATTTATTTATTTATTTATTTATTTATTTATTTATTTATTTTGCAGCTTCACTTTTTTCAGTTTGCATGGAAATTAAACCAGAAAGAAGATGCATATTTCAGACTTTTTCAGCTGGCACAACCAGCTATACATGAAGTCTTACATGATCAACCTGGCTTTCCCCCTTCAGGCAGGGAGTGTGTTACAGGAAGAAATATCCCTGGCAGTGGTGAGTTACAGAGCTGTCTGTCTCTCTTTGGGATCAAAGCCAACTGCGAGCTATCAGCGCTCAACCAGGGGCAGAGGGAACCGGTTACGTGAAGACGACATTACGTCCTGCTGCTGATTAATGCTTTACTGAAGGCCTGTAACACCGTGTTTTTTCAGATCTGCATGGAACAACAGGTTCATGCAAATAGCCCAGAGACAGAGCCTTCCCCCACACATCCTCCTCCTCCTCCTCCCCCCACCCACCCTCCTCTTGTGGGACATCCCAGAGTATAAAAAGAACAGACCTTCTCCACAGCGATACAACTGACCACGAAGGAGAAACAGTCCTGAACTCTCCTGAGAACAGCCAACAGAGACACATCGACTGATGAGGCCGAGCTGAAGGCTCTCTGCTCCAAACAAGCTACTGAAGGTAACCTCTTTATTTTCAGTGTGACTTCTGTGTTACGTGAGGAGAGATACTAAAGTTATCTGCAGAGTGAGCGGGGATCTGCACAGGGATGCTGTTGTATCACCCCGAGTCTGTCTGACCTGGAGGTTGCAGCAGTTACTTGGAATTTCAATGTAGTGTTTTTAATGTAAAACTAGTAGAAATGAGACTAAATCTAACCGCTCAGAAAAGTCTAGAAAACTGACATATTTAAAATTGGAACACAGATTTTGTGCTAAACTGATTTTAATCTCCTTTATTTTACTTTTTCTCCTCTTCTCCTCTTTAAATTTCTCCAATTTGTTCTTCCACTTCTTTCCAATCACCCTTTTTTCTTTTCTCCTTTCTTTGTATCTCCTATCCTTGCTCCCCTTCATAACCCTCTTTCAATTATTGCATCATCTTTCCACCCCTTCTTCTCTCCTTTCTTTTCAACCCTCACCCTCATCTTTTCTCCAGACTAGTCTGCTCCTCTTGTCTTTTCTTTCTCAGTCTATTAGCTCGCTCTCCCTCCAGACTCCCCCGCCATGCCTCCTCAGCTTCAGTCCCAGAACCAGAACGGTCCCAGAATCCTGCAGGGCGATATCAGCGCCCTCAGTCCGGCCGTCAAGGAGTTTGTGGATGCCAATGTGATCCTGTGTCAACCCGACTCCCTGCACATCTGCGATGGCTCCGAAGAGGAGAACCGCGCCATCCTGACCCAGCTGGAGGAGCAAGGGATGATAAAGAAGCTCAAAAAATATGAGAACTGGTAGGTTGGCTGGGGTTTAAGTTGTTTTTTAGGTGGTTTCTGGGTTAGAGGACATTTTCTGAAATGTTAGGGTCTTTTGTGGGTTTTTTTGATTAAAGTATGTAAAAACAGAAGAAAAAGTTTGCTGCTGAAAGCCCGAACACCCTAGCTGCTCAACAATAACTGGTCTTAAATGCATTTTTGACAAATCAGCAGTCACTGTTTTTGTGACGGTGGCATCTCTATGCAATTGGCAGATTGCCCGGTCATGTTGTTGTTAAAGACAGTCTGCATCAGTCAGTCCTCAGCAGCTGTTTAAAGAAACAACATACCTTTTACATTCTGACAAACCAGTAAGTCCACCTCAGACCTGCTTACCAGCAGTATTCTATCAGGTGGAAGGTTAACAGAGAAACAGCCTCTTTGGCATGATCTTGTAATCCAAGAACAAACCTTAAACTTGTCCCTCTACCTTGCAACAAAGCCCTAACGTCTTCTTACCCTTTGTGCCTTTTCCCTTCCATCTCTCTCCTACCTCCATTCCCTCCTTCCTCCTCCTGCAGCTGGTTGGCCAGGACCGACCCGAGGGACGTGGCTCGAGTGGAGAGTAAGACTGTGATTGTGACCCGGGACCAGAGAGACACTGTGCCCATGCCACTGGAAGGTGGAGTCAGCCAGCTGGGCCGCTGGATGTCCCCGGAAGAGTTTGACAAAGCCATGGCTCAGCGGTTCCCCGGCTGCATGAAAGGTACCACAGAGAACATCTGACTCAATTTAGTCCCAGATAGGCAAAAATGTTGAAGCTTTAAAGTCAAGACTGATCTTATTGGGCAGCTAGATGGATACTATAGCATTGTTTTTACTGTTGATGTACGTTGATTACATAAAAAAGCACCAGGTATTAGATTAGAAGACAGCAGATTCAGAAAAAGTGCACAGAGTTGAAAGACTGTTGTCTTTTTTCACTGATTGACTCCAATCAATTGATTCAAACCCAATACGCACATTTCATCAACTGTAGTGAAACTTCAGTAAAATGTTGACATCTCTGACTCTCTGTCCTCAGGTCGTACCATGTATGTGATTCCCTTCAGCATGGGTCCAGTAGGTTCCCCACTCTCTAAGATTGGAGTGGAGCTGACAGACTCTCCCTATGTGGTGGCCAGTATGAGGGTGATGACCCGTATGGGGAAGGCCGTGCTGTCCGCTCTGGGGACAGGCGAGTTCGTCCGCTGTCTGCACTCAGTCGGCTGTCCTCTGCCCCTCAAAAGTACGTCAACTCATTTTTTATTCAATAGCATTAAGGCAATGCTGAATACTAATGAGTACTGATGAAAAGGACCAGTACTACTGTTACACTTCTAGTATTACAACCACTATCACTGCTATTACTGCAGATAGCTCCTTTAGTCCTTCAGTACTTTTAATGCTACTACTGATGCCACTGATACTACTTTTAGTATTTGATTACTTGCAGTAACTACTAATACTGATTAGGATTCTGTCATTACTGCTACTACAATAAATACAACAATTAAAATGACTAACAAAAACCCCTATTACCACTGCTAATACTTCCTCCGTCCTCCAAACACATGCTGTCAACTGATTCAAATTTACTGATTTCCCTCTCAGAGCCCTTGGTGAACAACTGGCCCTGTAACCCTGAGCAGACGTTAATTGCCCACATCCCGGACCGCAGGCAGATCGTCTCGTTCGGAAGTGGTTATGGAGGAAATTCCCTGCTGGGGAAGAAGTGCTTTGCTCTGCGCATTGCGTCGCGTATCGCCAAGGAGGAGGGATGGCTGGCAGAGCACATGCTGGTAAGGAATGAAAAGGAAGAAATATAAAACATGAGCCCACCTATCCATTAATTTCATATCATAGAGACTCTCCACAACAACTTCTTACTGAACCAAATGTTTGTCTTGCTCAGATCCTTGGAGTCACCAACCCTGCTGGGGAGAAGAAGTACATGGCGGCAGCTTTCCCCAGCGCCTGCGGGAAGACAAATCTGGCCATGCTCTGCCCCACAATGCCCGGCTGGAAGGTTGAGTGTGTGGGAGACGACATCGCCTGGATGAAGTTTGACAACCAAGGTGAGGGACTCGAGACTTAGTGAAGTTCAATTTGCCATCAGGGACATTAAAGTTACAATAATAGTAATACAAACAAACCCTTCTATAATTCATTATTTTCTTCTTTGTTCCCTGTCGCTAGGCAACCTACGTGCCATCAACCCAGAGAACGGCTTTTTTGGAGTCGCGCCCGGCACCTCGGCCAAAACCAACCCCAACGCCATGGAGACCATCGTCAAGAACACCGTTTTCACCAATGTTGCAGAGACCAGCGATGGCGGCGTGTACTGGGAGGGAATGGACCAGTCACTGCCCGAGGGAGTCACCATCACTTCCTGGAAGAACAAGCCCTGGAGCAAAGAAGATGGTAAGAGCTTGTCAAACGTTCTCTAGTTAGTGTCTATTAGATGAGCCACTCTGTCATCCTATCAACCAAAGGTCCAAGATTATTATTACAATTTTGAAGAAATAGGTTTTCACTCAATATTTTTCAACTCAAAAATCAAATGAAATTAAGCTTCCCTTCCTGTCTTTCTCTCTCTTCAGGCGAACCCTGCGCTCACCCCAACTCTCGCTTCTGCACTCCGGCCGGTCAGTGTCCCATCATCGACCCACTGTGGGAATCCCCGGAGGGAGTCCCCATTGAAGCCATCATCTTTGGAGGGCGCAGGCCAGAAGGTAAGCGGTGGAGTACCTGGAAAACTACAACACTGGTAGAATAAGAGAAAAGGATACAATGAGAAAATAATCACATAATACTAATCCAACGTATGACCCTGCTTCCTTTTAGGTGTCCCTCTGGTATACGAGGCTTTTAGCTGGCAACACGGAGTGTTTGTTGGAGCAGCTATGAGGTCAGAGGCCACCGCTGCAGCTGAATACAAAGGTCAGTATCTAATATCTTTTAGTCTGATCATCATTCAGTGGATTTAAAGGAGCTTCTTCAGTCTGAAGATCATGGCTTTTGCTTAATAAATCATATAGTAGCTTGTGACCTTCAAAGTCAGAAAAATATGAAGGGCTGCTTGCTTGGACATTAAGATCTTTATTTGTGTAAAGTTTTTAAAGTTTAATCCTGGATTTGTGTCCCATAAGACAAAAAATAAAATACTCACCTCTTCTCTCTTTCCTCTTTGTCCCCCTTCCCTTCTGCAGGCAAGATGATCATGCACGACCCCTTCGCCATGCGTCCCTTCTTCGGCTACAACTTTGGACAGTACCTCTCTCACTGGCTAAGCATGGCCGACCGCCCCGGCGCCAAGCTCCCCAAGATCTTTCATGTCAACTGGTTCCGCAAGAGCCCCACTGCTGGATTCCTCTGGCCTGGTTTCGGTGACAACATCCGCGTGCTGGACTGGATGTTCAGGCGGGTGAATGGCGAGGCCGGCGCCATGCCCTCTGCCGTGGGCTACCTGCCCTGCTCCGAGTCCCTGAACCTCCAGGGCCTGCAGGGCGACGTGGACCTCAATGAGCTGTTCTCCCTCGACCAGGAGTTCTGGCAGAGGGAGGTGGAGGATGTGAGGAAGTACTTCACCACGCAGGTGAACGACGACCTGCCCAATGAGGTGGCCCGGCAGCTGGAGCTCCTGCAGCAGAGAGTGAATCAGATGTAAAGAGGAGGAAAAGAAAAGGAAAAGCGTGTTAGCTAATCTGAAAGATGTTGCCGGTAATTCTAGAAAAGCTTGTCTGTGATTCTAGCACTGAATTTTAGTAATTCTGTAACAGCATGTTGGACATGTGACCAATTTTCTTGTCACTGTTGTACTGAGGAACTTCCACTCTCTGAGGTGGGACAACTTTCTGAAAGAGGAATAATTCTCCTCTGATCTGATTTTTCTGCTATTCGGTTATGATTCTGCTTGATTTTTTGTTAGCTAGAAATCTTCTTTTTTTCAGATTATTGTCCTGAAAATGCTTCAGTTAATATCCAGCTGAAATGAATGACATGAACTTGTACGAATGGTAGCGTTAACCAACATTCCTCACCATAAATATGACAGCTAGATGCTGCCAGTAAAGACTGCTGATTAGAATAGGAAATGTTTCCTTTCCATCCATTCACATGCTGTCGTAGCAGATCTATGTTTTGAACTGTTATTCCAATGTACGAATTTTCCTATTTAATAATAACTTATTATGAACGCACATCATATCGTCATTGCCATATAGATTTGTGTGGCACAGAAAGAGTAAATGAGTCCAGGTTAGCTGAGCTCCAGTATTGTTTGACCCCCTGAACATGGGGGAAATGTATGTTTTCTGTTCCTATTGTTATTATTTGCCTTAATTTATTTTTGTACACTGGTATCTCTTGGTTATTCTTTGTTGGAATCTTGAGCCCCACGAGGGGAGACACAACAATAAAGTTATTTAAACTTATCACTGATTCTGTTTGATTTTTCAAGGATCTGTTGTTATGTTAAAACATTTCTGATATTATAGGGCAGCACATAATTTACAAAAACTGCCATATAGAGAAGATGCTCATTCCCCAACAGAGAGTGACCGTTGGGATAAGCTTAACAAGTTTTCCTGTTTCTTAAAGGACCATGTGGGCCAGAGTTTTTCCACTGTTTTTCAGTGAGTGCTCAGTGTTACAGCTTCAGAGCATTTAAGCTTGTGTAACAGCGTAAGTGTGTGTGTCATCCTCTTCTATTGGCAGAAATAGATAAGATAGATAAATAAAATAGGAATCTTTATGTTTCTGTTACCTTAGAATGAGCCATTCATCTACAGATGCCATGGGTTGCCTTCCACCATGTTGAATGACCATGTTTCTGCAGTAGCCCACAACAGACAAACCAAACTATGGCTGTAGATAAGGCCTTTCGTGTTTTTTTTGCGACTTTTGTGGCCACTGTAGTTTCTCCTGCACACTTCACAGCCCATTCTCATTCCCAGGTCATCAAATAGCCTGCAGACGCCACTGCTGGATGCCACTAAATGCTACACACTGGATGTTTAATGAAAAAACAGCAAATAGACTGGTGAGTTGTGTGACTAGCTGGTGACATTGGTGAAGCTTTTAGCAGCTACAGAGCCAGATATTTTTCTGAGGAGCTTGCAGACACCAACCTGGTAGCTAATCACAAATATATTACTTTAATGTGTCATGTTTGCCAGAAACATAACTCCAAATGAATACTAATTCTGCTCCACGCTGTTGGATATGTGAATATGCAACTCTTTGCTCACACATACACTTAAGGCTAAATCCATCCCTGCAGTAAAATGCGGTTTGTTGATTTTAGTGTTCGCGTTTGGATCTAAATATCAGTTCGTGAGCACCAGGACAAATATTTGACAAGAAGTCAAAATATGACACCATATATTCATCCTACACATAACTAAGTTTAATGTCACCTTTGAACAAAAGATTAATTCAGAGCACTGCCTAGCAATGCTGAATTCATTTGTGTGTGTGTTGTGTGTGTGTGTGTGTGTGTGTGTGTGTGTGTGTGTGTGTGATGAACATCTATCTTTCCTCCTTTTTACTCTTCTTAAATGTAATGAATTTATATTTTAAGTTATTTTAATTGAAGTTTAGCAAATGTCAAAGTTAGTGATTCTTTTCTAAAATATTGGGCTAAAAAATAAGACTGGGTGTTCGTGTGTTTGTGTGTGTGTGTGTGTGTGTGTGTGTGTGTGTGTGTGTGTGTGTTTGTAAATTTCCATCTGACACAGGATTGCATTTTTACTAGTTTTTAGCGCATTGTTGGTACAGTTTAAAATTGAAAAACGATTTTTGTTGTGTGTCTGTTTCAATATTTTATTCAATGTAAGTGCTGGAACAACAGGCAGAGCTTCCATGGACGACCAGAGAGAGTCAATGAAGTGATGCAAACTATATTCATCATGTAGAATAAAAAAATGAAAAGAACTTCAGTTTGGCAATTGTAAAGTCTGGCACTGTTGAATGAAGAATCCAGGACAATAGCGAGACATTGAGGAAAAGCGTAAAAAGAAAAAAACACAAGTTATATAATTTACTCGGTACAATATATCCAAACTCTTATCTTCTGCCATTTAAAGTAACTAATACTGTAAATGAAGCATGTTTTAACACATATACACACAGAAACAACACGTATAGGTAAAGAAACAAATACATTACTCTACATTTAAACCCAAATTGAGCAGCCATGCGGTGACTGTGAGGCCACATGTTTTTGTCCCATGGTTCAGCTGTTGTGTAAGACGTGAAGATAATGGCGGTGACAGAAGTTAATCATCACTAACTTGTTTTTGACACTATCTGGGATCTGAATTCTATCATGTACCATGTTGCTGTTGTAATGTTTTTTAAGTCAAAGCTTTTAAGAACAAGGGCAGTGCCGACAGAACACAACACAGAGAGCTGTTCACTGATTGTACAGGAATTTGTTGTGCATGGCGTTCCAACACATTTCCATGCATGAAGACTTTGGCTTTGAATTTGAGAATCAAAAACTGGCATTAAAGAAGGATAGAAGTCACTGGAAGATCTTTGGGTTTTATTTTAGGCACCAATATGATTTTTTCTACCAAAAACATTGCACATTTAATTCAGCATGCAGACAAATGCTGTTAGTCAAGCTGCAGCTTAATTAAATTGCACAGTTGGGTTCCATGAGAACACCGTGAGTTGAAGACCTCATACACTTCAAAAAGTAAAAATAAATCTACATCAAGTGAAGTTATCTTTGCTTGAAATTGAGTCTTATATTTGGAGACACTTTAAAATAATCTGCCATTGCAGAAAGAATATTTCAACCTATGTCTACTAGAAGAAAATCTTATAAAGTATAACAGATCAAGAAAAATTTAACTTGAATTTCTGGAAAGGTAGAAATTTTCTTACTGCAATAATTCAATTATATACACAAATAAAAGGAAAAGAGGCAGATTTGATGTAACATTCATGATGATGTATGTATTTTTATCATATTTATTTATTGGATTCATTTTTTGAGTTTAAGACCTCATACACTTGAGTTTTTTTTTACAACTGAGTCTTATATTTGGAGACACTAAAATAATAACAATAAAATATAACAAATCAACAAAAATTCAACCAATTTTCTTACTGCAATAATAGGTGGAATAATAGGAAAAGATGCAGAATTTTAGTTGTTATGTAACATTTATGATATGTTCTATGTATTTTTATCATATATATTTATTATTATTATTTATTCTATTCATTTCATTTCATCCTATATATATTGATTTTCAACACATACTATAACAAGATAATTCTGTGCTGAGATAATCTGCACTTATAGAAGTGCCAGTGATGATGCAGGAATCATGGGAAGTGAAGTCCTCAGAATTGAAACTTTGCTGATTGTGCAGTCGATAGTACGTCCCGTCCCCCTGCGTGTTGGCTCGTGTTGACCTTGTATGTCCGCTGCAGCTCTGTTAATCTCTCTGTGACCTAAACAGTACCAAGAAAAACCCAATCATACATTACTGTACTCGCTCGGAGCAATGACAGGATTGTTTGTCTGATTGTGATGTTGGAAAGTCTTCTTTGAGACAATGATTTACTCCTTGTTTCTGCCAACACCACGCAGCATCTGAATGTTCTTGTTTTTTAGTCGCCTTATCTGAGGAAATAATTAGCCCACAAGCATGCAGAGCCATACCTTCACTGCGTGGCTCAAACAGCTTGTTTTCCAGCACATTTCTTATCTAACTTTTTACACTGTGCCGGTTATTTGTTCATCCATAAAGACTTTCCAGTACTGGACCTTATCTGTTATGTTTGTTTTTATTTTTCCAGGTCTTTATGATTTTGTTTTATTACATGTAAGGCAGATTTATGAACAACAAAATTAAATATAATAAAAATGTTACATGCATTAGATGCAATGAAATTTGGATGAAATCAAGTTTTTGCAGCAGGAAAACAGGATTACAACAAATATATATATATAATATAATTAATACCTCATTATTTATATTTATATATGTATGTTAATTTAATTAGGGTTAGGGTTACAGAGCTTTTTAGGCTCTTTTAAGTCATGGTTTTGGTCTCACAGCACATTTACTGCATTAAGTCACAAATCCACTTTATTTTCCTGCAGCAGTAAAAGTGAGAAACTATAACTGGTGAAATAAAGTTGAAGCTCCAACAGCTATAGCATTTCTCCAAGGTTGGTGGAGACCACCAGTGGCTGTACTTATTTATGTGATGTGAGAACACCTCCCTGATTATGTCACTATCTGTGGAAGCTGTTTGTCACAGTGAACATGAATGAACGGCAGCAGGCAGTTTTATCTTAAGAAAGAAAACAACTGCTGATATCAGTGACGGTGCTGACTCTGGAGGATTTATCAGCTGGATTGATAAAACAGTTGTTATCAGCGTGAAGGCGTCAGAGTCCTGTACTGTTCCAATGGCTTTTAATTAAACATTAAAGAAATATAATTAATGACCAAGAAGGGAGTAAAAGTCAAAGCTTAACTGAACATTGTACTAGAGTTTATGTTTTCCTTCTTCTTATTCTCCTCTTTTTCTTCTTTCTTTGCTATTTTCTGATTTTCTCTGATCCTTCCTTACTCTCTTCCTTGCTCCCTTCCCTCCTGCCTTGTTTCCTTCATTTCTAATCAGCCCCAGCTCTTAATTACCATTGGAATCAGATCACTGTTCATGTAATTGACCTACATTCTTTAATTGCCTCATTCAAACTTCAGATTTTAACTTTATTAGACATCATGTTAAATCTTTCTTATCTCCACAGCCAACTGAGCCATAAAACATGCAGAGTGATGTTTGTCCAGCAGGCAGACTGCCAGCCGGAGATAACGGAGAGATCAACCACCTGCTGATCTTCCTGGTAATGTCTGATTTACTTGAGATGTTTGAACCTACATCTGACAGCTGAAATGTCCTGTTTTGGTTCAGAGATGATCCGTGTCCTGACATGTGTCCTCTCAGCCTGGTTTCAAAGGACATTTTGACCTATTAGTATCAGTAAAAAAAATTATCTTGTTCCAAATGTGATGGCTTTTTGAATCTGCACCCCCCTCTGTAACTGGAAACTTTCTGACCAGCAGACCCAGTTTGTGAGGTTAGACAACCAGACCTCCCCGACCCTGATTCTGAACACTGAAGTCGCACAAGGCCTCTACATCAGTGACGACAAGATGGTCTAAAGGGCAGAGGTGCAATAACTCAGCTAAAACCAAGAGGACCAAGGAGATGATTACAGACTTCATAATGTATTTTCAGGAAGGCTATTGTATCATTTGTCTTCCTGTATTTTAAATGTCTAATTTTGCAATAAAGCTACTGAACCCTGCTGGACTCCATCCTGGCGTCAAAAGACGTGAGAGACTAATATTGCTGCTTCCTGTTGAGGTTCAGCAACCAGGAGCATCAAGAGTCTGTACCAAATGTCACGGCAGTCCATCAACATATGTGGCGCTACAGGTAAAGTCATTAGAATTCATCATTTAGGAGACATGACTTTCTGTACAAAAGTAGATGTCTACTAGTAGAAGATATCTTATTCAGGACAACTTTGACCTGCTGGTGGCGCTAGAGGAGAGGTCAGGGGATCGCCAAGGTCTTTATGTTTCAGTCTGTACAAAATCTCATGACAAACCATCAAATAGTTGCTGAGATATTTCAGTCTGGACCAAAGTGGTGGACATTAGCAACCATAGAGCCATGGTGCTTAAATAAACTAAAAGCAGGGTTTCTCAGGGACGTTCAGCATGTTAGACGTAACACTGTGGAGCTCCAGAGCTTTACAGACAGGCAAAAGAATCTTAAAGTCAAAACAGATTCAGATCAGAAGGGATCTTACATAACCTTAACCCAAATAACCGGCCCTGACCTAACCTTGATTCCCTGGGTATATTGTTCTGCTGTATATCTTTATAAGCCATCTTGTATTTTCAGGTATTTTACTATTTCCCTCACTGTATTTTGAATCACACTAATAAAAGTCATATAAAAAGCTCCATCAAATAAAATGTGATCATAGAGTTTGTTGTGACAGTGACCCAGCCAACGCCTCCCATCATATAACTGGCACTAGCAGCAGTAAAACGAACCAGAGCAGTTGGTTTGGGTGTCTAACATCATCACAGCTGTCTCCACTGCCAAAGGTTCAAACGTTATGGCTGACACTAAAATAAGTTCCTCCTCCTGATCCTCCTGCTCTGTCAGTGGCTGTGATGGATGAGCAGTGCAGTCTCTGTCCCGCCTTCTTCGACAGTAACAAGGTTGGGTACCAAACTGTGTACTATTAAAGGGTAGTGACTGAATTATCAGCGCACGCAGGCTGTGATATGCAAAAAGCAAAGCTGTCCAGGGCAACACCTCTAACCTGATCTGGTCAAACACAAAATATATCTAAAAGCTGAAGAGTGTAATGTTATTGTGTTTGACAGCGTGAAAGCAAAGTCCCCCGCAGCAGCACCAGCTAACGTTAGCACGCCTGCAGGTTGAACCCTCCATGCACGACGAAAACTTTAAGTCAGCCGTCGACATCTTCATCGACTTCTTCAGGTCGTTAATTAACTAGTTGGATAAGTTGTTGCCGGAGATAAAATACCTGCTAGATTGCCCTTTAAAAAACTTTTTTTTTTATACACCCTTTTTTTTTTTTTTTTTTTTTTTTTTTTTTTTTTTTTTTTTTTTCTCTCCCCCCCCCCCCCCCCCCCCCCCCCTCCCCCCCCCCCCCCCCCCCCCCCAAACAAAAAAAAAAAAAAAGCCGGAGGATCTGTCTTCAGGTTTCTGCCTTAATTAACAGGTTCTTGCCCTTGTCGCCAAGGTCTTGCTCTGGGGTACTGTTGGGTCTCTGTAATTAATGTTAAAGAGTTCGGTTAGATTGCTCTAGTTTGAAAAGTTGTTGCCGGAGATAACTCTTTATGATTGCGCTTACAAATAAAATTGAATTGAATTGAATTGAATAGATAACTGGGCTTTTCTCACTGTCTTGGTTGGTCAATCCCACATACATACATACACATCCAGTACATACTGCTGGAAACAATCACTACAGCACCAAATGAATTAATCCTCTGCTGAAAATAGTCCCCAACTAATGCATTATTTCCTCCTGTTTGAGTAACGTTTGCTAAAAACTACAGTGCCCAGCTGTTTTAGGGAATTACTGAGCCCAAACTGTATATTATAACGATTTACAGTCTCTTCAGTAGCTCACCAGAATTCACCAGATAGTGCAGGGATATTGGAAAGTATTGAAAGACGGACGAACACTTTGTATAGTAGTAGAACACCAGCCTTATACCTTAATGCTGAAAATATTCATTGGTGGAGGTTGAATTCATTTTTTAAATAAATACTGAATATTTGTTGTTTGCGCTCGTAAGAAAACATCAAAAATGTGTCAGTTGGCCAGAATCTTCAGCTGCAGCGTGAACGGAGCCAAAGAGATAAAGAGAAAGAGCATGAATGGAAGTTATGTAACGAAAGGTGGACGGGCAGCAGCTTCAAAGTTGAGGGCTTATCAGCTGTGTGTGTTCTTGTGTATTCGACTACACAGCTGCAACAGGTGACACAGTGACATCACGGAGGGCCCGGCCGGACACTCACCCACTGTCGTACGTCAGCAGTGATCCTCACCAGGACTTGCCTGTGATTGGTCGCTGCTGACAGCGAACTGTAGGTGATGTAGTGGAATACCCTGAAGACTCCACACATCAGTGGAACATCATCTGTGTCTCAAATCACCCCTCATCTAATATTATACAGATTATATAGTGCCCTCAAAATCAAGCCACTAATCCAAGTTTTTTAAGGTCCAGTGTGTAACATTGAAGAGAATCTATTGGCAGAAATGGAATATAACATTCATATGTACGTGTTCATTAGTGTATAATCACCTGAATATGAGAATCGTTGTGTTTGCGTTACCTTAGAATAAGATGTTTTTATCTACAAAGATAATTTTTACATTATTTTTCCTCCCCTCCCTTTTTTCCTTTCTGTCTGTTGACCTTAAGTTTTCTTCCTTCTTTTCCATCCTCCTCCATGCTTACCTCCCCGTGTCTTTCTTCCCTCCTCCATTTGCTAACGGCTCTGTGAAGCTGTATGTGGGGGCTGTGGTTTGAGCTTAAAGCTAACAACAGCACACTAACATGCTCACATTGAAAACTCTAAAATGTTGTCGGTATGCTGCATTCACATGGATTCAGGCAGACGAACAACACCTTCCTTACAGCATGGAAAAAAACAAACAGTGTGAATGGAAAGACAGCAAAACCAAACACATGACGATATGTTGCTGTATGCTTATATTGTATCATTTACAAAGACAGGAATAAAGTATGTTAAATTAAACACCTAGTAATAAATCATTTTTATTATTTTGTCTATTATTTTATGTAATTTTATGTCAATCTTCATTATTAGCAGCTTGTACAGATTGCACCCGTTTTCTCGTTTTCTCTGTTTTCTCTGGTTTTAAATACTGTAAGTACAATAGTTTAACTTTGGACGCTAATGTCGTCTGCTGTTACCATTGTCGGTATTCTCCTGCTCTCATCCACTAACATGACATCCGGTTTGCTGTCTGCCTGAATCCATGTGAATGCAGCATTAAGCGGGTATAATGCTTACCATGCTCCTCGTAGTTTATCACGTTAACATTTGCTATTAGCAATAAACATAAAGTACGATATGAATTTCATTATTAGTTTTGCAGGTATTTGGTCATAAACCAAAACAATGCACACAAAAAAAAAATGGACCCGATGGTAGCACTCAAATCTGAATTCATTCTGAGGGGAACATGTCTCTACCAAATTAATTCATCCAACATTTTTCCTTGAAACCAGAAATGTCAACCTCATGAGGGGGTAGAGGAAAAGTCTGGGGATCACAAAGTCAGTAGGAGCCAACCTCTGGGGAACGTGAACATCTGCACGAACTATGGCAATCCATTAAATAGTTGTTGAGATATTTCAGTCTGGGCCAAAGTGGAGGACCGACGTTGTCATCCCTAGAATCACACTGGACAAAAAGGGTACTTTCAGAATTGGCTGAGAAACAACAAAAAACCACCATATTCACATTATCCTTCTGTGCAACATACAATGTGTCCTTGAACACACCACCGCAGAGAGACACTGCGATTGATTTCTGACCATAAAAGTCTAGGAAATTAGGGGCACAAGGAAAGAAGGTGGGTAGGTAATGGGTTTATACAATCATTTGAATGATCTTTGGAATCTATTTCAGTAATCAACCAACATTTTTTCATCACCTCATTTAGCGTCCCATCTCCGTTTTACGACACTTCACTAACTGTTGCACCCTTTTTATCTCTTTTGCCAAGTGAGCCATTAAACCACCTGAATAGTGTGTGTACGGCGGGAAGACTGCCAACAGTGTGGCAAGACAGAGAGACACATAGATAGTAGAATGAGAGAGAGAGAGAGACAGATAGCGTAGTAGAGTGAACCCTGCATGCGACCTCTCTCTGAGGTGAGAGCTGACGTAGAAACCTGGCAGAAAGAGAGAGAGAGAGAGTGTAATGCAGTTTCAAGCTGTTGAGTCATTGGAATCTGATCAATCCACCTGGCTGGGAATCAATCATCCATTGATCAGGCAGCAGCCAGCTGACACTCACCGCCCCGCTGGTCACACCAGCAGAGAACTGATCTGAGTTCAGTTTGTTTAAGGGAAAGAACACAAGACTGCAAGTCCAAGTAAAGGATCTAAGGTCAGCAAGTCCTGCCATTATATGTCAAATCCAAGTCTCCAGCAGTGTTGGGCAGTAATCCATAACAAGAAATAATATTGTAGTGATAACATTACTTTCCCCAGTAACTAGTAATGTAACTAATCGCTGATACAATTTCAATAACAAAATAATAATACAAAATGATGTTATTGCTCATTATTCTTTTCAAAAGTATTATTACTCCACTTATTACTCCCTGCCAACAGTAATTAGTTACACTACTAGTTATATTACTCTTCTGCTACTCCCCACAAAATTACAAATTGTGCCCCTTCTCCCCAAAAAAGTCTGACTTAAGACGATTAAAATCCAGTTTTGCTTTTTCATCTTCCAACCAAGTTTCCTCCATGATTACAGAAATTAATCCAAGGATGTGATTGGATTGTTGGATTTCAAATTGACAACAAAAGTAATGTCGGAGTTAGACAACTAGTTACTCAAGAAAGTAATATTATTACTAGTAATGAGTTACTGCCCGACACTGTTCAGTAATAATACAGCTACTGTAGCTATACATATGTAATTGTGTAATTGTGTCACCAAGCAGGAAGCTAGCGAGGAAGATGGACACGTTTACATTCAGCAGCTGGAAATATTAATCATGGACAGCAGGCTGCAGGCTGGAGACTGGTGGTGGTGGGTGAAAGGTTTGAATCCTTGAGAAAATACCGGTCACAGGAATATAATATTTACTGTAGTTTCTCCTACACACTTCACAGCCCGTTCTCATTCTCAGGCAGTCTAATGTCACAACTCCTCCTCCGTAACTCCTGCCAGTGAAGAGTGAGTGTTTCCCCCCTTTATTGTCAGCCTTTTAGTGTGAGTGAGGTGTGACCCTCTCTCTCTCTCTCTCTCTCTCTCTGCTCACCTGCTCATCATCTACCATCGAGCATCAGGACTTCACTTCACCACTATAAGAAGCCTGTTGGATGATTGAGCCATACACAGTATGTTATGCACCTCGCTTCAGCTCGCTTTATAGCTGAATTAGACAGTTTTGCAATCAGTCTGTCAGTTGGTCTGTCTGCCTGCCAAACTTTCTCACACCGGTTTCTCAACTGTGTGCCAGCTCTCCACGCTGGCTGGTCAGGCAAGCAGCCAGTTATCATTCCCTGGTTTTCCCCTCTGCAAGCCTCCCCCCTCTGGATTCCTCCCCCACCTCAGCCCAAACGTCAGCCAGAAACCAGCTCACCTTCTTCACCAAATTCTAAGGAATAAAGATTTGTTTTTTACCACCTACCACAAAGATTTTTACTGTCTGTTTGCAGAGGTGTGATCAAGCAAGCGGCAAGATCAAGATATTGGATAAAAGTAAAACAAAATATTATACACAGGTGGTTGGTCTCACCTCGGGACCAATATTTTCCCATGGTCATTAAGTCGAGAACCACTTTCACAGATATTTGAACCAAGCTAATTTAATTTTTCAACATTATTTTAACATAAAATATAACATATACGTCCCTCCAATCAGAGCACATAACTGTAACAATAAACTGAGTATGAACAGCACAACTGCACACTGCTGAGTCTTATGAAATTAACAAAACCGCAAAATAAGGCCGACGTTTGTGGAAGTTTTTCTTTCAAAATAAAAGTCAGACATACCTAAGCATTTAAAATAGATTCATGCATCGTACACACATTCTTTATCTATGTATTTTTCAAAAATGTATTTGGTTATTGGATAGGACAGCTTAAGACAGAAGGAAATGGAGAGAGACAGGGGGGTTGACATACAGCAAAAGGTCGTAGGCCTGAACCCTGGCTGCTGCGATAAGGACTCTCTTCCAGGTGAGCTACCAGGGCGCCCCACTGATATGTGCATATGTTCAGTCAGTCCGCGCTGTGGGAGGCCAAATGAGGTAACATATAATGATTACAGATAAAATCAGCCTTTATCTCTCTCTCCCAATATTCTTTACCTCCTTATCTTTCTCCCTCATTCCCTCAGAGACAGAGACACACAACAACAACAGTATTAACAACAGCAACTATGATAGTAGAAATATGATTAATTATAATAATGATGATGATGAGAATGATAACAGGCATAATAATGATGATAATAATTATAACAATGATATTATCAGTGGGTGTCAAGCAGGACCACAGCAGCAAGCGCAACCAGGATTCATGGGAACCTGCAATATGAGTCCAGGGAAGAAGAAGAAGCTGAGTTAGTAACATACATTAATGGGAGATGGATTTGTACAGATAGAGAGGAAGAGGAGGAGAGAGGAGCTTCAACACTGAGCACTGAGCTCCCTTTGCAGTTTAGGCCTATCGCAGCATAATTACATCCCATCTATGAGCTTTATCCTGGTATCTTTGGTGAATTCTCTCTCAAGGAGATGTGTCCTTTGTTCACAGCACACATATTGACTCGATGTATCAGGATAAACACATGTGACTCTAATAACACGATGACTGACAATGACTCTTCAGTTTCCATGTTACGGTACTGCCAATAATACCAGGAACACCAAAACCAACATCAGCGTTTTTACTTACACCTGTTCTCTTCCTGCTGTGACATTTTAAAATGTTTCCTATTGTCTCTTTATGTAGTTACAGCAAGTCACAGGACAGATAGGTTTGACAGTTCATTTGTGACAAGATTAATTTCATCATTTCGTAATGTGATAGGTCGCAAGCAACCTCCTCAAACACACTGCGTTCTGTCTGTAAGTAACATTACACCATTAAAATCAACAGTGCAGAAAAAAGCCGACAGCAAATACAGATCAGTCTTATCTGGTTACAGACTTTAAAAAGTCCTGCTTTGGGATGAAATTGTGACGCTAAAGAAATCATAAATAAAGTATGACCAAAGCTTGTTTTCTACGTAGGATTTTCAGTTCTCATCAGCAGCAGATAAACTGAATATTTCATAAATCTTTAAAGAGAGTGAAAAACTCTTCTGTGTCACTGTGGCATCTTTATTCTCACTGACCTTTGAGATGTGTTTTTTAACTACTACCCATATCATATCTAATCTTTTAAATCATATCATTTGATTTAAAAGATATTCAGTTATGACCGTCATTTCAGCTGTGGTGGAAATTTACTGCGCAGGCAGGTTAGAGGTTTTATTTTTCTCCTCCATTTTGCAAGTGTTGCGCATCAACAAGTAGACAAATATATAAATGTAAGAAAATGTAACGAGTCATTGAAGAAGTGAATCTTATCCTCCTCTTATACGTCTGTAATAATCACAACAGACCTACAATAATGTAAAAATATTCCATTTCTAGTAAAAGTTCTGCATTCAAAATATTACCTGTACATTTTACTTACAGACAGAATGAACCCTGTCAGTATTATTGATTATTATTATTAATTATAATTAAATAATTATCAATTATTGTTGCAGCTGGTTAAGGTGGTTTACTTTATTTAATCTAAGTAGTGTAATCTATTTTAAAAAATAATTATATTTTATAAATTGACTGTACAGTTGGGAAATAGAGAGCAGAAGTGCAAAGCAGCAGAAAATACAGGAACTACTCACGAAAACTACAAGTACCATAAGACTGTACTTATTGGAACTACACTACTTGAGTAAATGTGATAAAACCTGATGAAAAGTGAACATCATGAGGCTTCAGGCTCCCTGCAGCTCAAGGACAGGAGCCCTGACTGGACACAAATAGAAGTGAAGTGCGCCACCTGCTGGATGCTGGTTTACATTACACAGATCACAGAGTACAGGTTGTTCTTTAGTCTGTGTTAGCAGATTAAGGAGGAACTTCCTTTTCCAGTGAAAGCACAAAAGATGAGAAGTATGAAAATATATACACATGTGAGAGTGACAGTAAATGTGTATGTGAGATTATAGTTCAGTGATACTCAACTTGTGGCCCTTGAGCCAAATCTGGCCCCGAAGGCCACCAACCATTTTATAATTCATGAAAATAAAATGATTTACACTGGGTTGTTGTTGTTGTTCAATAATGTCCTCAGGCTGTTATAAATATGAAGATGTGTATTCATTGTGTCCATAGGAGCAGTTTATGTTTCGGGTTGATCATCCATGATGGAAGAGGATCCAGCTCAGTTTAATGTTGCATAAACACTTTAAAATGTTAATTAAAAAGCAAATATTATGCAGTAAAATATCTGATTCATCTGTTATATAGACCAACTGTCAATCCTTGTACCAAGTTAATTTACTTAATAAGTTAATAAGTCAGTCAATTATAATTAACTGGCCTCCTGTTATTTAGCAAATATGGCCCCAGGCAAAGCAAGCCGAGGGTCCCTATTAGAGTAAAGAATAAGAGAAGTTTGGTAGCCATTTTTATGTTGTATGGACCTAACAAAATTAAGTAAATCCACCTAAAGTTAACAAGCTAATCTTATAATCAATCTTTACATTTATCCTTCAGACTCTACGTACAATGTTCTTTTTGTCCATTTCTTGCAAACGCAGTAAGAAAACAACCCATGGCATCCATTACACTTACATAATAATACATAATACTGCTGGCTGGGGAAAATAAAGGAGATATTTCCAGTCGTATAAATGTGACTTTTTTTAATAACAAACAACCAAATGACTTCTACCTTTAATTACATCTAAAGAGAGAACTGCAGTCGTTCAGAGGTTTTCCTCTCGACTCATCGTGTGAGTTCATAAATCCAAAATGAAATTGGAAAACTTTTTATTGTTTTGGTACCAAAATGAAACCCAAAGAACAAATGAATAAATAAATAACCAGAAGAGACACAAAATTATTTATAAAACTTTTTTATTCATTTTTTAAATCGAAGGCTAACTGAAATGTGTCCGATTCATACCATGTTCTGTGACAACAACGATAAACCATTGTCTTCTGTTTGCAACAAACAGAGAGGAAAATAACAACATAACAAACCTTGCAACACGTAGACCATCAAATATAAATTAAAATAAACTGTTTTAATACACAAATAAGCAATTATTATCATTGAGAATAAGTAGGCCTCTATATAAGTATGTGAGCCATGCTGTGACAGATAACAGACTGGATTTAAACCCTCGGCACTTCAGCACTGCGCTCATCTTCCTCCCGCTTCGGTGGAAGAACTATGAGCCTGGTGCTGAACTTGAATGAAGGGAAACCAAATGTTTTTCTACATAAACAGTTCAGGGTTCCTACACGTTGTATCTCAGGTCTGGTCTTGGCTGAATTCAAAGATTTCACAGATTCTTTTTTGTCTCAAACTTCGGGGACCAGCTGCGTGTAGGAATCCTGACCAGAACAAACTATTGTACAAGTCCCACATTTGACATGCTTGCAGGATAAAACTCAACAACAGGTGGAAGACTTCTACAATAGTCACTGCGGCGGACGGGGCAACCGGAGCGCCGCCGTGTCCCGTAACATATGGAGGCTTGTTTTGAATACGCACACATACATACTGCAACCAAAAAGAGAGTGTTTTCGTATCTTTTCTTCAACATTGTCAGAGGAAAGGCGCCAAGCAGCGCTGATTCAAAGAGCAGAACAGAACACAACGAAGCACAATGAGCAAACACACAAAAGGGGGAAACAGTTTCTTTTACGCTATGCCTTCCTCCAGTCCGCTACGAGAGTTACGTAAGAGTTATTCTTCAAGTTCTTCTTTCAGACAAGTATGTGTTAATGTGTACTTAAAATACTTGTCTACAGTTCTGTGAGAGAGTTACAGGAACTGGGGGAAAAAAAAAGGCATTTGTAAAGCAAATTGTTTGCCCGAAAGAAAACAAAAAAAAAAGTTCAAGTCAGGTGTAACTCTTGTGTTGTTTCTTTTCAGCGACAAGAGTTTCGTTTAGGATGATTCCTTCTTTGGAAATGTCTTTTAATGGTGCTGTGGACAGAAATCTGGGCTATAGTGTGTGTGTGTGTGTGTGTGTGTGTGTGTGTGTGTGTGTGTGTGTGTGTGTGTGTGTCTGTGTGTACTGGAGGCCAAAGGCTTTGATTGGACCAAACTGAGAAGTATTTTGTGTTTGCTTTCGTAGCAGCCATGTTGGCTCCATTATCTTGTGCAGTAACCAGTTCTCATGTTGCGTTTCTGTAAATGTCGGAAAGTAAAACAGGTCGGAGACACTTCATCTTGAGAAAGTAGAAGAAACGTGAGTGAAACATGAGCTTTCCTTTAACTTTTACCACTGTTAGCTATCCAACTGCTAACATTCCCACAGGAAGTAAGAATGATGTAAGGTCGTGCTATGCTACAAATTCAACTTCAGTGAAGTTAACTCAAGATGTTAACACAATTTCTGACTTTTCCGACATCTCTGGAACGCAGCGTAAGTAACGAGTACGCTAAATTAAGCAAAAGTAAGCTAGATTTAGCATCTTTTTTTTTTATCTTTATGGCAACCCATTTTTGCCAGGAACAGAAAAAAACAGATCAAAATGTAGAATGATGTTGATAATTTGACAAAGAAACAAGCAGTTGTGGAGATTTTGTCTTCCTCCACAGATGGACTTTAAGGACTTCTCTTATTCAAGAATAAACTTTCAGTCTCTGTGTTTGTGCCATTCTTACATTTAATCTGTTTTTTTTCTCATTCTCCTGCCACTATTGGGCCTCCATACGTCATGGCCGTGTAATGAGTATGTGTGTTTTAGAAATACTGTGGTGCTGTGTGACGTCTAGGTTTCACAAGGCAACAGTTCTGGAGTATTTGAGGGGTTTCATTGCACTATAATGACAGACGGATGAAGTCTCGATCGAGCCCGGGCACCAGAAGGCACACATGTAGACGCTGGGCCGGGCCGAGGAGAGGCGATGATTAGGGGACGTAGGAGGGACAAACTGGGATACCAGGACTTGATGTTTACATGCACAAAGAAGTATACTTGAACTTGTAAGTGCGTGAGCGAAATGTGCTCAAATTTGTTACAAGTTTAGCTTTATCTTGATGATGTTGTTCTCAGATGACGTGTGTAAAAACGCAGAGGGGAGTTCAGCGCTTTCATCCCCTGACAGTTCGCACCGTTTGCTCTTTAAACTGGAAAAGGGCACTTAAAAGCAGAAGTACATTTTCTTGTATTTACACGTCCTCCCGGTGATCTGCAGCTTCTGTGTGTGTGTTAGGTAGTTTTACACTCTCAAAGTTGGTTTTACACATAAAAAAAAAAAAAAAAAAAAAAGTTTTTGTGTGATCGGTGGATTGAAGTAAAATGACCTTTTTTGTTCTCAAGTGGATAAACAACAATAACAACAACAATAAAAAAAAACCTTACATTTAGCACACTACGTTAAAATATGACTAATATTATCAAAAAGGCAAATAGTAGGTGTATTGCAACGCTCTCTGCGGCATCACTATCAAAAAACATTTATCTTCATCATCCTCAATCTCATCATCATCATCCAATCATCATCATCATCATCATCATCATCATCTGAGACAGTAAGGAGGCGTGGCCTGGGATGATTGACAGCCCAGGCTAGCCGCTCACATTTCGCCCGTCTCAGCGCAGGCAGGCACACTTGTACGACATAGCAACGACAATATACGGTGAACGTTTCCAAGGAGACCGAAAGACAGCCAGCCAATGGCAGGGAGGGCCGGTCTGAAAGGAGCTCTGTCATTGGACAGCAGGCATCTCTAGGGAACAGGAAGAGCTCGTTCAGACAGGAGGGAGAAGGAGGGGGGGACTCGTGAGGCAATCCAGGTGTGTGTGTTTTTGTGTGTGTGTGTGTGTGCTATCTTGTGTGGTCCACAATAAGAACAAAAGTGCACCTGTGTGTGTGTGTGCTATGTGTGTGTGTGTCCACAGTAAGAAAGTGTGTGTGTGTGTGTGTGTGTGTGTGTGTGTGTGTGTGTGTGTGTGTGTGTTTGTGTGTGGAAGGTCTGGTTCTTAGGTTAGTTTGTTTAGTCTGCTCTTGTTGTGTGTGTGTGTGTGTGTGTGTGTGTGTGTGTGTGTGTGTGTGTGTTTAGTTTTTGTCTAGACAGCTGGAGGTCTTTCCCAGGGCAAGTCAGTGTACATTAACAGCACTCACACACACACACACACACATACATACACGCACACACACACACACTGCCCTGGGAAAAGACATTGTCCGCTGACTTTAGTAAAACACACCTTCACGCTGGCTTAAAGCGAAGAGAAATGTGCGCCCAGTGCAAACAGCTACAGGTTATTACTGGCTCGGCTACATTTTAGGAAACCTGATTGCTTTCATATGTGAACGACAGTGTAAGTGGATTTCACTCAGCTGACTCAGCTTAAGATGAACTTTAAAGGATATGTTTGGGTCTGCTGTAATTCAGCTCTCACATGGAGATATGTTGAAGTTATTGGCTGCTGTAATCATCCATTCTGTCCACACTGACTGTGAAGAAATGCCCTTGAAGCACTGGCAAGCTTTCATTTTTATGAAAGTCAGGAACAATTACAGCGACCAATAACTGCAATATCCAAAATTTATCTGATCAATTTAAATTAAGGCAAAAAAAAAAAGAAAACATGGCTAAAGAGCTGAATGAACACTAGGGAACAGCTACAACTGTTATCACCTCTCTGCATGTAAACATACCAGTGTGTAGGTGTAGGTAGTGCGCTCCATCAGCAGCAGTGAGTTCACGTGTGTGTGAGTAAATGTGTGATTGGTGTTTCCATTGAGCCTCTCAAAGAGTTTCCCCCTTCCTCTCCTCCCGTCTTTTTTTTTTTTGTATGGTCAGCCAGCGCAGGTTTCCCTGAAGCGAGAGATTGATCCTACACTGTTTTATTTCTCATGAATTAAAGGTACCCTACTTTAAATTATCATCACTTGTCACTGTGATGCTCTGATCAGAGCCTGTCCAGGCTTCTCATACCCGCTGCGAACCCTCCAGTGCAGGGAACCGAACCAGTTTAAAAAGGAAACAGCCCGGTCCAAACACAAGTGTAACATTGGTGGAGGGAAACAGGAAGGGAAAGAGAAGGGAAGGGAAGGGAAGGAAAGGGAAGGGGAAGGAAGGTCAGTAAGCTATCTGAACTTATATTGGGACCGGGCTCATAATCTCATTCTGAGGTCAAAGGTGATTCTTACATTGATTGATCCACTCATTACTCCTTTAGCTGCTTTGGGTCAAGAGATTAATTTCTTTATATCATGATTTTTTTTTCAATACATAAGAAAAATGGCAGTGCAGCACCGGAACAAAGGAGGAAGAGAGACAGTAAACAAGACAGAGGGTAAGTGAATCACACAGAACTGACTTTTGATTATTTGTCAACTTTTGTCTTTTTTTTTTGTCAAAAAGGTTTAAGGCAACGATTCA
Source organism: Dicentrarchus labrax (assembly GCF_905237075.1). Lineage (NCBI taxonomy): Eukaryota > Metazoa > Chordata > Actinopteri > Moronidae > Dicentrarchus > Dicentrarchus labrax. The sequence continues at coordinate 32,112,039 of NW_026136711.1, forward strand.
GAAAACAGAAGAAAAAATTTGATAGGAACAATATTCCCATGTCTCTTTTAACAGGGACAAAACTAATCCAATTTTATAGGGGTTCATTTCTGTTTAGAAAGAGTTACAGAGACACAAACTGGTGCCGTACATCGAGCCTCAGACACCTGTGATTCATTTGAGAAGAAAAGAAAAGACAAAAGATTGAAGGATTCACCGTGTCAGATTATAAAATCTATCTTTTTGGCCTTTCGACTCTCTCCTCTCTCTACAAGAATGAACTGACTCAGCTTCGGGGAGTTTTGGCTGTGATTTGGTTCGGTCCCTACGGAGGGCGCTGTTGCATAAAGACTGGACAATAAAGGGTGCTGGCGTCAATCGCCTTCACGTCAATAGAAATTCAAGACAACTGGCGGACCACCGGGTTAAAGGGTGGAGGTCACGCTGAACTCTTCATACAAGCAGCAACTTTAGACACAAAACCTTCTGCGTATTCTACTCTTCTACTTTAATAAACTAAACTTCTACCTTTACTTCTACACTCCTAAAGAGATGACAAAAGACGAGTTGCCATTAACACTCGTGTCACTTTTCAACACTTCAGTGTGTCTAGTTTGCAACAACTCGTCTCGTGCTGCGTTCAACGCACAAAGATTTCTGTTCCAAAACTGAAATATCCACAGTGGGAAAATAAAAACAAATGATTCATTTTAAATGGAAACCAGGTTATTTGATCTGTCAGTGAGTCCGTCGTTACTCCAGCTGGGTATCAAACCTCTGTATGTTTTTGGTGCCAACCAAAATATGTCTGCAAACTAAACTGTCAAAAGTTGTCTTTGAATGTCCTGTCACATTCATGATCTTATTTAGTTATTATTTGATAAGAAAGTTCCTGATTTAAATTAGTTTTTAATAAGTTTTGCCAATTTTAAACTGTATTTTACTTTTATTTAGCCAAAGTTCTTGTACTGTTTTTGTGACTTTTGTAGAAAAACTATATTTCTCAAAGTGATGTATCGAAAATTATATTGGAAATAACTGAAAGGATACCCAGCCGTAGACGACTACAGATCGTACAGACTTCAGAATAATAAATCAATGATTCCAGGTAGTGGGATTTCCACTTGAAGGATGTTTAAAGTTTTGGAGCACAACTCTTTGCATCTCTTAAAAGTGTGGTTCTAAAGGTTGAGGAATCCAAACTACATTATTAGAAGGTTCTACTATGTTTTTATTTATTTTTGTTTTAGTTTTATTATCTGGCGGTGAGCCGAGGCCGACGCTGGCTGACAGAAGATTGTGGTCTCTTTCCCGGTGCAGTAAAGTGCTCAGAGATGCCTGCAAGAGAGAAGAGACTTACCAGAGGGAACTGTGTGTGTGTGTGTGTGTGATGAACTGGAGATGTGTGACAAACACACCTCCAGTTCGTTGTTGTCAGGCGACCGTTTTCCTGCCCGTCTGTCTGCACCAATGTGCACATGTATGTGTCGGTGTGTGTGGCCACAGCAGTGCACAGTCATTGTATCGCTCATTTAGGGGGCTGTAAGGCGACCTGGCTTCCGTCCTGAGTAGTGTACTACAAAGGGGACGTTAGGTGTCATTGGATCTGCATGGATTCTCTCTCTTTTCACCCAACAAACATAAATTCTGACATTCAAATAAAAGGACAGGAGGATTAAAAAGGAACTCTACTACATCCTATTCTACTATGTTCTACTGTTACATTACACATTGTCTTGATTAGTTCAGACATTTGTCGATGTGGCAAATTCTGATTAACGTGAGCAAACTCGTATGTGCTTGACTTGTTTGGTCGAGGTAGTGACAGCCAGCTTTGGGATTGGCTAACGATTCGGCCAATAAGGATGAAAGAGAGAGAGCTACGAGCAGAGTTTCTGATTGGGCCCACAGGTTGAATGCTGACTTGTGGTTGGCTCACAGGACTCGGACGTTTGCATAAACAAGGGATTTATATTTTTTAATCAATGGTACAGTAAAAGTTGATCCGAGTCCGCTGAACCAAAGTCAGAATCCCCCCTTGATATGTTTTCGTGATACCGGATGCTGTGCACTGAGCTGGTCCAACCCTCTGGTAAGTCCAGGTCTCTCTCGATCTGTTCACGCCTCAATAGACAGAGCCCCTTCACAATAATAGTCTCTCTCTCACGTTCCATCTGCGCATCCTAAAAAATAGTGCAATTCTTTTCAGCAATTATATAAATAACTCTAAATTCGTGCTTTTTAAGTTCGCTCTCGGTTTGTATACATGTGTGTATATATACTCAATCTGTAACGTATATACATGCCAACATGTATGTAGCAAAATGTTCAATGTGAAAGTTGGCACCCCAACAGATTACTGATGTTTGTTTCTTTTTTCTAAAACTAGACAACATATAAAACAGAAAAAAAAAATCTTTACTCATAAGAATCTATCAAGTTTAGAAAAATACCCCTACTTTCTGTTTTCTCTCTCATCAATCATATTGCGGATTTCTTTCTTTTTCTGTGGTGAACAGTCTTGAACTTTGTGCAAACCTTCTCTAGAAAACATTAAATAAAATAAAAAACAAAACTAAAAAAGGATTTTAGCGACAACTCCTGCATCGATTGGTCGATATAAGGCAGAACGTTTAGCTCAAGAACTTTTAGCACTGTGCTACGACTGGTAAGCTAGTTTAAGATAACACTATCTAGATCTAAACTCTTTCTGGAAATATTCTAATGTGCTAACGTGTCCCAGTGATACAGCTACAGCCTGGTGCAGGAGTCACTGCCGGCGGTGGACTGTGCAGTCGTGAACGTGAAACAGAACTAGTCAAAGCAGCGAGGGCGATTATCACTGGAAAACCAAAAACCTGGAAGAACCAAGAAGATTGCAACATTTCGCCATTTGCCTGGATAGGATTTTTTTTTTTTTCGTAAGCGCGAAAAACGAACAAACTAACAAAAAAGTTCTATAGAAACAAACAGAACAAGTAAATATTTATAATGAAGAATAGTTAGATGAGTCTGAAAGAGGAGGCATGAAGTGGAGTTGTTAAAGGGAAGAAGGAGGCTTCTGTCTCCATCCTTCCCTTTGCACCTTCTGCCTTTCTTCTTCTGACATCATCATCGGTTCATCTGAAGTGGTCCTCAGACAGGAAGTGAGAAGCTGCGGAACAGGAAGTACCCGATTTTCTCCTGCAACTGTGCTCTGCAAGAGTGATACGATTTCCAGGTGTTCTTACCTAAACGAGAAGCCGGTGTGTGCTGCTTCCCAATCCTAGCCCAATCCATGCAGTGGGGAAACTGACCACATGTCAGCTACAACTACAGCTAACGTGAACCAGCTCTTAAACCATTCAGAGTGGATGTTACCATAAACCAGGTTGTTCCTCGTTTTTGCTACTGACCATTTCCCAAGTGGTGAGCAGACATAATCCTGGGTTTCCTGCAGGCTAGGAATAAGGAAGCAGTACTGTCACACCTGCTGGGGCTTCTGGGATTTCTCCTTCGTGTTCCTTGCATTCCTGTTGTCCACACTTCCTTGCTGCTGAGGCGGAGGTCGGAGCAGACCGTGTATGAACGAGGACGGGGGCGCTTGTGAGGACGACACAGTCCGATGGTTGTGGTTGGGGGTCAGGGACGTCGGGTGGTAGTAGTGCCCAATCACCTCGCTGTAGGTCGGGGGAGCTCCTTCTACTCGAGAGCCCTGCTTCTGCTGCCGGGACAAGGCCTCCTGGGCCTCTAACACGCTGATGCCTGGGTGGACACTTGGAGGAGGGGCCTGCAAACTGGAAGCAAGACAGCCAGGTTAATGAATGAAGACTGATGGCAGCGGGAGCTTTTCCAAGAGCACAGGAGCCATTTAAGGAAGTTGACTTGCAAAGACCAAAGGAACAAAGGTTTACCTGGCCTGCAGACAGGAGCTGGATGAGTCGAGGGGGTGCGAGTCGAACACTGTCCGGTTCGGCGGCGCTCTGACCGACTCGCGGTTCAGCTCCATCTGTTGCTCCGGGTCCCGAAGCTGCAGGGTGCAGGGGCCCTGGTACGGCGGAGGCTCCTCCCCGTCTGAGAGGCAGATGGTGGGGGGGAGATCGATGAGGCTCTGGGGCAGGTAGGGATACGTCGGCTGGAAACGACTCGGGGCGTATGTGTGCTGGAAGCGCTGGGACTGGAGGGGAGGCTGGGACTGGGACTGGGCTTGCTGAGGCTCCCGCTGTAGGTAGGATGAGGGGACTCCTCTGTCTGGAGGGCGTGGGTTGTACACCTGGTGCTGTAGTGAGGAATGGCATCAGATTACTGCTGTGTCATACTGTATTACATTACACTGAGTTGTTGTATACTTGGTTAATGTGGCTGATTTCTGCTTAAAGGAACTTGCTGGTAAAAGAAGAACTCACCTCATGTAGACCACTGTTTGTCCCAGTACTCTCAGAAGACCACAGACTTCCCTCCTGACAGAGAGAAACAGAATCTTTGAGTTGATCTATTGAGTCATTTCACTTTGATTTAAACCCATTTATCAAATATAACACATGTATTGTAGTACACTTCATTCCCTTAATCCGTTATTCTGCTTTGGCAACAAACACTGTTGTATTTCATGTCAGTGAAGCTGATTTAAATCCAAACTATTCCAACAACAAACCATATAGTCCTATATATGCTATTGATACTATACACTACTGTTGATACTTTGTGATACATCAGAAATATATTTATGGCATCTTTTTGTTTTTATTATGTTATATTATGACAGAAGGCATGAACCAACAGCGTATATGTGCAGTCCTACGTTATGTAGCCGTGACTTTAAAATTGTGCTTCTTTTTGTTGTTAAATTACACTTTTTTCCACTAGAGGGCTCCGAGGGTGTACAACAAACAGATATTTTTAAATGTCCTGTTGTCAACAAATACCATCTTTATGTGTCTCTTTATGCCCTTCTCTACCTGCTGTATCTTTGTATCTTGGTAATATTGAAAAACACATTAAAGATTTTACACAAATATTTTTAATTAATTAATTAAATTTTTTATTTTAATTCATCAGTCTTGAGCAATGCAATAACTTTGTTATTATCTTAATTAATAATTACTTATTGCAAGTCTTTATGACTTTATGTGGCTGCAATGATTTCCCAATTTCCCCACAGAGATTAATTAAGTTTCACCTAGTTCACAAATAACTGTGGGTTGACACTGGGGGCTCCTATAAATCACCATCAGTCTACATGAATGTTTAGATGACTGAGAATGACATTGAGTAATAAACCTCGGCAGATTTTTCACATTGTTGTGGAAATAATTTGAAATCAGTGTCTCGATGCTTCCATGGTCACGGCTCGCAGTGAGGAGAGGACAACACTTCCATAAATGTGTCTGGATGGAACTTTTCCAACTTTTGAGCAGGTTTTTTGTTGTATGGCGACAGTTTTCCTGCCTGTCTGTCTGCCTGACTGTATGTGTGTCAGTGTGTCTGTCTGCTAATCCAAATTAACTAGGACAATGACTCCCCTGAGCTTATAGGGAGCTCTGTGTGTGTGTGTGTGTGTGTGTGTGTGTGTGTGTGTGTGTGCGCGCGCACGATTATGCTTCATCCTTTACTCATATCTTACACATCAACATCACATCAATGATTCAGTAGCAGGTGATTCAGGAAGCGCAAGTGAAGTCATATGTTTGTGGAAGCCTCAGGTGTAAGTCAGCTTGTGTCTGTGTGTGTGTGTGTGTGTGTGTGTGTGTGTGTGTGTGTGTGTGTGTCTTGAAATAGTCTTTGCGAGCTGCTGTGGCTCTTAATGAAGAAATGAGTCAGTGTGTTAGCATTAGCCCGCAGCAGTGTTTAATCAGTATGATCACATGCTGTCACTCAGCAGCTCCTCTAACTTAGTTTTTCTTTTTTAAATATGACTTTTTTGGGGGCATTTTGCCTTTAATGGAGGGACAGAGGCAGAGAGGAAACAGGGGAAAGAGGGGGGGGTATGACAATGGCTGAATTGGACATGCGGCAGACGCTGCAACCATTCGGCTAACAAGGTGCTCCAAACTCTATTCTTTCTTCTATTTTGGTGTTCCATTAAAAAATGTCCTCACTGTTACCAAACTACTGAAAACACAATGTCAACATAACCACAGTTTTTATAATTCATATATTACCTATTATTAATTCACAATGTATTTATTTTATTAGAAGTTGAATATGGCTGTATATGGAACATTTGTTTGGACCTGACGTTTTTATTGAATCATATTATTTCACATGTTTCAGTAATGATATCTGAGTCAATCAACTATGTCCAACTCTCATTCAGGTGTAATTCAAAAGTTCACATTTCTTGCATGCATGTTTGTTTGACTGAATATGTGCTGCTGTGTGTATTTAAAGCTCTCCACTTGGTCTAAACATTTAGGTCTAAACACCCTGCTCTCTGTGACACACAATGGAAGCAGAGAGTAAAAATGTGACCTACGGGCATTCATATATATTTCACCTTTCTATCATTATTTATCCACCTTTTTTTTTTACTTGAAGAACCAAAAGCTTCAGGCCGTGAATGTGTGGCTGAATGTACTCACAAATATGCATCTTAAATGGTCAGACAGCCAACTGGTTTGCACTTACTGCCTTTTAAATCCAAGTGTGCGTGTACCGGAGATCAATCAGATCAGGTGAATAAGTCTGTTGCAGTAATATTAGCAGGTAGCATGTGACTCACGTTGGCCAGTGGCAGGTGTCTCCTGCGTGCGGGGGCGTGTCTGGAGAGGAGGGAGCGTGCTGATAGGCGGTAGTGGTTCAGCAGACAGGTGATGACCACCACCATCACCATCATCACCACGACGATCACCAGGATCTGGACGAACTCCAGCTGGGCTACGGCAACAGAACAGAAACAAAGGTCAGGATATCGTCACCGTTACTCCCACCTGTGAAAACAACTGCGTGGCGTCTTCGGTGGCTCTGGGCGAGTTCTGTCAAGTGTGAGAAAATAACCCGGATGACGTCATAGTGATGTCATCGGGGTTATCTTTCCTTGGGCTCGGAAAGTGCAGATTTTTTTAACCGAAGCCTTAATTAGAAACTGGGGCGTGGTGTTTGAATAACATGGGACATTTCTCTCGCTGGGAGAGTCAAATGAAAAAGATTCTATCCAGTTGCATTGTGGGAATTGTAGTGTAGTTGCAATGCTGTTGGAACCTGACTCCTACTAAAGGAGAAAAGTTAGGATATATTGGCCTCTGCTGCATTCATTTTGTCAATAATCAATGGAAATATAGAATATATAATTGTGACACCTGTTGAGTCTAAAAATCCCAAAGATATTCCATTTAAAATAAAATAAAAAATCAAGAACAGCAGTGAATCTTTATATTGGAGAACCAGACAATGATACATGACTATTGCAATATCTAGCACTTAATTATCTGTTGACAGCAACCTATAAATCGACTTATTGTTTCAGTACTGGATGTATTTCTTCTTAGTTCAGGCTTCTTCATTGATGTGTGATAAAAAATAAATAAATGAAATAATTAATTTAATAAATAATATTCCAGCTCTATTGTGACAGACCAATTAAACAGCATCTCATCCTAAAAACAAGTCAATAAACAAGAGCAACAAGATTTGTATGTTTCTGTGTCATGAGAGAGAAAGAAGGTTTTCAGACACAGTCCAGACAGAGATGTAGTCCTTATGTGGAGGTCAGGGTGTCTGACACACTCACAGAGCCAGACTAGACCAGACAGACAGGGCTAGCTTTGTTTAGAGACAGTCTGCTCTGTCCCCCCCCGACTCCCCCCCCACCCAACACACACACACACACACACAGACACCAACACACACACACCCACCCACCTTCTCTGCATCCACCCCCCACCACCACCAACACACACACAAACGGAGCATTTTTCTCACACTTTTTTTCACAGAGCAGGCAGAGGTCAGGGCCAAGTCAGACAGGAGAACATAAAGTAGCCTGCAGACAAAACACACACGACATAAAGAGACAGAGAACCAGTCAGGTGACCCTTAGAACTCATTTATAGCCCTTTATAAATAACTTCTCAGACCTGTATTTAAACTATTTAGTTTGTCTGGAACTGGAAATCACTTTAAAAAAACAAGATCTAAGAGGCACTTCCACAACACTACTTATCAGACCACGCCCTACATGAACACATTGGATCAATAAAACAGTAAAATATTATCCCATAACCCACACAGCTCTACCAGGAACATGACTCTGATGCTATTATCTGAAACCCGTGGTGCACTGTCCTGTACAGTAAACTCAGAAACACCCACAGCCTCAGTGCTCTGACTCAGTTCCAGTGAAGTTTTAAACTGGCGGTCTGGTGTTCGTCAGAGTGGAGTTTTTTTGCTAACAGCTGCATTAAAAGTCGCATTCCTGTCCGACCAAACTGGATTTCTGGACTGCTGTTTCACCAGCACAGAAGACCTCTACGTGATGGCTGGTTAGCAGAAGCCGCCTTCACTATCACTCAAGAGTTTCAGAATATAACCCAGCTCCATATAACAGCTTGATTCTTGACATGTAAATATTTTGCATGCAAAGAATTGAATGAGATTTCAAAATAAAGGTTATCAATCTGAGCGGAACAGCTAAAACATCTAGAGGCTCGACAAAATCTGAGCGGAACAGCTAAAACATCTAGAGGCTCGACAAAATCCTCCCTCACAGTCTACTTTGTGTTTTTGGAAAGTCAGGTACCACTTTTCTAAAAACAGTAACACTGTATTATTAATTATTAACAGTGAAGTTATTTATTAATGGTATTAGATCAGCCATTAATAATAATGTTTAAGTTGCTAGGTTGTGTTTATCCTCCTCCAGCAGGACACGTTTCTAGCTCCTTTAGCTTTACTTCTGGAAAAAGGGCTGCAGAAAATATGGTCCAAAATCCATTTATTAACAACTTACTAATGATTTATAACTGAAGACGTGGTGGCCTTTTAGCAAGTGAGAAATCAATGAGGATTTATTAATGAATTAAAAATGTAGGACTGCATTATCACTGTTTCCTTAAGCCTAAAAAATAATGTCTGCAAATTGCTTCTCATGTCTGACCAGCAGGCTAAAACCTGAAGATATGCAGATATTCAACATTCAAGACACAAAAGCACAAAAAGTCCCATTTCATGAGCAAATATTTGCAAAAATGCAAATATTTGGCATTTTTGAACACATTTTCATCAAAACAGCTTCTTTTCTGTCAATAAACTCATCGATTAATAAGTTTCAGACAACGCAACTCTACCAAACAACATACATTTTAAAGAAAAGATGAAATCATTTGAGGAGCATCATCCTCCCAACGTCACTGGTGTATAAAACTCATCAACACAGAGAATGAACTCACAGCCAAAAGGTGCAAACTGATCAAACATTTTCTCACCGCACAGTTGCGTCTGAACACAGTTGTCATGATTGTGACTCCCTGACGAAGGCTGCATAGTCTCTGCAGAGCACCAGACTTTCTCTCCTCGGTGTTTAATTCCCAGGGATTGCAACCCTTTTTTTAAGCCCTTTTTCCACCAAACTAAAAGGAAACCAAAACTACAAAAACAAAAAGAAACTAAACCAAATCTTCTCGCTGCAGATACAATCCAAGCTACATGTCCCAAGGATGCTCCGACACCGTGTGTGTGTCCTCACCGGCTGACACACACGCTCTGAGGTTCCACTCAGCTTTGTCTGCAACTTTTTCTCACACACACATTCCCACACTGTCCAGACACACACATACTGAGGAAACAGCTGACCGGGGCCCCCCTCCTGCCCCGCCGCCACCACCACCACCACCCAATAGCTGTGAACAAAAGGGGTCAATGTGAGGGAGGGGGGAGGGAAAGAAAGAGACAGAGAGAGAGAGGGGAGAGGGGAGAGAAAAAGAGGGGGAGTGGTGGGAGCGTCTGGGAGACACAGATGGGTCAGAGGGACGGACAGAATAATGATGAGAGAGAGAGAGACTGGGGGAAGGCAGGGGGGAGGCAGAGTCTAAAGCTACTTTAGTCATTCAAAAAAATAAAGGATTTTAAAGCAACAAACTGATATATTAAAGTCATCTCTATAGAAGTCCTGTGGTTTTATGTACGAAATGGTACAATAAATATGATTCAAAATGATTGAAAAACTATCTTTTTTTATCCACTTCTCTGCTTTTAAAACACTTTGCCAGTAAATCACTGAATATGGATGAATATTGGAGAGCACAGAACATGGAAGTTATGTTTTGTTATGTTGTGGAGAAATGATGAGAGACTGGAACATACTGAGCACACACATCCAGAGTGGAGATGTGGATTACACTGAGTAGTTCCTTTAATGTGCACTACATGAGCAGGGACTATTTTTCCTGTCTCTGTTGGACATTATTCGTTTGCGGGGGACAAAAGACAGAATGACTGTAGTTTGTGACTCTAACTGTTACTCAGAGTCAAGCTATGTTCTCTATCAGCAAACTTAAGCCCAGTCCACTGATAATACAGGTATTTCAAAGATGAAGCAAAGGAAAGATAAAAAAAAGTTTCTCTGCTGCCAACTGCGACACATTAAAACGTGTTTATCAGAAATGTATGAATGTCTGACGTGTGTGAGGGAAAAGGATTATGGGAGTGTGAGTAAAAGCACGCAGTGTAAACTATTTGTCACAGGTAAAATACCTGCTGGTCTGGTCCACAATTCTGTTCCTGCAATCATCTGTGTCAAAACCAAAGAATCCCATCAGGTTAGGCATGATTTCAATGTGCTACACAGATCCTGCTCAGACCTGATTTCAGTTGATGTCTCGCGTGTGGAAATCTTTCAAGTCATATTGGTTGGGAATGTAAATATATATCAGGATTTACGAATACGTGAAGATTCAAACTGGTGAGGTGAAAAACGAATCGTGATATCAAGGTGCAAAGACATCAGTTTCACTTCTGCAAAGAAAAGGAAATAAAGGAATATTTTTCTGTCATAATCTGAGTCTTCAATCTCATTTTGTATAAAAACCCCTGTTACTATAGTGACTCTGAATACAGAAAGGGTTTTTCCCTGTTTGTTGCTTCACAGATAAAAGCAGCATATATATTTTAGTACAGGAATAAATAAAACATCTAAATATAAAGTACAGAGGTACAGAACAAACACAATATTAAGTCAGTTCAATAATTAAGTATCGGGCAGAAATCGGGGATTTATTTTCAGAAGAATGAGTCGTGTGGGTTAATGCGTGAACTGCTGCTTCGCTACACACACACACACACACACACACACACACACCCACACAGATACACTGTGTATGACTATAGTTGACAGTCACATGGTCCCAGTTTTAATTTGGAGATTAAATATTTAAAAAGAAAGAAAATCCTACACAATAGTTTTCAATATATTTACTATTACAGGAAAACAGAGGAAAGGATGAAGTGAAGGAAGGAAGGAGGGAAGGAAACACAAACACATACAGACACATACAGACACACACACACACACACACACACCTAAACATACAGACACATGAAGAAACATAAACACAGGGACTAAATATGGAGATGTTAACAACCACATTCCTCTGCTTATTAAAGACTGTTATCATTGTAAAAGGCAAAAGGGAACAAACACTCAAACACACTGTGATGCCAGCCTCGCCATCTGTGTAAAGCCCCCCAGACCTCCACACAATGTGTGTGTGTGTGTGTGTGTGTGTGTGTGTGTGTGTGTGTGTGTGTGTGGGCACACTGCCTGCTGACAGGTTGTCTGTCTCTCTGTTCTGTCAGCTGGTGCTGAACTCTGAGTTTCAGCCAAAACACTTCCACAACTCCCTCCTTTCTTCCAGTCTTTCAGTCTTTCTTTCTTATAGATCTCTCTTTTCACAGTCTAACATTATACAAGATTACTACACTACCAAAGAAACAATTTTATTTGTCATCATTACATTTGAACTTAAATTGGCATTTAAATTATTATTGTTGTGGTTTATAAATGTTTCATTATAAGTTACGTGATGAACCCCTTTTATTACATTATCCACCCAGTGTAAGAGCCATTTATATACTTTTAAACTGTCATTTGATTATTACTTTATTAGTTATTGGATCATTAATCACAGTGTGACAGGTTTGTTGCAGTATTGAGCAGATTTAATAAAAATGTTCTGTTTCCATTCAGCTTCTCTGATTTGATGAGTCATAATTCATAGAAAATACTACTGACTGTGTGTGTGTGTGTGTGTGTGTGTGTGTGTGTGTGTGTGTGTGCTAGCCTGCATTAAAACTTGTCAGCTCCCAAATGGGTAGGTCAGCGGGTCAGTCAGCAGACCTCCTCCCTCCTCTTTCTTGTCTTTTCTTATTTTTCACGCTCTCCCTTTTCTCTCTATTGCCTCTTCCTCCTCTTTCATTTCCTGCTGTCTCTAATCCCTCCTCTACCTCACTCCTTTCTTCTGCATACTAACAGGGAAATCATCTTCTCATGTTGTGTTTCCATCCAGATGTTTTGCCCGGTGTAAGTGAATTCCCAACAGAAGGTGTAACGAGATTATGTAATAATATCGATACACCGATTCTTTCCGCTTTAGCAAAGCAGAACAATGTCACCTTCCGTTTGTTGTGTTCATATCTAAAATACATAAGAAAAGGAATGAAAACGTGCTTTCTCTCTTCCTCAGCCACTTCCTCCCTCCACTCATTCTTTATCCCAACGTCTCTTCCTTTCAACATCAGAAGCTTTTTTGGCATGACAAAATCATTTTCAAAGCAAATGTGTTGTGCAGATGCACCGGTGAAAAACAACCTTGAGGCCACAACATGCTTCAGTGAAGATACACAACGACGACGGTTTCTTTAACACTGAGCCAAAAAGCAATCAGGGTTTCCTGAGTTTGATTTATGTCGCAGCTTTACACCAAAATGTGCACAACTAGTTGCTGGTGTCAAAATACAAATGCAATTCTCAATGCTTTTTTAAGCTCCTTTCACAAATTCTGCTTCCAGAAATACGATGCAGACAAATCTGAAAAGACCTGGAAATTCAAACTTTCTATTAATTTGAATGGTAGATGTTTAATTTATTAAACAGCATTATATTCTCGAGGTTCTCTACATACATATACTCTGCCAGCCAAACTCTGGTCTTGGCTATCTGTGTTGTGGTGTTTGTAATGATGTGCAAACAGGCCGAAGCGTTTTTTCCACTTTGTTTCAAATTTGCACAAAACAACAACTTGTTTTTCTGGTCAGGACAGTCTGTTGTGTCACAGTAACAGTCACATAGTTGCAGAAAGACAACAATTCAGGTTTTATTTCCTACCGACTGAGACACTGTTGATGTTCCACATGTACTCACACTGCATTCTGCTGCTGGTTGGGTCACTGACAGGAAAACTGGAGGGACCAATCAATTGTTATTAAATACTGACTTTAAGTTAAAGGGACACTCCAACAATCTTCAGCTCAGCGTGGGTTTTGGAGACCACAATATGTAACAGAAAGTCTGCATTACAAACTGGAGGTGTGGAGAAAGACGTGCATGTTTAGCAGGACTGAAAGATCAATTTATGTTTTCATGAGTGAATGATAACCTGAATAAAGGAAGCGTTGTGTTTTCGTTGCAGGTCTCGTTCCATGGAGTCCGCCACTAAATCCTACACACTGGACCTTTAAAGGTTGCATGATGGGAAATATAGGATTTTTGGAGCTTGACAGGGACTAACAATCAGCATATCTCTCCCTCTGCTGCTTCTGGAGTGCCCCTTTAATATACACTACATGCTCCAGCTGTGGGATTACTGAGCTCATCTGACAGGATGCACTCTGCTCTAAAGTTACACTTCTTTAACTTGTCATGTGCAACTTAGAAGAAAACAGCATAAAATTTTTAAAAAAAGCCATTAAAACATTTTCACTTCTCGGTCATGTTGCATGAGAGAGACTGCTGATCTCTTCCCTCCCTCTGGGGTGTTGTCTAGACAGAAGGAGGCTGTAAGCCTGGCAGGCAGGCAGACACTCCATGGTTAATCTAAAGCAATTAGCTCATTTGTCATCCGCGGCCTGCTCTCCGTCTATCTGCCTCCCCCTCCTCCCCCTCCTCCTCCTCCTCCTCCTCCTCCTCCTGCATTCAGCTAAAGGTCACAGCCGGTCATTGCCGAGTCAGATGGCTCAGAGAGAGCAGACAGACAGAGAGAGGGAGGGGGGGGGGGTCAGGAGGACGGAGGGATGGGCTGAAAAGAGTATGATATGAGGGTAGGAGAGAGGAAGGAATTGAGATAGACAGGGAGGGAAGAAAATATGGAGGGAAGGAAGGAGGGAGTGGGGGAAATAAGGATGGAAAGAAGTGAGGGAGGAAAAGAAGAGAAGGAAAGTGGGAGATGTGATGCAGCGGAGTCACAGGGTTTTATATTCATTTGAATAGCAGGATAATGTTTTACACCAATTTTAGAACGTCAGACAGACAGCGACATATTGTATGTCACAGACAGGAACGCTGAAGTCAAGCATGAAACCTGCAAGGAGAGACAGGTTGAGGGAGTGAGACAGGATGTGCATGTGGGCGACGGATGAGGCACATGACCAGTTCATCATACAATCCTTCATAATAACACAGATACAGCCAGTTCATATGGGAGAGGAGCGCAGATCTCCAACCAGCGCTGGACCCGTTCGTACTGATTGTTAATGTTAGCAGACTCCAGACAGCAGTGTGGTTCACAGACTTCATCTGAGAGTTATACAGAGTCATGTTAGGTTTCATTATCAAAGAAAGGTTTTGTTGTTTCCACTTCAACTTCACTTCACTGTCAATATTCTCTCTCTCTCTCTCTCTCTCTCTCTCTCTCTCTATGGGGGAATAATAAGCCAAACTTCCACATTTTCAGAGCAACCTCTTGTTACCAGATCTATTTTGTAATCAAGAGTTATAACCAACTCACATCATACAGTATCAGTGTACAGCGGCACACAGGTACACAGACACATACAGTATACAACACCAATGTATCCCAGTAAAATGTGGAACAACATACGTTTAACCATGGAAGAAAAGGATAAAGAAAAAGAAAGTAGGACATAGAAAATATATGAGAGAAGACGGCAAGAAGTAGAAAGAAATGGAAGGAAATGATACGGGAAGGCAGGAGAGGCCAAAAGGCTTAAATAGGAGCAATGACAGGAGACAGGGAAGGAGACAAGGAGGGAGAAAGAGAATAAAAAATCAATGATGAACAGAGAAGAAAGTGAGAAATAGAAGGAGAAAAGGGCAGTAAGAGAGAGAGAGAGAGAGAAGCTAGCTAATTCCTCTCCCCCCCTCCTTTCTCAGTCCTTGGATGACTCGACAGTCTGGGTAGTCAGAAATAGCAGAGAGAGAGAGAGCGATAGAGAGAGAGAGACAGAGTTATAGGTCATAGGTGCACACAATTTGCTTGCTTGCCAATTTCCATGAGAAAGGCTATAGGGGGTGGAGGGGGGGTCACACACAAACACAGTCAAGCAGACACACACACACACACACACACACACACACTCTCTCTCTCTCTCTCTCTCTCTCTCTCTTTGGGAGCCACGGTCACGCTGCAGCCAACAAGTGTGGGAACTTTGGTCCACAAAACTCCCACTGCTGGTTTCAACAGTGGGAAAACAGAGAGAGAGGTGTGTATTGGTGTGTGTGTGTGTGTGTGTGTGTTTGTGGTTGAGGGGTTCAATTATCATCTTCCCTCCTCATCTTTCTACTTGACTTCTTTCTGATTCTCATCTTTCTTTCTTCACTCTGAAAATGGAAATGTGTAATTTTCAACACGTCTCGTCTGGGAAGACACACCGTAATGTTTGACTTGAACTGTTCAGACGGTGTAGGAGCGGGACAGTGAATGAGTGAAATAAATCTGGAAAACAATTATAGATGAAAACAACCGGATAGAAATGTCTAAATGAATTAAAACAAAAGATGTGATTTAACATGATAAACATGAAGGGTTGTAGGTTCAACTGGAGTTAGCTGCTTTTATTTCTGGGTCATGACAAACATTTGGCCCATTCCAGATTGGATTAGACACTGCAAACATAAAAAAAAACTTTTCTTAAACTATCATTTTTATCCTAATGTAGAGCTTATTTCCTCATTCTGCTGGCTAACTTAAATAATCAGCATACACAGATTTGAATAAACAAAATACAAGCAAAAGCAACTGTGGAGAGGAGAAGAGTAGGCCGATAGAAAACAGACCTAAAGATCCTTTTAAATAACAAAGTAAACCAAATATGAACAGTGAGGGAAAGCAGACCTATGTACGTTGGTGTAAAGCATTAACAGGAATGAAATAGCTGAGTATATACTGGAGTAGGGTAATAAATAGACTAGAGCATAGTAGAGAGGAGAAGAGTGGAGCTTTAGGCTAAAATTAGCGTGCTAATCCAGGGAACTCCCATGTTAAACTGCGAGTCCCATCTGGAACGCTAGCTATGCTAACGCTATCAGTGAGTATAGGTCACAAACTCTGACACAAGTTGCCGCTCAACACAATCACTGAGAAATACAGACAGACAGAGCAGCTTGCTGACTACAGATATATTGGTATTGGTGTATATGACTGATAAGAGGAAAGAAATTATAGTAGGAATCATTATTAGAAATAGGTATGTTGTCTAGATTTATGTTTATATGAAAGAAAAATGCAGCCCAACTCAACTCAAATATCAATCGGTCGGTGCTTGGGCCCCAAATAGGTCCACACCGTCTATGTCGGCTGGTATGCTCTTTACCAGCATTTCGTCTCAGCTTAAACAAAAATACAAATAGACTTAAGACATATGACACATCATCTGCCCGATGGCTGCTGTGAGTATTTAGCAAAAACCCAGTCTCTTGTCAACACGATTATGGCTGTGATTCAACATCTTATAATGCCCCTTTCCAAAAATAAAATAGAAAATGTTGTAACACTGTAAAAAAGCAATACTAAAGCAATATAACATGTATAATGTGGACCAGTGCATAAAAGCAATCAGAGCTTCTGGTCGTGCCCACAGTCAGAACAGAGTGACACATTAAATACCCAGAGAGCGTCTACGAGAGTGAATGTCTGCCTTATTTCTGCTTTTTAATGTAACCACAAACAGCAGTCTGGCTTTTAAAAGGATACATAAAATAAATACAAAATGAAACAGAAGTCTGGCTGTGCTTTAAAAATACATAAAATAAATAAAAATGAAACAGAAGTCTGGCTGTGCTGACATCAGAAACATCAGTTAAACAGAGACAAAGCGCAGACAAAAGCAAATGGCACACCTAGTAATGGACACACACGGTCATTAATGTTAACAACGGAAAAAATGAGGATATGTAAAGTCCAACGAGACGAAGACCAGAAATTACACACACACACACACACACACACACACACACACACACACACACACACACACACACATACACACTCACACATACTCACACACACACACTGCTCCTCTGTGTACTAGCTGACCTGCAGAGCATTCTGTCTGAAACATATGAAAATCAAACCTCATTATCAGCTGCTTGTCTGGCTCTGCGAGTGTGTGTGTGTGTGTGTGTGTGTGTGTGTGTGTGTGCGTGCGTGATGCTCATTAGAATTCTAGCCAGAAGGAGCTAGACTACCCCTGTCGTCTCGCACCCCCGCACACACAGTCCTACGTCCACAAACACACACACACACACACACACACACACACACACAGTCAGACCTTCGCACACAAACACACACTGTTCATTTGAATGTGAAAGAGAGAGGGAAGTCAGACAGAGTCGCAGAGGGCCGGTCACATGCAGAGGGTTGTGTGTGTGTGTGTGTGTGTACGTGTGATGGCTGCCATCCAGTGTGATACTAGACATAATAGTAATCATTAACAGTCTGCAGTGTGTGTGTGTATGTACACACGTACACATTCATTGCATCAGGTTAGTAGCAGAAGTTCAACCTGCTGTCTGCAGAGCCAAAGTGTCTAAATCTAAAATAAAAATGTAGATGATGTTTTCTTTAGGGCCACAGCTAAAGGCTAAGCTAAAGTTATTTTAAATAAATTTATAAAACCATGTTTTCTAAAGCTCAAAGTGACGTCATCATTGAGTCCGATCAACAGTCAACACCCATACAGATTAAATGAACTGCAATGTCAGACACGGAGGGCTGGAAAATCTTTGACATTTATTCATTTATTATCCAGTTGCCTGTAAATATTTTGTCGACTTAGTTCTTTATTATTTTGTCAAGTTGAAGACTCTGGACTTAAGGACTGGACTTTGAGCCAATCGGCTGATTTATCGTCTAGTTCTCTTCTTCCCAACCTGTGGGTCGGGACCCCCACTAGGGGTCGGCAAACTTCATGAGGGGACACATGGCCTTCTTGATTTTAAGGTGTGTAAGAATCAATGAAAATATACACTGTAGGCATATATCCCAGCATCAGGTTCACTTCTGTGAAGAAAAGTTAATGTAAAGAAAGGTACATTGAATATGAAATATCTACAAAATATGTCACTTAGTCAGTCAATTACCAAAATAATAGAAGTAAGAAGTAAAAACCTAGTTACCATTGGTTGTTGTAGCTATTATAAGTTTAATTATATTGAATCTAGACCTGACAATGAAAAGAACACTTTGATGGCAGCAAATGTAGGTCGGTTAGAAATTCACAGCGTCTGTAATAAAAAAAGAAATTGGTTTCCAGGATCTGTAAAAGCTGCAAGAACAAAGCAAACTGTACTTTTACTTTTCTCTGTACGTCTACATTGGAGGTCACATTCTGCACAACTTAACTGCTTCAAATTAAACAGCCAGTGTGTTAATACCATCTTCAACAAACTTCAGCTCAAGGTCTTCAGCTGACTCATAACTTTCGCAGAGAAAGTGAGGACCTGCACAAAGTTTAGAAAAGAAATGTTGCCTTTTCTCTTCTTCAAGAGCACCGAGGGTGTTTCAGTAACAATCGGGAGCTTTGAGGCGGCAAAAATCGAGTCTAAAAAATGTTCAAGGACAAAACCTGTTGTGCTGAAACTGCAGGTGTATGTGTGTGTTAGATAAAGCGAGTGCAGTTGTGTGTGAGAGAGAGGGAGAGTGAGATCAAGCAAAGAGGGGGGGGGTGTGGGTAGGTGTGTGTGTGTGTGTGTGTGTGTGTGTGTGTGTGTGTGTGTGTGTGTGGGTGTATGTGTGTGAGGCAGACATGCTGTCCCTGTCCAAACAGTGTGTTGCTGCCAAACCAAAACCAGCTCAGCCGGTCCTTACACACACACACACACACACACACACACACACACACACAAACACCTGGCTAGACACAACAATGTCTGAATGCTCTGAATGTCTGACCCTGTGTGTGTGGGTGTGTGTGTGTGTGTGTGTGTGTGTGTGTCTGGGAAAATCAATTCCACATTAATAAACAATGGTTATGAATTGAAAGCACATCTAGATGTGGCTGTACAGTTTATGTGAACGTGTGTGGAAAACAGGTCAACATTACACAGGATGTGTGTTTAGACTGTGTGTCATGTGATTCAGGTTGTATTCCCTGAGCTAGCATCTATGGAAACCTCTGCTAATCAGTGTTTTATATTAACAATGTAATGTGGGTGCTTTTCAGCCTCTTTAAGCTCGTAGTTTTAGAGGCTTTAAAGCTGTGATAAACCCACTAGCTGCCCCACCACCAAGCAGCAGGCAAAACTAGCGACTAGCTGGTGAAGGAAGTGGAACATCTGGCAGCTAAAGAGCCAGATATTTTTCATATGAGCGGGTGGAGAACAAAACCGAGCTAAAAGTATATGTGTTTGCTGTCTGCTAGCACCACGACAACTTTATAAATTGAGGTCTGAAGTATACGTATGTCAATTATGTGGATCCTGTTTTCAACCTGGGGGTCTCGAGACAAATCTGTGGCGTTGAGAGATTAATAAAATCGTGTATATGTCCTTCATCTCTTAAAATCTTTCAAATGAAGCAATCGGCTCAAAATTCATGTCAACAACCGCAGTGGAGCTTTAGATGTACTGTTATAAACAGCAATATCTACGTCTAACTATTAGGGTACGGTCCTACACTGCATTATATCAATGGTGAAATAATCTTCATTTGCTCATATTCCCAACACTCTGTCTGTCCACCAGGCTGCAAACCGACAGCACAGACGCTGTGAATGCTTCCTCTGTCTCACCGCACAGTCGCCGTCGAGCAAGGCACTGAAGCTTCAGTAGAAACAGCAGAAACACCTGGCTTTGAAAAGATCTTTTCTTCCTCAGCGACTCTGCTCCACATGAATCAACTCGCCCTCTCTTTTGTGTCTGTGGATGTATGTGTGTGTGTGTGTGTGTGTGTGTGAGAGAGAGAGAGATAACCTCTACTTTAGACAAAACAAATATCAGCGGAAACCCAAACAAGATCACTATAACAAAGCCATTCAAATGAAGCATAGCAAGGAAAGTTTAAAAAAAAAAGAAAGACTGAGCGAGGGAGGTGTAATGAAGCAAAGGAAAAAGTGAAAATATTTAACTGTCAGGGTATTTCACGTTGGATTTTCAGCATGTACAAAAAAATTCTGCTGGTCGGAAAAAAAAAAGTAAACCTTTATCACTTGTGACATCTAGAAAAAACCCAACACACACCTGGAAATTCTGTTTTGTTTCTTATTCAGTCTGAGAAGAACAAATTTCCAGTTCACCGCCGACAGTGACTTCAGATGTCAACATCTCTCTGCAGCATCAGTGTCAGAAATGTTTACCATGAGCGGATCTGTGTTTGAGTAATGGAGGCTTAATGGATGGATGGATGGCAAACAAGCTGGGAAACTGGCTCCGTGCCTACAGAACACAAAACGATATGGGCCTCATATATATGTGTGTATGTGCCAGCTGGCAAAGCCTACCCTCTCTTCACTGAGCGAGGTGTGGGAGGTTGTTGGACACAATGCGAGCAGCGATTGTGTTTTCGGATGTAGCCAAGAATCTGTCAACTCAGGTGTGATGGGAGGTTGTTGTTTTTTTCCCCCAAGAAAGTGGGCTCGCAATTTACTTCCCGCGTGCGACAAGACTCTACTCTTACCGTCCCGTTCGTAGGAGGCAGAGAAAAAACGACTTTTTCAGAAGTTCCTTAAACTTTCTTAGACACCTGAATCTGATCAAACCTCATTTGTGTTTTAAATGTAATGTTTTTGGCCTTGAACGTGGTTTATTACACATAACCATCTGGGAAGTCGTTGTTGTAAAGTGTTTGGAAAAGGGCAGGCACTCAGCAGGTGATTGGATGAACCATCTGTTTACCATAGGCGAACTTCAACCAATCAGATCAACGAACCTTGCAACACAGTCCAACTCTTCCTGCAGCCAGTTGGGATGCTCGAGGGCGTAAAACCAGCATTGACATATTATAACCTCGTGCAAATGTGTTAGCAAACATTTGCCTATTTGCACACCCAACAGGCGTAGAGCAACGTTCTTATTCATTTGGTTTTGTTTCTGAATCCAAGTCCAACACTCATTCTCCTTTTAGCTCTGCTTTGGCCTTCGCTGGATTGAATGAAGTTGCCCACGTCAACACAAACATTCACCACATTACTTAAAGTCACAGTTTGTAGGTGTAAAGTACATACTTTCCAAATCCACAACTAGTTTTATTGGTCTGATATGGGTGACAAACAGACAACACTTGCCCTTCTACTTCCACATAACACCATGTGGAAAATGCATGCACGCTATCCACATACAGCAACCTAAATCTAACCTTTTTTTCAATAAACAATTGATCCCTTAAGTCTATAACTCAGAAAATAGCTTAAACTGCCCTTCACAAGTTCCCAGAAGTTGTTTTGTCTGACCAACAGTCGAAAACACAAAGATATTCCACCGTGAGCGGGCTTACATCATAGTTTTCCAGAAGGTCAGTTTTCTCCAGCGTCTCAAGGTTTACTCACTGTGAGAACTAAAAGCTCGGTTTTGTAGTTTGAAAAACACCAACTTAGTACGGACAAAAGGCCAAAGAGGACAGAAAAAATGTGTGTGGATGTAAGTTCAGCCCCAGCTGAAGAAATTTAATAATCAGAACTATGGTTACTTCAACAAACAGCATTATTGTGATACATTTTATTTTGATGTGTACATGGGCTTTTATTACTCACCTTTGTGCCCTAAAACCATTAAAATCACATCATTAGTCTGCAAATAAAGTTGACTACTGTGTGGTTTTGGAGCCTGCTGATTTGTCTAGACACACTTTAGTGTAGCCTGTGTGTGTGTGTGTGTGTGTGTGTGTGTGTGTGTGTTGGTGATAGTCTGGGAGGGTGGGGGTTGTTGTCGTTGAGGTGGAGCTTGGTTCGTGTCGGGCTAGGTGTTGTATATAATAAGAATTGCTTGTGCATTGTGGCTGTGTTTGAATAGATGAATATATAATGATCATTTTTAGTAATACAAACAGAGATCGCCGTCTGTGTGTGTGTGTGTGTGTGTGTGTGTGTGTGTGTGTGTGTATGTGTGTGTATGTGTGTGTTTGTGGATGCAAATGATGTGGTCCCAGCTGTTTCCTATGGGCCAGAGGGCAAAGGGAGGCAGACACAATCGTCCCTACAAGTCTGTGTGTGTGTGTGTGTGTGTGTGTGTGTGATAGAGTGTGCATGTGTAGGGGTCACGGTCATGAACGTCTATGTCGTGTGTGAGGGGGGTGCTGAGAGTGTGTGTGTGCGGTTTGCAGACTGAAGTGTCCATTGTCTAGACTCGGGCTTGCAGTCAGGGTCGGACCAGCTGACTGGGTGACGTCTCAGCTCTACTGTCTCACCGCAGACTCTGAGGGTGCATACAGTATTAAAAGAACAACATGTGTACTGTGTCGGGAACGTGTCAGCATTTCTCAGATTATCTGCACATTCGGTGTAAATCCTATTCTGACACAATGAGCATGCAAAACATGTGATTGTGTGAGTGCAGCATTAACATGTAGGGAAAGGCACTTCCATAGATACTTTAGCCCTCATTACTTGTAGTGTATTTATGACACACTATAATGTAGCTGTAAGCAGATGGAGGACATTATTGCCACCATGCTTTACAATAAATGCTAAATGGGGGTGTTTAAGTACAGTGTGTGCAAACAGAATGTTTGGTCCGATTATTAGGTTTGTTATAATAATAAAATCTACATCAGGAACCTTCTCTAACTTTTATTTAAGTTCTTGAATTTATTGAGCAATTTGGCAAATTTTATGTTTCCTAAAGTAAGGCACTGATATTGAAACATTAACAATAACCACAGTTATCAAAACGTAAACTCACCGTGCGTACTTAGCATATCTGGAGCAGGTGCAGCTGTTCCAATGTTTATGATCTCAGTCATCTGAGAGTTTTTTAGCTAAACATCCGTCTCTCAATCTGTCAGTCAGCTGTCAGTTGCTGGATTACACATTTACAGTCAGCATTGTGAGCAGGAAATACTTGATGACTTTGAAGTGACAAATCGTTCAGTAACACCTCTTCAAAGGCCTCATTCACGTACCTTAACATATCTGCGCTCCATAAAACAAGCACATGAATCTGAGCTAATCAATGCAATCAATAACTGTGACAGTGAGTTTAAAACGTGCCGGGTCACACTTTGGTAACTCTACACTACATTACACTCACAATGAGATAATTAGCTCAACATCTCGGACAGCAGTGAGAAATAAACTGTAGCGAAATATAACAAAATACACACACTTCCAAAAAACATCCCCCACTGTTGTGACAATGAACCTTTTACCCCTCCCCCTGCCTGCCTTCTCCTGACCTGACCCTTGACCTGTGCCCTCCCAGACACCCAGAGTGCCTCACTTCACCCCCTCTCCCTGCAGATGCTGAGCAACGTTGGTTTCATATGCAAAAAATAAAATAAAATCCCCCACAACACAACAAGAATTTGCATGCATACATCTGAATATCTGAATCTGTAATGGAAATTATACGCCATACATAATGTGTGCAGATTGAATCACTCATGAAGGTCTGTTCAGAGATTGGTTCTTATATTTTAGCATTAGGCATGTCTTTATCCTGCTGGTGCAGACATATAATAATTAAGTATTTGTTTAAAGGCTGCAGTTCTTTTCATAAAAACATTAAAATCAGTAAACTGAGACGGAACAACAGATGGTCCCTCGAGCAGCTAAAGACTTGCCAACAGCAAAATACCCCCCAAAAAAACTGCAGGTACTCGCAGGTAAACAACATTTTGTTAGAGATTAACTACTTCAGTGACTAAATGACTAAATAATGAAACACAGGTTACAATATATCATCAGCTGACATTTTCGAAAGCCAAATGGCAGCTTAGACCGGCTCAGACTAGTTAATGGTCGCTCTTTATAATAAACTATAAGTGACTGTATTGACCTTTAGGCCCAGCAGTGACAAAAGAGAGGGACACTTTAGTCTCACAGAAGCAGATAAAATTGAGGTTGTCAGAAGACGCATAATGACTCAAAACACTTTCAGCATTTAAACAGATATTTTCTTCCATATTACCGATGACAACGTTGGCATTTAGAGGTGTAATCAGTCATATAGTGAATCACTTGACGGGCATAAAAGCCTAAGCCGATGTCTTTAAATAGCTTGTTTTGTCCGAAAACCCCCATATTACCAATTTACTGTTGCATAAGAAAAAGGCTACAGCAGATCTTTACATCTGAGAAGCTGAAAGTTAGTTATATTTGATATTTTTGTTTTATTTAAATTTTATTAAGATGTATCTATTATCAAATAGTTGAGGATTTATTTTGTCAATCAACTCATTGATTGATGGACTTCTTAATCTCTAAATAAAATACAAGACATGTACAAGATCTTACAGACTAATTAACAAAAGCCAAAAGACACTTTTTCCTTCACATATAATCAGATGTTAATGTGAACAACTAGACAACCTTACGCCAGCTTCCTCTGGGCCAGACTTAATTAATGAAAGACAAGACACAGTTGTTTTGAGCTTCTTAATCAGACTACAATTGAAGTATTTAGAGGAGCAGACAGCCATACAGAGTTTGTTTTCTGCTTCAGACTAATTAATGAAAAACAAGAGACGATCTTTTCCACATTGTGGAATAACACCCTATGCATATAGCAGGCAGACAGTCACTGCCTTTATTTATAGCGCAGCCTCTTGGTCCTCAGACAGTCTCTGTATAGATTTATTCACACTGCGAGACAGACATATAGGGCCCGCTCTGACTTCAGACCAATTAATGGGACAATATGGGCCCAGCAGACTACACAGGCCTCAGCTGAACACTGTCTTGTATGCAGATTATATGCAGAACGCACACACACAAACACACACACAACCCCCCCAAAGTGACGACGACCTTGACCCCTAGACGCACACGCTGCATGCATCTACATATATGCATGATGAGACCAAGACGATTACTTTTTTTCTGGCTTCTGTGAGCGTAATTAGTGTCTAGACCGAGAAACAATGACCAGCTGAGAGGATGAATGCAAGGAAGCGAAGAAGGAAGAAGCTTAAACGGAGGAAAAGAAGGTGGAAGAAATGAATGACAGTAGAAATAAAATATAGTTTGCAAAGTTGGAGTGTGTTCATTCTGTATTCCCATTTTACATTTCTTGCTTAATGATAGCTTCAGTGTTTCTTAACATAGACACACAGGACTTATGGTATTTACCACCAGTTTGGCCCGGTGGACAGTTAAAAAAATACTACAATACCCACAAACCTCTGCTGCCAGTGACAAGGAGAAGAAACCAGCTAGAGGCCCAACGCAGAGCGGTAGCATATTTGCTGAATTCATCCAAAAATGACCTGGAATTTAAAAGTGAGCCGATTTAATCTTCAGGCTGTCATAATCTCTAGTTTCATTAATGGAATTTTAACCTCTGCAAGTGGGTGTTTCTTGCCAAAATGCACACTGGAAGTTGTAGTTAGAGGGTTTCTGCAGGTTTCTGCAGGCAAATTTAAGAGTTAAGAACTTTTTTAGACCATTAAGAATGTCATTTAAGACCTATTTTATTTTAAAAAGTATAAAGGATATGAAAGAATATCTGTACTGGGTCCATTCTATTTAGAGTTGTTACACCATGATCAATACAATCCTTTCCATTTAAAACACATTTAAAAGCCAAATTTTATTTTAACGCTAACTTCATTTATCCAATCAAATTAATAATAATACCTGTCAAAATTATATTTAGGCCTTTGAAGACCCCTCGGACACCCTGAATTTTAGTAAAAAGACTATTTATTAAATGTTGTTACACAGTTATTACGCTCATCCAGGCCGTGGAAAGGCTGCAACTATGAATCGACTGACATTGCCTATGGGATAAATGAATGCGATCGGCCTGAAATAGCTCCTCCCACTCTATAATCCAACAGAGGAAGAAAGGCAGAAATGGAGGACAGAAAGGAGAAAACTATGAAAGGGAGAAACATCAACAGAAGGACATCAGGTTGTCAGCAGGAG
This sequence comes from Dicentrarchus labrax, assembly GCF_905237075.1. Lineage (NCBI taxonomy): Eukaryota > Metazoa > Chordata > Actinopteri > Moronidae > Dicentrarchus > Dicentrarchus labrax. Next base: position 32,138,466 of record NW_026136711.1, read on the forward strand.
TCAAACAACCAGACGGGGGAATGTCAACAGGAAACGCTCCTCCCTGCATCATCAGCCGCTACTGACGTGATGTTGAGCAACTGAGACCGTGGCTGAACTGGGAAGCTCCCAGTATCGTGTGTTACATGGAACAGGCAAACAAACAGGATGCAGCTGAGTCGACTTTCGGCGGATAAACCATTTCTTCAGAGACAAATTAGTCTGTTTATCGTACATGAGGATTTAAGCGATTCTGGTTCTGGGACGAAGCCAGCTGTCAATCAAAGACAGAACAACACAAAAGGCAGAGTCGGATCTGCACAGGCTTCTGTAAACACACGTGATATCAACCTTCTTTCTTTACTGCAAGAACAGGCAAATGTTCAACAAAATGTTGCATATCATTTTACAAATCCTGCCTAAACTGACTATCACGACATCACTCACACACACACACACACACACACACACACACACACACACAGGCAGGAAATTAATAGACAAACGCAGACCAACACGTGCACGCTTACACTCACACGGAGTACTGAGACAGCCAGACAGAGCGGTTTACATAATAAGTCTAGGAGGCCAGCCAGAACAGACTCAATCATTTAATTTCCATGATTCACTGAGTGAGAGAGAGAAAGAGACAGACCGAGAAACAGACAGAAGGAAAGAAAGAAAGCCAATCAATGAGAGCGAAAAGACCAGAAAGACAGACACTGCCTCATAACTCCTGACCGCGTTTGAAAATGTGACAGAATTGAACTCTTATTTCACGTTTTTGGAGCGCTCAGTGCAATCCCTCAACCACAGCTCATATATCTGATTATTTTAGATAATAAATCCCAAACATTACACCTATAGAAACTGACAGAGAGCAGCATTACAGACAAAACTTCCAACAGTTCAGTAACAGCGTGTGCCTGAACTCATACGTCTTTGTCTTTCTTGCCATTGTTGCGTCTCCTGGCTCACGCTGTCTCATCCACGCAACGGTGACAGCACGTTTATGAAAGTTATCTCAGTTAAATGGCGTAAAAGTTGCTTCGGGTGCGGCTGTTACAGTGCGAGCGATCAAACGCGAAGTTGCATGCAGGTTGCCTCAGATTGTACTTTCGCACCACGAACCCCCGCTGTCAAAAGTGGAAGTGGATGACTGCTTTTTGTTCTCACGCTGATTAGTAAACATCATCTGTGTGTCACATGGGAGCTGCAGCTCGAACGGGATGTGGAAGAGTGATGTTTTTTGCACGGATTGACACATGACAATGACAGAATGGCACATGACGGATTTCAGATGCAAGAGGGACTTTTTCTTCAAGCTAAAAATACAGTAAATATTGTTGACTGCAGCTGCTTTACACATAATTAGGATAAACTAGGAGTGGATGATACGGTCTATGAGGAATGGAGAGACGTCCAAACGGATGAAGACAATTGCAGTTCACTCGCAGTAGCTGGAAATATGTTCAGAAATCTCATGCAGCTCTGACGTTGCCTAAGCTTTTACGTCCCTTTATCGCAGTAACCAAAAGTCTCAAACTACAGTACAGCTGTTTCCATTGGATGTAGTTGGGGTTGATAAAACTGCATTCATAGAGCTCCAAGGCTAACAAATCTTTAGTCAAGGCTTGTTCTCTTTCATCAGCGACGCGCACAACATTCAGGTAAGCCGGCGCTGTCCTCTCTGCTGTTACACTAGCTGTAATTAATTAACAATAATGCCCCGTGTCGCCTGCCAAAAGGAACCAGTCAAACTTATCTGATGTCTGGTTAAAGTGCTCCGTGTAGGACTGTTGGGCCAAGACCAGGTGAAGTACAAAGGAAAAGCACTCTGTAAGACCTCTTTACGATTATAAGTGGACATTTAATATCTTCTGCTGCTCTTCTCACTCTCACATTGTATTCACGCGCCGGTGATTACGTTTCTGCCCACTCGGCTAACAAAAACTACGATCTCAATTCAATCTTTAAGCTGAACCCAAATGGATCCGATCAGGGATTTGAAAGGTATTGTTCAACCTCACATACGAGAACCCTTCAACGCTGAAGTCAAGAACTCTCAGGTAGGGGTTCGGTGTCTTGTTTATGGGTACGCAGGGGATCAAACCTGTGACTTAACCGACTTAAGAATGTGTGTCAAGCAGAAAAGAGCATTAGCACTGTAGAAAGGTCTGACAGAAGCCATTATCATTCTGGTGTAGGGGTAAGTTCTGTAAACCAATCACAGTCGTCTTGGGCAGCGCTCTAAGCCGTGGACGCAGCGACGGCTGGTCCTTCCAAAAAAAGTGCTAGCAGCTGCTCGCCTGTTTGCGTTTGTACTGTTTGCAACCAGGCAAGGGTTCGGGTAGCTTTACATTTTCAGTGTGTAGGTCGCTATCTCCGTGGCTGTTGTGTCACGCAGCGACGGGGACTAAAACAAACACGCAGACCGTGTGAAATTGTCTCCCAGTGGAAGGCCAACAGCCTACTTCCTGTGAGTCAGACCAGTCACCTCCTGCTCACTCAGGAACACTCTGACTCTTTTCCTCAAATTCAATAACCAAAATAAATACCACTACCCCCGAGCTGAACTCTCTCTCACACACACACACACACACACACACACACACACACGCGCACTGTGGGTAACGTTTATATTGGCTATTGAGACAGACTTTGGAGGTGTTTGTTGTAAAGGCCAGACATGTAGTGACAAATGTACAGTGAAACCAAGCTGCTGGTAGGAAATGATTCGTACAAGATGATACCAGCAGTGACTTCACCGCACACACACACACACACACGCGGCTACCCTGTGAGTAATGCTGATGTCATGTGCTTTGACTAGCAATGTCTGCCGCTCAGAGCAGATGTGTTTTTGCATATGTGTGTGCTCTTATATGTCAGAGGGGGTGTAACAGGTATATGTAACCCTACAATTACAACTTCACAGATCCAGATGAGGAGCTGTGTGCGGGAGAGACGAAGAGCGACAGACGGTTGATAGTTTGAAGTGAGTCAGGGTCTCTGTAGCTGCTTTACAAGTCTGGGATGTCTGAATTGATCTGACTTCAAAGTATTTAAATGCCCTAAATGCAGCTGTTAGAGGTGCATGATGGGACTGCAGGTTTATTTGAGCTGCCTTTGTTGTTTTGGATGCTCATTACAAATAAGTCTTATCTTAAGAGACATGTTGAATTTTGTATTGTGGTCAAAACCTGATGAAATACGACTAAAAAACTGTCTGCACGGATTGATACTTTTTTGTTTGGGTGAATTTAATTTAAAATGAGAGCTTTTCCCCCCAAGATGTGACTATTTTTAAGGTCTTCTGAAGTACAAATTTAGGGAACCCCCCTTTTTTTTCTATCATGTCTACATTGTCCTTTGATCACCACATCTCAAGTGTATAACGTGGATTATCCTCTGTTATACTTTCTTCCACTGTGTCTTTCATCTTTCCTGTCACGCTCTGATGCATTATGTCCAGTACAGCTGACACGCCTTAAACATAATCTTGTTTTTTTTAAATAAAGGCCAGAGCATCATTAGTTTCAGGTTCCAAACTTAGTTTCTATGAGACAATTTTCAGTTCACCAGAATGTTTCTCTTCTTCTTGCTTATTTTCTCTTCTCTCTTTATGACTTCTTGTTCCTTTTTTCTAAAGTTTCGGCAAATTTTTCTCGCTGCCTTTCGTTCTCCTCCGTCTCTATAGCCTTTCTCTCTCCTCCTTTGGTTTCGCTCCCTCTGTCTGCAGACTAAACATCATGTCTCAGACAGAAGAACTGTGTGTGTTTGTGTGTGTGTGTGTGTGTGTGTGTGTCCCTGCCTGCACGCTTATCTTGTCTTTCTGTTACAAGTCTAGGCAATGATCTGGTTTCACTGACTGATTGCTATTTCTTAATGTTACAACTATTATGATTACAACTGTTAAGATCTATGTGGGCATACTTTAGTGTACATTTGATCGGCCCTTAAACCGTAACGCTGTAGCATACTATATTTTGGACAATGGTGTGCTTTGAACTTTGTGGCTACAGTTTAGTGACGGCCCTTTTCCTGTTTTGACATGACAATGGCCCAATATGTGAGTTTTTTCCCAGTTTGGTGTCAAAGAACTTGACCCTGACTTCCACATCGAGCACCTTTGGGATAAACTGCACATCTGACTACAGCAGCATAATGTCCATGGCTTTGGAGGGACCTGTTGTCTTTACGTATGGGTGTCATGGGCGTTGGAAGTAGAGGTGCTGAGGGGGCTGGAGCACCCCCTAAAATATGGCATAATGAAAACCATTAGCACATTTTCTTGTTTTTTTATCAGTTTTATCTGCTAGAAACTTATAGAATATGTGTAAAATGTGGTTCATAACTATTAAATAATGAAATATCCTCAAATTAATGCAAGACCCATTAATTTCATGCATTTAGCATTTATTATGACGTCCTTATAGAGAAAGATTTTCTCTCAGCACCCCCAACTCTTCCACACACTTCCAGCCTCCCTGATGGGTGAAATGTTGTTATATGTCCACATACTTTTGGCCACGTAATGTATTGTTATTACTACTGCTGCAGTTTTCCTGACTAACGTATTAGCACTGCTGCTACTTCTAATGCTAATACTAGTATTAGTTCAACTGCTGTTACTTCTGTTAGTATTAATGCTATTATTCCAACTATTACTGCTACAAATACTGCCTTTACAACTCCATTACCAACACTGCAACTGAATATATTAAGAGTATCGTGTATAATAGTATTACTGGTTTTTAAACTGGTCTGGCGAGGCTCAATAAGCATCTGTTCAGGACAAATGACATTTCAAGTAGGCTGCATGGCTGATGACACCAGCGTGAACCCTTCCTACACATGAAAAGGCAAATGCATTAGTCACTGGCTTCTCGATAATCTTTGCGTCCACATTTAAAAATGGAAAGTCATAACATGCCTGTCATCAACCATCCAAGAAAATCAGTTTCTAAATAAATCTAAGGTGGAAAAGAAAAGGGGGGCATGGAGTCACTGAATCACGCTTCTTTTTAAGTCCGTAACAAATTGTTTTTCACAAGGTTTGGGATTTTCGAGGCTGAATTCATCTCCGTGCGTGCTTTCCAGGCTTGAACCGCGTCGTGTGAACTGAGCGCACGCATTCTAGTCTGGCTTTGTGAGGATAAATGCTCGCTTCCCATTAAATTATTAGGTATTTTGTTTTATTACCTACAGGATTAACTGATTAATTGTTTGGTCTATAAAATGTAATGTAATGTTTTTGTGCCTGACAAGCAACTGAAAGCTCCAGTGTGAAGGATTCAGTGGCGTCTACTTCCTCTATTCACCCTCCCCGTGTAGGAGCAAAAGGAGAAACTACGGCGGCTGTGAAAGGTGAGAAAAAAAAACCCACAAATGCCCCTATCTAGTGCCCGAGGTAACAAAAACATAACGGCTCACATATTCAGGTGATTATATACTAATGAAATCCTAATACCATATTCCATACTCCTAAATGTTACACACTGGACCTTTAAGAGCCGCAGTCACAAGCACATAATGATATAATAATCGTCACAGTTGGGAAGCTGCATCGGCTCTTCTTGACCATTTTCTGACACATCCTCTTATCCAAACTGATGAATCGTGCCTGCTTCAGCTGAGTGTGTCTGAGTCAGCCCTGTTGACTTCAGCTGGACACACACACACACACACACACACACACTCAGCTCTCATCTAAATGACCTTTCAGTAGCCTATTATGACTGTATATATACATTACCCAGTGGGACTAGAACCCCTAACCTAATGAAGGTTTTGTGAATGGCTTCACCAAACAACACATAAAACCACACTCATATATAACACACACACACACACACACACACACACACACACACACACACACACAGGGATTTCCCGGATACGACCACACACATGACCACGCACGCACGCGCGCACACACACACGCGCGCGCACGCAGGCAGACGGCTAGACAGACGTCTGGGTTTTTACTCGGATGACGAAGCGGCGACCAAACTTCCAACTCGCCCCTTTTTACACCGAACAAACCCACCTTTCATTTTCATCCATTATCCAGCTCTCGGTGTCTCTACGGTAACTTCCTGGTAGTTTGAACACATTTAAGGTGGTATTTTCTACCGTTAAAGCCCCCCTCTCCCTCCCTCCTTCAGCCCAGCGTAAAGGCAGATTTTTCAAATGAAGCGAGTTGAACGTTACAGATCAAAGACAGACACAACGGCTCCGGAACCCCACCGAAAAAACTACAATATATGTCCAAACTTAGCTTTCATACCGGACAAAACACATTTTAAAAGCCCGAAAATGACCGAAATGAAGCAAAACGGGAGGTTCACTCAATTCGGCTCTGTGGGGAAAGCCATAGGAAGCTTGCGGTTTTTGGTTCAAGTTCAAAATCAAGCGTTATTAGTCAGAAATGGGTAAAAGTTCAACGGTGGTGGAGAAAAACTTCACGTCTTTTTAAATGAAGATATAAATAGTTGCGACAGTCTCGGGGGGGAAACAGAGGTTGTAATGTTACAAACTTATAAGCAGACATTCAATTGATTCAAAATGAAAGAGTGAATGCGTTTTGTGTGGTTAATTAAAGAAAAGGGGAAAAAAGCAGACACAAACCGACATCTCATAATGTGCCAAACGAGTGAACTCCACAAACTTATAACATGATGTCCTCCTGTCTGTAACTGCGAGGAGGTGTAACCGAGCAGACAACGAGTCCATTGGCTTAATTAACCCCCCAAAAAAACACCCGGTAAAGAAACATATAAAGTATATTATATGAATATAAGTAGTACTCACTGATTTCCATGCTCTGGAGGGAGGTGTAGCGCTTGCAGTTACAAGTACAGGAGACATTGGCGGCGGTGGCGTTTAAAACACCCATCAAGTTCAACATTTACGGGCTCCTAAAATCAGACATAAATACTCCAGAAGAGGAAGAGCTGGAGAAGAGAAAGCGACCGGAAAAAAGGAGAAGAGACTAAAAAAAAAAAAAAGGAAAAGAAAAGAAAGAAAGAAACTCTCTCTCCCCTTTCATAAAAAAAAAAAAAAAAAATTCCTCTCCTTTTTCTCTCCAGCCTCCTCTCCTTCCCTCTTTTCCTCCGTCCGTCAGTCCTCCTCCTGTCCTCGGTTCTCTCCTCCTCCTCCTCTCCGGTTTCTCCTCCTCTTCCTCCCGGAATCTATCTAGTTATCTATCTACCCTTCGGTCGGCCGTACCACCGCCGGTGAGTGCTCGGTACGGCCGGTAAACGCTGTTGGAAATGTCCGGTTCCGTCCGCTTTAGTGGGGGAAATCTGGTTGAACGGTTCCGTGTTTTCAGCCGAGTGACCGGCGACTAAACTGCTAAACGGACGTCTGTCTGGTCCTGTCTGTTCCCCCTCCTCTCTCTCTCTCTCTCTCTCTCTCTCTCTCTCTCTCTCTCTCTGTGTCTCCAGGGATTTCTCAGTGACTCCTTCCCTCCCTCCCTCTCTCTCTCTCTCTCTCTCTCTCTCTCTCTCTCTGTGACACCGTCTGAGTCTGTCTCTCATTTCCAATTTCCACTTGCTTTTTTGGCACATCACAGCCCCGACGAAAGCAGATAGAGGAAAATACAGACGATGAAGAGTCAGGGTCATTGTGACAGATTTTCCCCAGAGGGCTGTTAAAAAAAATAATAATAATAATCATACAGGTCTTAAATAAGAGAAGATTAAATATAAAGAAACATAAATTATGTACAGTTTTTGCATTTATTTATAAAAGAAAATCATAACCTAAAAGGTTTTCATTAAGGGACACTTTTTCTGAGTAAGCTGGCAAACTATAATTCTAACAAAAACGGTAATAAATTCTATCAGATTATTTCCTGTTAATAAAGCATAAGAGTTTTTGTTTTCCTCCTACCTTTTTTCTTCTTCCTGAAACTTAATCTTTAATAATAATCTACACATTAAAAAGACACATTTAATTTAGTTTTCTACACAGAAATGAACAAAACACTGAGATAATATGAGTTTTCTTACACCCCTTAAAATCAAGAAGGCCTGGTGACCCCCCCATGAAGCTTTGGCGACCCCTAGTGGGGAACCTCTGATGTAAAACCTAAAATTTGCTTTTATTTCAGTGCAACCGAGCTGGTGTCATGGAAAGAAATTTGGCATAGAAATTGATAATTTGTGCTCTCAAATCCATAAATTGTCTGTATAAATTACAGTCATGTCACAAAGTGTTAAAATTTTGACCAAAAAAAAAACTCCTCAAGCTTTTCCCCCAAACTGATCTCTTCAATCTGCGTCTATAAATAACACAACTTCACACTTTCAAAGCGCACGTAGTTCATACGCCAAAGTCCAATGTCTCGATCAGGTGACACGCCAATCCTTTTTCAGGTGTCATTTAAAGGGCCAGCGTGGACGATTTAGTGGCATCTACTGTATATCAAACAAATTTCGTTGTCATGGTAACAGTAATAAAACACGTGGTAAACGTAAAACGGTCGCAGAATGGTTAGATTTCAGAAAAGCTAATAATGTTTTTACATATCTGTTGCGCAGTTAACTTATTACGGTACGTTTAAATATGTTACGAAACATCAACGCTGACTTTTGGTTTCAAAAGTCCTGTGTTTGTCTGACCCGTCCCTCCTCCACAGGCCCTGTCGCTCTCTATTATTCACCTCCCAGATGTTAATGGGAAGGGTTGGCATATCACCTGCACGTAAAGTTGGACTTTGGTGTGTTTACGGCTGCTTGTTCCAGAGCTTTCAACCAAACCAAACACCATCCTTGAAGAAATCATTGAGAAACAGGGGTTACGATCGAGCCCTGGAACGGTGAGAGGTTGTAAAGGATTATCACATGATGCACACTGGCACCGTTTTAACCATACATAACACAAAAACCTGGTTCAACAGGCAAAATCCAAAGTATCTCATGGTCTTCATCAGCGAACTAACTTGACGTTCATGTGCACAAATGAATCACAATTAGCTTGAAACCATTAATTTAAACAGCAGAAGTTTGTCGAAGCAACGTGTCGAGTCGGCTCGCTCACAGTGAATCTGAACATCTACTTTTATTTCCGTCTTAATGCGGAGCAGCTGTTTCGGCTTCAGCAGTGTGTGTATGATTGTTGGCTAAAACTAAATCTAGATTTAGACAACATTTAAAAAAGCAACGAGGTAGCTTTCAGCGGCTGTGGCTCAAATTCAACACTCTTGGCAGCGGCCGCTCGATGAAAGCCTCCCGCTGGTGTCTTGTTGCTGTATTCACCCTTATTTTGTAGCCGTCACTAATGAAAGGCCCAAATAGGGGTGGGATGAACTTTAAGGCCTATTCCTTCGACTCTTGTGACAAAACATGAAAAACACAGCATATATTGTTACTCAAAACATGTTGCCAAAATATGCTAATAATATTTCTCATCTCAGTTAAATACACTTAATTGACACGCAGGCAGAAACCCATTAAGAACAGTGGACACGTGTATCCAGACTTTTAAAATATTTATAAACCCAAAAGTACTTTAAAAGCTGACTGAGATTGTAGAATATTTGTGTGTGTGTGTGTGTGTGTGTGTGTGTGTGTGTGTGTGCGCAGTGGATCGACAGAGCCAGACAGTATTACGTCAGCTCCATGATTGACAGGCCCCAGGGACCAATGGGGCGAGACTGTAACAGCATGTCTCATCTGAGTCAACTTTCAATTTAGGTCTGCTAGGAGTTTATAGCTGCATGTTAAAGTGGTTTTATTGCCCAGCTGGACTCATCAAAGCCCTGAACTTGTAGAAAGACAAGAATATACTACCAGAATGCATCGCTCAGGAAATAAAACATTAAAAAAATAATCATAATTTGCCAAGAAAGTGTCATAATGTGCTGATTTGAACTAAAGGTTTTGTTGGTAGATGTGATTATAACCAAGATATTAAAGGTCCAGTGTGTAACATTAAGGAGGCTCTATTGGCAGAAATGGAATATAATATTCATAGGTATGTTTTCATTAGTGTATAATCACCTCAATATAGGAATTGTTATGTTTTTGTTATCTTTTATCTTTTATATCTACAATCCCTGGGTTGCCTCCCATGGAGTCTACCGTGTTTCTACAGTAGCCCAGACTGGACAAACCAAACACCGGCTCTAGATGGGGCCATTTGCGTTTTCGCCACCACGCTTGGAAGGGCAGGGTGAAGCGAGGGAGTTGTAAACTGTTGTAACTACGCTGCTAGATGCCACTAAATCCTACACACGGGTCCTTTAAAGGGTCAGTTCAACCAAATTACAAAAAAATATCTTCAGCTTTCAAGACTGGAAACATTTAAATATATAATATAATATGTCATCATATTCAAGCACCATGAAGAAATCTCATAACTTCACCAAATAAAATGAGGACCTTATCGTGTAAGCTGAACCTGTACCACGTTTATTTTAGCTCTGTATGAATTGGGCTTGAATTATTCAACAGAACCAGTGAACACTGGTGTGTCAACATGATTACCACTGATTTAAACTGAACCGTACGGTAACACCTTTCAACCAAAAATAAATAAGATTAGTAAAATCAGGTCTATAAGCCTGATTACTATTACATTCAATATGACTGCAGGGTAGCAGACTATCCACCCCATAAATAAGATAGTGTGTAGGGGCTTCTGCTGCCCCCCGCTGGACAGAAATGATATCAACAGGACTGTGCAGAGGCTGGACAAAATAATGATAACAATTTCCCCCTTTGTCCTGCTGTCATCAGGTACTGTACTGTCTGCACTCTGTGCTCGAGGCACTAGTATGAACTCTTGAGACTAAATTCGCAGAGGTTTAAAACTTAAATCAGACTTCACACAATTAATTAGGACAAAAAACGCAAATGCCTGTGCAACATTTTGTGCCAATCCATGCAGTAGATGTTAACTCTGATCTGCTGTTACAGGAAAAGTCAGGGGATCACCAGAGTCATTAAAAATAATCATCTGGGCACAATGGATACCTGTACCAAATCCCATGGTAATCCATCCATTAGTTTCCTAAAAACCAAATATATCGACTTCATGTTGGCGCTAGAAGAAAAATCTGAAAGTGAGTAGGTTTCATCCTCTAGGGAATGTGATCGAGACGTACCTCTGACATCGTCTTACATTGGACATTGGTTCAATACAATACTGGTACAATAAAAGACTAGCAAGCTAAAATTCACGAGCATAATAAATTAGCATGTGCAGCATTTTAGAATTCAAACAAATGCATAGATGTTTTTTAATATACATACATGTTACATTACATACATTTACACATATTGCCACGTGTCTATTGGTTAGCATACTGAAATAGTCTGAGCAACAAAACACATTTTAAATAGTAGCATGGAAAAAGGTCTCAACATAATTCTTCTGTCTGGATTTATTTGAGAAAATACGAATTTGTTAAGGTGCCTAAAGTATTAGTTTTAAAATAAAATTGTTTAAATAGAATTTAGCTAAGGACGTATCTCAAAGGTAAAGCAGGTAAACCTCTTTTAATTATTTTCACAGATATTTTAGTGCACTTGGGTGGTCTCCTCGTACCTAATTTTTAATGTAGTAAAAGCCAAAGAGAGAGAGAGCTCATCTATTTGTCTGTGCTGTTTGTAGAAGGCCTTGGCACAGACAGCAGGCTGAGACAATGATAGTCGAGCTGGCAGTGAGTCAGTTTACCGTCTAAAAGGGGCTGAGTCACCAAAACGGACACCCAGGTGTGGTCATCCTTTGTCTCTCTCCGTCTGTGTCTTTCCCTCTTTATCGCACCCTTGAAGAGTGAATTGGGTGAATCATTGGGTTGAGGACTCGCTATTACTCTGCTTGTCTGACTCGCTGTTGAGAGTGAGTGTATCTATTTATCTTTGCCTTTGTGGTGTTTAGACTGAAAATGGCACTGCATTAAAAGAAGGGGCTACACTGAGCAGGATGGGGGGGGGGCATGCTGTTTCAGGAAACGGTGAGAAAATGAAATACAATCCAGGAACGGCAGTTTGAGTAACAGATCCCTGAGTTTTGAGGCTTATCAGACGCCAAAATAACTCACAGCTGTCACTATGACACAGGATTTTACAACCGTTAAAATTTATCATAGTGGCAATCATTTTACCTTTTTTTCCTGATTGCGAGATAAGCTGTTAGAACAATGGTGCGAGGTGCACTCATGGATATTTGATTGCAACCCTGTCCCCCTAAAAATTACATTCATATGCTAATAAATGGTTTTTGAAATACATTTTTGGAGGGAACTGACTGAGGAGGTGATCAGGGTGGATGTTGGGGGTACAAAGCACAGGACTTTACCAATGGAGACCAGCAGTCCACAGGGGACTCCCCTTTGTTCCAACAGTCCATTATCCCAAAATCCAAACAGTCTAAAAATGTCCTATTGGACCAAAAACCCTTTTGTGCAGCAGCCCATTATCCCGAAAACAAACACCCTCTGCTCCAAAGACCCGTTGTTCCGAAAGTAGTCTCCTTGAAGTTTTTTAATTTCTTAGTGAAGTTTGAAGTGCAAACGTCAGCTGACCTTGGTTACAATAACTCAGGTGACCTTCGTCACCACATTACTATATTAAACATTTGTTTAACGGTTGCAGTTTGGTTAGGTTTAGCCACCAAAAATAGTTAGTTAAGCATGTTATACCAGGCTGGTATTTTCAGAGCAATGGGCGTTTGTTTTCAGGGAAACGGGCTGTCGGACAAATGGGTTTCAGTCCAATGACAAATTTTTTGGACTATTTGGGATTTCGGAATAACTAGCTGTCAGAAAAATGGCATTGTTCAACTACTGTAAGTCTGACACACTATGGTTAACGTTAGATCAGGGAAAGTTTGTGGTTTTAGTTAAGTAGTTAAAAGAGTAAGCACCACCTGTCTTGTGCATCAAGTCAGTGTTCACTTTTTTAAAAATATATTTTTTGGGGCTTTTATTGCCTTTATGATAGTGACAGCTGAAGACAGACAGGAAAGGGGGGCAGAGAGAGGGGATGACACGCAGCAAAGGGCCGCAGGTCGAACCCGAACCCTGGGCCACTGCAGCAAGGACTCGGTACATGGGTCGCCAGCTCTACCCACTGGGCTAACCGAGCACCCAGTGTTGACGTTTTTATATTATTGACCACCATCTATTCCAAAACCTAACCAACTGAAAAGATGTTGTACTATTTGCTCTGACACATCAAAATGTCTTATTCCTTCCTTAAGTCTTGCACTTTATCCATGACACCTTTTTAGGTTGGATGGAGGTCTCGTAATGTCAAATAATAAACAAAAATTAGTTCACACAACGCTAATGTCTACCCTGAATACGACTTTTCTTCCTCTGTAACTTTCTCTGTTTCATTTAGTCTCTCATTCGTTGTCATTTTTCACCTAGGTGTTTGTATGTTTATCTACCTCTTCTGTCTTTTTCTTATTTTATCTCACACAATGTCAAAATGCTTTCATTCTGTTTTTGTTGTCTGTTCTCTTATTGTCTTACTTTTTTTGTCTCCTGTCTTACTTTCCGTGTCCTATCCTCATTCAAATCCTTCACTCTCCAATTGGTTTACTGCTCATTCTTCTGCCTTTCTGCTTCTTTATCAATTCAGCTCAATTCGACATGAATTATTTGTGAACAAGACAAACACACAATTGCCAAAACAAATGTAATTCTTGTTTTTTTGGGTTTTTTTTTTACGTCTCTCTCTCCTTGTGTCTCTCAGCCCAGGTGTGTGGTAGTCTGTGTCTAATGCCTGTATTCGGGGTAATAGCCATCAGAGTCTTAGGCTGTGGCCAATCCTGTTGCAGGTGGGATTAAACAGGGATTAAGCATGTTTCTCCGTGAAAGCAGACAGACAGACTAGCACTAATCTGACTTTAGCCCTGTACCAAAAAACGGCAGGCTTGAGCAATCCCAAACTTCCGCGACTGCATTTTGTGTACAGTATGTGTGTGTCCATGAGCGAGTGTATGTGTGTGTTCTTGGGCTTCTACATGGGAACCAAATGTCAGACTACACAACAGACAAACCTGTTACAGTACGTATAGGTCTTAATGTCTACAAGGGGTTAGTTTAGGATTAGGGTTCTGGTAAGGTTTTACAGTTACATTTAGTTTTCAATCCATAGCTGTGTCTCGAATAGTGGCAGCTGGGGAACGCACCATCAAACCAAAACACTCTCTGTGGAAAACTACATTTCCAAAAAAATACAGCTGTAATACAGTGTTCAATGCAATTGATTAAAAATTGCATCTATAATTTAATATCGCTTCCTGACTGGTTGTGCTGTCAGGCTGCAGAAATCCCTTAAAGCTTCTTGTTCAAAAGTGACATAATAGTGGCAACCATTTTAGTCTGCTGCACTTCAGCTTATGACAAAAAAACAACAACACTGGTCGTTCAAACGCTCATAACGCCCTATGTTTAAGTCTCTGTGACAAGGTCCTCTTGTGTCTGTGCGAATAATGAACGCTGTCTCTCAGAAGCGACGTTGATGGGCAACAAAAACCCCAGGAGGTTGGGTGGATGTCTGGATGTACAAAGTGTCTGACTCTGGCACAGGGGACCGCAGTTCGCGTTCTGTTTCCTATCAACAGTCGACGTTGGATTATTTTAACCATGACCACAATCTTTCCCTAACTGTGACCGCAGTACGTAATTTTTGTGTCAAGACTTTACTTAATCATAGAAATTGCAGAGCAGAAAACAGTCATGTAAATCATTTTTGAAAACAAAAAAACAGTTCTGCCAGCATTACCAGATCAGATCACATTCATATGGATTGTTTCGAGAGACAAACTGCTAACTTTGTGGTTTAGTTTGGGGGATATGTTCCACAATTTCTGCACAAAAGTCTTAATCTACATATATAGACCATATATATAGTGCCCCAACACCTCTTCTTTCTTCTATTTTTACTTGCATAACTACAGGGATCGTGTATCTGCCAAAATGCTAGTCGTTATACGCCGCAGTACTGTAGCTAAACACATCCTTTAAGTACTGATGGAGGACTGCTGTTTCTCAAACAGGGGTGAGTGTACCCCTAAGGGTACTTTGGAGTACTGTAGGGGATACGTGAGATTAAAAAAGATCAGTCGTGCATAATTCCTAAAATAATTCTACTATAATATGTTCGATAAAAAATGGAAATGTACATTTGATAAATTATATTTTTAGCATTTCTATTTCAATACAATTGTTAACTGCTATAAAACCTGACAGAAGAAGAAAGGCAGTGGTGTCAGCGGGAAGCCAGTTTCAATACTGAACGAGTTTTTTATAGTAGAAACATAACAACAATACAGCTGAAAACATGGAGAAAGAAGTGAAAAAGAAAACGAAAAGCAGTATCAGGTAGAACATGTTTGAATGGGCTTTACCTCATTGAGCTGCAACCCTCCCAAGACGTTGTGCTTTTACAGTTCCAAGATTTTTTGTGCACAGTGCTGAATGATTGAACCTCTTTAGCCATTTTTCTCCCACACATGTTTTGCACTGGTTAGGAGGACTTGGCTGAACAAATATTTCAAAGGGTACTTTATTGAGAAGAGTTTTAGAGCCACTGTATTACACAATAAACAAGCATGTGCTGGTGGATCAAGAAACACATGGTAGCAACGCTGTTTTTGTCATTCCTGTTAATAATACAGCCAAAAAATGTACACAGTCACTTCATAGATCAGAACAAGACAATACTGAGGGGTATCAAACTAAACTGTTTTGTTACATCTTGCATGTAACCAGTGACTGGTGAAATGTATTCATCAAAAACTTACTAAATGTAATAAAATGTGAATAATAAGTTAGAGACATTTTACTAATATCCTTTTTTTCTGGGACTCATAAATGTTTCTGAGCCTTGACAAATGCTTCAGACAAGAATTACCCCATTGACACCGAGTGTTAGCCATCAGCAGCACATAAGCACAGCTGACACATCCATCCATTCTGCTGCTACTGTCCTCAGACCTTGCTCAAACTGCTGCCGGCCACTGTTTATTCACCGGGCTGAGTAATGTCAGCAAACGGTCAGGCAAACAAACAGGTTTTAAACAAACCCCCAGTTTAGCCAAACCTATTTGGAAGAAAGCACAAACGCAAATGATACAATTTTTACTTAAACTGTCAGTTTTACACCATCCATCCCTGGTTCAGCTTTGAGTTTTCTTGTGCAAACATTTGCCATTTGACATTTCATACCAAAAAAAAGTTGTGTAGATTATTAGGTTAAACTATCTTTTTTACAACCTGTCTGATCATCTGACCTCTCCTTTTTATTGGCCCGTCAAACTTCGTTATAGCACGTACAATGTCATTAATAACCAAGAGAAACGATGGCCAAAGAAACAAAAATAAGAGCTGATATAAGAACAGTTTCTGCTCTCTGAGAAAACACTTTCTGATAAAAGCTTGACATTTGACTAAAATCTGTGCTTCAGGATATTATAAACAGGTTCACGCCTGGCTGCGACACACACACACACACACACACACACACACACACACACACACACACACGCACACACACACACACACACACACACACACTCACTGTCACCCTCTCTGCTCACTGCAGCAGCTGTGTGAGGTAATGTCTGTCTGTGTCTGTGTCTGTGTCTGTGCAACACCCTGCAAGAATAACAAATCCACCTCTCTCTCTCATCCTTTTTCTATCTCATTATCTCACCCTCTGCTTGTCTTTCTGTCTGCCCCCCACCTTTACCTCCCTCTCTCTCTCTCCCTCTCTCTTCTCCCTCTCTCCTCTGTCTACAATCGTCTTTTCCTCACTCGCCCACCCCCTACTCCCCCGCTTCTGTTTGAGGCTAGACGCAGTAGACTATTAAAAATGTCCTCTGTCGAGAAGAGATTGTGTTGTAAACAAAGAGAGAAAGAGAGGATGAGGGAAACAGTGAGGAAGGCAGGCTGGAGAGGAATCACGTGGAAAAGAAGAAAGACAAACAAAAGAATAACAGAAAATAAAAACAAATAGAAACACAAGAAAACAAACCAGAGAGGAGAGAAATCACACACAACCTTACCATTTTCATATTACCATATTCATTTACCCTTTGCGACTCAATATCCCTGCACAATCCTACAAATTAACCATAACACTATTTTTATGCAAATGTGTGCATACAATTACAAGTCTAAAATGAGAATGGTTGATTGTTTCCTGACAAAATTACAATATAGCAGTGAAACTTCTTGCAACCGTAAATCTGCTGTGTGTATGAATTAATTTGTCTAAAGAGGCTCCTATAACAGCTCTTGTCTATGTGGATCTGCATGTTGAAGAACTCATCAAACAAGGAGCCTAGTCAACGCTGCAGATACCCGAGTGGAGTTCGGTGCAGACTGAAATATCGAATATCAAAGTACGCTTGATGAGAATCGGTTGGAAAAGTAAGAACAGGGTGTACAGGTGATGCACATACTAGCTTGAAAGCTCAATAGATCAACAGTCTTATGGCCTGCGGGATGAAGTTGTCCCTGAGCCTGGTGGTGCAGGACCGGATGCTGAGCTACCATCTGTCAGACAGCAGCAGTTTGTGACTGGGGTGATTGGAGTCTTTGATGATCTTGCGGGCCTTCTTCCTGCACTGCTGGGTGTAGAGGTCCTCTATGCATGGCAGCTTCATTCTGGTGATATTCTGAACAGTCGCCCTCTCTAGAGCCTTACGCCTCTAATATCCTCCCAAATGGAGGCGTACATGCACAGCTGCAGACACCACAAGCACGAAGTAGTTATGTTTATACAACTTTCTGAGTGCACTTGGAGGTTGTACTGACCTTTACAGAGAGTCTGTGCAGTCACAACAAACTGGGGGCACGCAAATGTTTGCACAGAGCCCACCGGTACATCCTCTTATGATGAGATTTATGTCACAGAGACACTAGTGGACCCTCGTGTACTTGTTTATGAAAGAATAACTGATGCTTTAGGGTTGAGGGTAGTGCAGCTCCAGTATCCTGGAGTCCATGTTGAGCCTCCCGCAGAAGAATAAAAGCCATTGTCTCGCTGTCTTTGTGATCATGTCAGTGTGGTGGGTCTCGGTCAGGTTTGAACTTGACTCTCTCCAGCGTAGTCCTGTTGATGGTAATGTTGGACTTCTTAAAACATGCTGGGGACTAACCGGTTGGGGCAGTAATATATATTGAAAATGTCAGTGAAGACATTTGCCAGTTTATCTGCACACACCTTGCGATCTCGAGAGAGCCAGGGATGCCTTCAGGTCCAGGTGCATTGCAGGGATTCATCCTCTTAATGCCAGCACTGAGAAAACCACTTGTTGCTCTCCCTTTAGCTCATTAAAAAGGTTACATACTTTTTCAGCTTTGTTTTAATTTCAGACAATACTGCAATTTAATTCTTTCTAAGTCACAGCAAAGGTTGTGTGTGTCTGTGTGTGTGTGTCTGTGTGTGTGTGTATGTTTTGTGTGTGTGTGTGCGTCTTCATGTGGGTTCATGTTGGGGGGATTTAAAGTATCTGTAAAGATGGCATTTTGTAGTGGAATTTTCCTTTAACAGCAGAGCAAGCTGAGAGAAAGCAGGCGAGACAAATTAAAATGATGAAAAGAGGTAGTCGGTCTGCCCACACACACACTCACCTACACACATTATGTATGCTTTATTTCAATCCAGAAAATTAAAAACAGCAGGCAGGCAAGCTGGTAAAATACACACTTGCATTTAGAGGCACACACAAGCACAGACAGTGTTTAAAACAACTACACACACACAGAGAGACACATTTTTTGGAGACAGATATACACACACTTTCAGCACACACACACACAAACACATACAGAGGCAGGTTATTTTCAGTGCAAGACTAATTTCTGTGTGTGTGTGTGTGTGTGTGTGTGTGTGTGTGTGTGTGTAATGGATTTAATGATGTCATTGTATGATCACACTAATCTGATTACAGTGTAGCAGATTTGATGCCTCTCAATTTCTTATCTGTCTGTTTGTCTGCCCGTCTTGCTGACTGACTACTTGCCTGTCTTTTGTGCAAACAGACAGCCAGCTTGTCTCACAGACTGCCTGCCTGCCTGTTTGCCTGTCTTGCTGACTCACTGCGCGTCTCACTGCCTGACCACCCATGGCTACTTACAACACGGCTACTATCTTGCCAACTCACTTTCTGTCTGTCGTGTTGGCTGACAGACAGCCTGCTCTCTCTCTGTCTGTCTGTCTGTCTGTCTGTCTGAGGGTTGGGTATTGTTGGGAAAAGAACTAGGTCGTGTGACGTGTTGTCCGACTAATTCGGAAGGCAAAAGTGTTTATTGCTGTTTCCAGACAGCTGCACTTGCAGGCAGAGTAAAAAGCCTGTTATCATAGAGAGACGAGCCGCCATAATTGTTTAAATGTGGGGATAATGATGCACATTTTCAGACAGTTAGAATGTCTGGAAGACATTTATAGTGTTGTACTCGTTTGTACACACGAAAAGTGCCAGAAATAGTTGTTTAAAGAAGGAAAAAGAGAGCTTGAGAAGAGAAGGTGAGAGAGGGTTTACCCTGCTAACTCTCTCACCTTTGCTCGTCTGGTTGTTGTGTAAATTGGGTGTGAATTTTGGATCGTGGGTTTATTACAGAAATGGCAGGATGCAGGGGGCTTTCAAAGCTGTTCAGGAGGGTTCCAAATAAGTTGGCCCCACTTACTGTCTGCCTTTGTAATTCCTGCTTGCAGGTGTCTCGCAGGTTTTGAGGTTGATAGACTGAAATGTAAATGAACTGTTATAGAATTTAAGGGGGTACATTGGTGGGGTTTGTTCCAATCCAGGAAGGGTAGTTTGAGAACAATGAATCAATGAGTTTGAAGGCTTATCAGACGCCAGAACACTGCACAGTTGTTTATACTGTAGTACTAGAGCTGTGTCGGAAATAAGACTTTACTCTATAGTCGGGGGGGACGAAATTTTGGTATCGAAAGGGTTCTGGTCTGTTTGTAGTTGAGTAATATTGGTTGGCTTTGGTTGCAGGTACAGTCCATGTGGAGAGTTAAAGAGGTGGAACGCAAATGCAAATACTCTGACAATGACATAGCTTTTTATTAGATTATTCAAAATGTATTGGCAACTTCGAGGATGATGAGGTTTTGTAGGTTGGATCATTCTTAGCCTGGATCCCTGATCCTTGACCTTACCACCATGGGTAAACCTGCCAGAAGTTAATACTTCCGACGGCAAAGGTTTCAACCAAATATATATATATATGTTTATAAATTACCCAAAATATAACAAAAAGAGAACAGTCCAATTGCAGACGTCGTCTCTCCAGCTCAATTCTCACATCTCAAGTTGCTAATCGGACTGTAAACAATGACCGGCACAAGGAAGAGGAAGTCTTGGTACACACACTCATAATAACAGTATCCGATATCTGGACGTCCGTTGGCTACACTGGAATCCCTGAAACATTGCTATTGCCCCCAGAGGGCTAAATCATCGTCAGACTAAAGCCGATGGGTTCCAAGACTGCAGCCAAAGAACCTGGTTCAACTTTTTTTGGTTTGTTGCCGGCGCCCTCCGCTGCATCAACAGAGCAGCTTCATTGAAATGAATAAGAGGGCTGCATTGTCTCACACAGCAAGACCCCCATTAAAAAAAGTAATGACAATCCGTCTATGTTGTTTTTTTTTGGCTGCCTTAAATCTCACTGTCTGACTGTCTCGCTGCCTTACTGCCTGTCTTATTTACATCATACTTACTATCTAAACTTATCCCTCAGAAATCTGTCTGCCTCATATTGACTGTTTACTGTCTGACCATCTGTCTTACTTACATCATACTTTTATGTTTTACTAACTGCTGTCTGTCTTACTATCTAACTTTCTTGCTTACTCACTGTCTGTCTTGCTGTCTTTAAAAAAAAGAAAGGGTTTTTCTGTCGTGCTCTCTGTCTCACCGCCTGTCTTATACACATCTCTCTTTTCCTGGTTTCAATTATGAACACAGACAAAATGAGAACGTACTCACACAAACACACACACACACACACACACACACACACACACACACACACACACACACACACACACACACACACAGACTAAACACCACTGGGCCAGAACAGAGACACAGTCTGATCTGCTGTTAGGAAACCCTATCAGTCACACAGGCTTTACTTTCGGTGTGTGTGTGTGTGTGTGTGTGTGTGTGTGTGTGTGTGTGTGCATGTCTTAGCTTCGTGATGAGTGATCAACAAATCCAAAAACCTCCCAGACACAGCCACACACACACACACACACACACACACACACACACACACACACAGGCTGTAATAGGCTTATCCAGTGCTGCAGTTTCAGCCTTTAAACTGGGACTTTTTTTCTTTTGCTGTTGAGGATGAAATGATATTCTGTATCTGCTAAAACAATATTGACTTCTAAAGAAACCTTCCTACGTGTGTCTGCTGCTTCCCTTTCATCTTTTCTTTCATTCTTAATTTCTTTCCCTTCCCTTTCCTTGTCCTCTCTGCCATATCTTTTGTTTCTTCTTTCCATTTTTTATCTTCCTTCTTATCTCTTACACTCTGCCGTCTGTTTTCCCTTCTTTGTTCTTTATTGTCCTTCTTTCCCTCTATCCCCTTCTCCTCTCTCTTATTCTTTAATCTTTCATCCTCCTTTTATTTCTTCTGCCATGTCTACTTCCATCCTTTTATTCTCTCATCTATTATCTCTTGTTTTCCTCCCGATGTTCCTCCTCTCTACCTTCCTCCCCTTTACACCTCTCTCTCTTTCTGTCTGACACTACACCTCTCTCTTTTCCTCACATCACATCCTCCTCCCTCTCCCTCTCTCTCTCTCCCCTTCTTCATGCTCCGTCTATCGCCCTCCCTCCCTCTCCCTCATTATTCGGTATAATCGGTTGTCTAGACAGAAACTCCCCACACAGATCTTACCTGAGAGAGAGAGTGATGTAGGGAGCAGAGAAAAAAAGAGACAAAGAAAAGGAATGAGACAGAGGAGAGGGAGAAAAGAGGTGATAAAATGATTTGCCTTTTTTTTTCTCCGCTTAAATCCTCCAAGTGTTTGAGAGGAAAATCTGTCTGAGACATAAAACACACTGATTGAAGGAGGGAGAGAGAGAAAAGGGAGGGAGGGAGGGAAGAAAGACTAAAGGGTCTGGCAAACACACACACACGGAGGCCCTTGGAGAAACTGCAGCTTGACAATATGAAATACATTCATTAGTTTTGTTCACTACAGTCTAGACTGGTTGATTTGTGTGTGTGTTGTGTGTGTGTGTGTGTGTGTGTGTGTGTGTGTGCTCTCTTGTACTTCTATCTTTGTGAGGACCACTTTGCTAGACCTTCACAGTGAGGACACTTTGACCACATTACTCCAACATGCAATCTGTGTCTGGATATCTGTATGAATAAAGAAAAATGCATGTTAAAGGAACAGTTAAAGGAACATTTGAGAAAAAAATGCTTATTGGTTTTCTTGCCTAGAGTTGGATGAGAACATTTACATACTCTCATCACCCACTGGGCACAACAGGTGAGGAGGCTTTCTACGGACTACTACAACCTGCAAGGTGAGGATCCCGTCAGCAGTGGTGTTAGCCGAGCTAGCCCCTAACAAAAACATTTCTATGAATATTATATTCCATTTCATCTTTCAGATCCTCCTAAATGTTACACACTAGACCTTTAGTCTATAGATAAACAGATATGTAAAAACAACAAATTGGGGTTTTACAGAGGTAATATACATTTTTGCAATTTCTTAACAAATAGTGGCTGCGTGCAGTAACTTTCTGTCAACCTCACTGTGATGACACGACTCCAGGAAGTCACACAGGCTTCTGTTCACTAAGGGAGCCTTTTTATTATACAGTGCATATATTAATTAATACTGCCATATTAGCTGAGTGTCGAATTATGTGTGTAAAGTATTGAGTGTCTGTTATGTAGGGAGTAGTGAGTGATGAGTGATGGTCTCTCTCAAAAACTTATATCTTAATATATTTTTCACAGCAGCCATTTTGACATCCTATAAAAGGATAAACAGAGGTGTTACCAATGATGCTAATTCAGGTCAGAGTCAGGGTGCTGTTGGCTCCCTGGAAAGGCTCTGCTACACTAAGGGTCTATTATGGTTTTAGAAAAGCCCAGCTGACCACCAACCAGCCTGCTTTTATTCTCCTTAATGAAAATCATCCCACACCTTTATATCCTTCGTTCTTCTTCTACCTCAAACACACTTTGTCTGTTGACGTAACTCATTCATGACTCTGAACAGTACTCTGCATCCAACTGATACTTTGATGACTTTGACTATATGTCATCAGCCCCAGGTGTGTGTCTACATTAATATCTTTTTAAATAAATCCAACACGATACAGAAACTGTAGATGCACATTGCCCCCTAAAGGTCACTGGGTGTACTGCAAGAACATGTTCAACTTACTTACCAAGACTGATCGTGCAGCTTCTGCATTTGTTATCAGAGTAAAGCAGTCACTGTTAATAATGCTAATATTACTCCTAATAAAACTATTGCTCGTGGTAATTATTGAGTACCTCAGGTTTACCAGGACATCAGTGACTCACAAACCTGAGATCTGATGCACCCGGCTGCACTGATTTCACAGGGGAAGCCTTGATGCTCAATGAGTCCATATGTTGATTTCAATTTAGAAATAAAAAGTCTCCAAAACCTACACTGGGATATAGAATCAGCTGCAGCCCTCATGATTAGACTCTGAATAAGGCCCTTAAACTCCCTGAGCTCAACTAATGAAGTGAAACAGAGTGAGATCAGAAAAGAAGAGGGAGTGTGTCTGGATGAAAATAATAATTTAAAAAACATTATAGAAATATTTAAACACTTAGCAAAACAAAGTTGCTGTGATAAATAACTGACGTGATAATCGATTTCACAATAACAAGAACTACATATTTATATTTGAGAACACAGGAACACACATAGACTGAAGGGGGGGTTAGGGGCTGAAGTTCTTAAGTTTACCCCTTTTAGTTTGTATTTCAGGCTGGTAGTCTTATTCTTTCAGTCTTCCTCTTAAGGCAATGACTTTGTCCAACAACTTCCTGGATGTGACTTCCGAGCTATAAAATATTCTACCCAGCAACAGTGGTGTAAACGTATCTGACTGGCCGCCCGCTTAAAGCTCAGCAGTTTGAGTTTCCTACTTCAGTTGTTTTGTTCTCTGAATACAGTCAGCGGGTGGTTTTGGATTTGAGATGACTCTGTCTGTGATCACGCTGATCATATTCACTGGAGCTGTTTGTACTTCTGCAACAAGTAAGAACTGGACTGCAGCTTTTGTCAGGGCTCACATGGATTTCTGTGAGGGGCTGTGAAGTGAAAGAGATTATAATCAGCTTTATTTTGTTTCTCAGGGTCAATTTAGTTTTTTGCAAACATGTGTGAGAAGACTGGACACAGATGAGCCTTAAAATATGTATTTTTTTAAACAAACAAACAAATAAATGAAGGGTTTATCACAGACAGAAAAGGAAGAAGAGAAAGAGAAAAAAGAGAACTTGCTTTATGTGTTTGTGAAAATGTGTGTTGAACACCAACATCCTTTTAGGGGGGGTTAAAATGGGAAATGTTATGTATGGTGAGGGGATGTTGTCTGAATTTTTTGGAAAGGTCTTTTAAAAATGTCTAAACCCAGATTTATATTTCACGTCAGCCATCCCTTGTGGAAAAAAAATAAACAGTTTAATCAAAATATAGGGTCTGACATTGTTTGCTTGCATCGTTCTTGTGAAGTACCAGAGTTTTACATCTCTGTGCCTCTGTCAGTTACTCAGATTAAACAATCTAAGAGGTTTTAGAGGAGAAAATCATTCTCTGGTTAAACTCCTCACAACTCATTGACACATTCAGCCTTTGACGAGGTGTTGGAAGCATTGCAGCTGTCTGAAGAGTAAATACCAAATGTTTTACCTTCCAGGGTGTTGCTGTGAATTAATGTCAGCACTGTATGGAGATCAACCTACAGAGTGTTTGAACTGCTTCCATCTTGTGATGCTGTTTCATCTCATGCTTTTCAGGGCCCTACCATGACTTCCATTACATCTACGGGTGCTATGAGTCCACCGAGGTGCGGGTGGATGTGGTGCTTGATGAAGACGAGGTTGCGTACGCTGATTTCAACAAAGGAGAAATGGTGACTACGATGCCTCACCTGCCGGAAAGTCTAGCAGCCTTTAAGAAACGGGTTTATACGATTGCCAAAACTAGCCTTCATCACTGTCAAAGTGTTTTGAGAAAAGCAAAAAAAGCGGATCCTGGTGCTCCCATGCGACAAGGTAAAACACAGTTTATTTTAGGCCCACATTCATTTGACAGATCAAACCAGGAGCTACTCACTCATTCACTGTCTGTGACTTATAGCCTCAAAGGGCTGAACAGTAGGTGGCTTACCTGCCTACATTACACACAAACCACCGTTAGTGCTCCTGGCAAGCACTGGACTTCTGGTGGTGCATTCATTAAGCAGATAATCCGTAACCTTCTTTCTGGGGATGAATATGAAGGCACATATGACACCTTTTTAATGTAATTACACAATGTTTCACCAGTTTGACAGTTGATGATAATGATAGTGTTGCCTTCATAAGATCATACTTGATGAATAAAATGATCTAAGCTAGAATTCAAACCTAAACTGAACCTTAAATCAATGTTTTTAATTAAAAGAATGGTTCAAATAACTATATGTGAAAGGTTTCACAATGGCTTTTTATTGTTTTGGTTTTAAAGCCCCCAGCTATTATTGTTTTAGGTCACTCTCAGTGCTCTCAGTGTTTTTTAGGCCGCAGAATGCAAGACACAATTACACAATCATCCAATATGGTTGCATTGTTTAAACCAGGTCATTTCTACAGGACACAGGAACTGGCTATACACTAAACCATCATCATTTTAATGAATAACCTTACATCTGTCTGTTAGACAACAGTTGAAAATGATCTAATCCGCTAACCCTGCAGTGATGTTGGGTAATGAAAACTGTTCCTGTGGAAAATAAAAATGACCACAAGCAGCTTTTATGAGGGCTTTTGTTTTTATATTATAATGAAATTAAATGTTAATTCTTATATTATATGTGGGGATAATGTGGGGAATAACACCCTCTAAAAATATCCTCACTTCTTTTCTGTTCTATTCACTGACCAGCTGCTCCAGACAGCTTCATCTACAGCCGGTATGAGGGGGAGGACGGTGTGGTGAACACTCTCTTCTGTTTGGCAAACCACTTCTACCCTCCCACCATCAATTTCACATGGACAAAGAACGGGGTGGAAGTCACCGAGGGGGTATCGGACCTACGTTACCGCCATAACAGTGACGGGACGTTCCACAGAATTTCCACACTGAGTTTCGTTCCTCGGGAGGGAGACGTTTACTCCTGTTCAGTGGAGCACCAAGCCTCACTGCGGCCTCTCACCAGTAGCTGGGGTAAGACGAAGAGATGTTTAAGTCCATGTTACATTATTATTAAAGGGGAATACTGACAAACATACACATCCAAAATGATTTCCAAAACACAATTTCTTCTTAAATTTACAAATTTAATTTCAGAATATTAAAAATAATAATAATAATTATAATACGCTGTCATACTGACTAACGGAAAAGCACTTGTGCTGTAACATTGAGCATGATTGTAGTTGTTTGTTTGGGAGGAATTCAGTTGCCATTTTTTTTTATCTCCCTCTTGTTCATGTGGAAGATAAATGGACTGGAGAGTAAATTGGACAAATGAATGTAATGTATAATGTGCCTTGAAAATGATAAAAACAGCTGTGGTTGTTTGTGTTCGATCCACAGAGCTGAACAAGAGGAAGAGCGGTCTGAGTCCTGCCGCTGGGTTCTTCATTGCGAGCCTGGTTTTGTGCCTGACGGGAATCGGGACCGGAGCCTTCTTATTCACCAAGCAGCCAAACTAGTGCCTTCACTTCTGGGATTTCACTGAGAGCAGCTCAACCAGAAGCTGTAGCTAAGCACTCACATGTTTTCAGAGATGCTTCCCCTTTTTTGTTTTTTCCACCGTTAATGTAACAGGATCCTCAAACAGCCTCTTCTCTTCAATGAGGGTTGTTGGTAAACCCATAAAAAACACATTAACACCTCACCACATTTCAGCCAGGAACATTACACACACGTCTTGTGTGGAGACCACTGGATTTATTATAAATGATTCACAGGGAAATTCAGAGAATGTGCATTGTGACTTGACTTGTTGACTGAATTTTCTTTATGTTTTTTTGCTTTATAATCTGTTTTTTTTTAAAGTAAAGGACTAAAACTTGATTGATTTTATTTTGATTGATTATATCTCAGTCACATCAGACTCTATAACATTAGGATTCTTGTTGATATTATTAGGATTAATAAAAACTCTGAAGTCACATCCTGCAGTGTTTGCAGGTTTGCAAGTGAATAAGAAAATCTCTTAACCGAGAACTTTAACATTAGAAGTTACTCTGATGAGTCCTGATAGCTCACCTGGTAGAGCTCCATGTAACCAGACTGAGTCCTTACTGCAGCAGCAATGAGTTCGACTCCAACCTGCAGCCCTTTGCTGTATGTCATCTCTCTCTCTCTCTCTCTCCCTCCCTCCCACCTTTCCTATCACTCTTCATCTTACTATAGGTTAAAGGCAATGAAAGCCCAAAACATATGTAAAAAAATAAGTTATTCTGCTCTGTAATATCACTAGATGCACATGAAGAGGAGATCATGTAAATGTGTCTGACATATTTGGTGAAAACATCTGGATTTCTTGTGAGTCGTACCATGTTGATAGTGGCTGGCGAGACTCTGAGGACCCTCCTCCTCAGAGCTGGAATCCAGTTAGTGATTCAGGTTAGTACCACTGTTGGAAAGCCCAGCAGTGACACCTAGTGGAGTAAAACAGGAGTGGCACATTGAACAGAACCTGCTGTTGCATTGTGCCATCAGATGAGTAGATGGTTCATAATTGAGTCCATAACAGGGGCGTTTCCAGAACGGGTGGGCCTGAAATTTGATTGGCCACCCAAAGTGCTACCCCATCATCCATACCTCTTCAACTGTCTCTCAGAGGATATAGTGGGCTACATTTTAAAGAAACAACATAAAACGTCATGCAATCATGTTGGGAAGGAGGCTAAATAAAGCTTTGAAGTTAGGCAAAATTTTGTAGATGCAAAAACTGACAAGGGATCAGTTGACCTCTGACCTTAAGATCTCTGAACCTTTGCAGACATGCTCACTTTATGCTAATCCTGTTGCAGTTTGGGTCAAAAACCATGCAGTGTATCGCAAAAAATGTGTTATGTTTGCCTAGAATATTACTCAGTGTGGTCCCTAAACAATGTGCGAATGCATAAATTGGGAATGACTGTGTTCTATCCACAGCACCACGTCACCTTATTAGTAATCAAGTATTTAGAAAATATATTTCAGGCTTGTACTTTATGCCTAAAAAGCATTATAACACACACAAAAAAGATTACAGTAAATTATTTTGTATGCTCTAAGAATTTGGAATATTATTAATTGGTTGTATTTTATGCTCAAACCAAACAAATAAATAATTTGTTAATGAATAAGGAACCAGGAAGCATGTGATTATGAAATTTAGACAAATTTAAGACAAGGCAACTTTATTTGTATAGCACATTTCATGCACCAATTCAGTGTGATTTACAGACCAATAAAAGTGCAACGAGGAATATTTTCTAATTTAAGTGACAGCTGATTTTTTTTCCAGCATTTTCCTACAAAGTAAAGGTCTCTTCCTCTTCTCTTCTTTCTGTTGTTTTAAAACAATTTCTTATAATTTACTTATTCAGTTTTTACTCCATACTGTCGGTTTCTACTTGCAGTACCTCTCTTTCACCACAAGGTGTCACTAAAACGCTGTGTAGTATCGGCGTTCCCTTTATAGTGGTCCCCGGTTCCACATCCTGCGCTCCTGTGGTTCCACAACACGCATGTATCTAACACAGTTAACGTGAAACAAAAACAAAAACTTTGGTGACATGAGTGCTGATAATTGTGCTGGAAATGTGTCTGTGCCTTTACGAAACATCCTGAACTCCATCCAGTGTGTTAGAGACCGAGTCAGAGGTAAATATAACGCGTTTTGATGTGACGCAGCACTAAATAGGTAGCCTCTAACGCAGCTAGCACACGTCAAGCTAACTGTGCTAACCTTAACTATTATTATTATTATTATTATTATTATTAATATTATTAATAAAGCTTAATGTTATTTTTCTTAATGTACGCTGAGCTCAGGTGTCTCCGCTGTGAGTTTTAAATGTCAGTGTTACCTTCCGGTTTGTTTACTAAACTGTTGTCTAAAGTCTTTATTGATGAGCCTTTGTAGCTGTTTCTCAGTTAATCGATTAATCGTTTGGTCCATACAGTGTCAGAAAATGGTGAAAAATGTTAATCAAATGTCTTGTTTTGTCTACAACACGAAGATATTCAGTTTACTGTCATACAGGAGTAAATAAATCAGACAATTTGGACATTTTTTACTTAACAAAGGACTTTAAATTAATATTTTATTATCATAACAGCTGGAAAATAGTTTAATAGTTGACAACTAATCGATTTTACAATTATTTAAAACAGAAAAGTAGCAAATCCTCTCATTTTGTGAAGCAATTTGAAGAATAGTTGTCATTTCTACTGATTAAACAACAGTTTTTATTTATTCTCTATATAGCTGGAGACGCTTAAAGTAAATTACAAAATCAGTCATTAAATGAACATCTTTTTTCAGTGTGACATTGTCCATGAATTTAACCTGGAAGAGTGAAGATTTGTCTAACCGAGTCCTCCTTTTCCACCACAGACGGAGAATCCAACGAGTCCGATGGAGCGTTCAACCTCTCCAACTTCTGGGACACTCTGAGTTGAGTATAGATGATCAGGACATCCTCCTCCTGTTTGTTGTTCATTTAGGGCAATTTAAATGTAACAATCAGCGCCCTCTTTATATGAAGTACCACCCTATCATCATCCTGCTCCATGCAGAAACACATGGAGCCACCGTGGAACTAAATCGTCTCAAAGACGTTAAGTGGGACCTTTTTTAATGTGATTTCATGTTTTTTTTTTTTTTTTTTTTTCTGTCCTCAGACCAGGCGGTGAAGGCCGTGTCCCAGGAAGCCACTAAACTCAGCCTGGCCTTCTCTAAACCTCCGCTTCCATCACAACAGGTCAGATTATTGTTGGGCTCATAATGCCGCACCTTGAAAACAGCAACACGGTTAAAGTGTGATAGATAGATAGATAGATAGATAGATGACAAACTACGAATAACTATAATCTTTCACTAAGATATGAACCAAAAGTTGAACCATACCTTTAATAATATACAACAATAATGCTTGGTATGCTGTTCATTGGTGGTGGAAGTCTAGTAGATTATGTGTATTGATGTATTGATTGCTTTTTGACAAATAGACTGTGGAGGAAGCGGGAAATGTTCTTCACAATGTAGAGCAGTTTGTGCATCCTCCTCCTCCTCCTCCTCCTCCTCCTCCTCCTTCCTGCTAGCAGCTCTACAGGCTCCAGATCAATTCATTCAGTTTCTATCATCGGCTTTATCTCGACAGATGGCAGCAAAAGAATACTGCAGATTTGACACGACAGTATTTTGGTGACGTCGGTGCATCTGGTCACATTAGGGCTACAACGTCTTTAAATAAATGATTCTAAACTCTTGAATTGTCACATCAACTTGTTATTGTAACTCCCAACATTTGTATGTGTTTTCTGTCTCCTTCCTCTCTGCAGGATGGAGAGAGGTTAGCAGAGTCCATCATGAAGAGTGTCCTGACTCTGTCTACAGTGTATTACTGGCTACCTAAGAGCCAAGGTAACACCGCCACAACAGTCCAGGAACCGGCCAGTTGGCTGTGCTTGAGTCCAGCAGGCAGTTCAGGAGAATCATTTATTGTCCTCATTTATATATTATTTTTGTAATATGTTTTTTTTCTATTTCTGCTGCAGAAATAACAGTAATAGTAGATGATAGCTGTTTCTTTCTGTGCATACTGATATTTCCTGCAGCCCTACAAATGTACACGTAGAATCATACAATCCCAGGATGTTAAAACTCAGCAGGGAAACTCAGACTAGACTTTATATTGAGTAAACAACAACATGCTGTCATAAGTTTGTTGTGTCTGCTGTTAAATAATCTGACAGAATCTTGACTTCAGCTCTCTGCGTCTCAGGTATCAGTCTGCGCCGACAGGTCAGAGACGCCACGGTCGAGGTTCTGGAGGGAGTCGCACAGCTGGTGGAGGTCATACTGAGCTCACCGCTACAGAGGTACACACACACACACACACACACACACACAGTCACAGTGTCAGTGTTCGATCGTCATACCATGTCTATAAAGAATAAACAACCTCCAGCCAAGAAAGTTTTCACGTTTGTTTGTTTTCTTGAAGATTTATTTTGTGACTTTTTTGAAACACGTCAGCAGAAAACTATTCAACTACAAATTCAAAATACATGTTTGCAGTATATGAAGCCCCCTTTTAAAGAGGACACACCTAAATCATCACATCCATTGGCTTTAGAAGTGTTAATACTTAAGGAAACATGTATTTTGTATTTTACATTTGTCATGAATTTAGATCATTTTGTAGAGATCTGTCGTAAAGGATTGTTTTCAGTTCATCAGTGTCCAAAAAGCCACATTAAATCTACTTTAATTCAGATATTAATCAAGAAAATATAAACATTAAATCAACTGAATAAAAGTACTATTATTAACAGACTCTGTGGCTACAGTAAACTTTAAAACGTGGTTCACATTATTTTTAGTGCAGAAGGACTTTTGAATTTGTGTTTTAGCATCAAACAGCCGGTTGTAAAGAATATTCTCTTCCCTCTGTCTCTCTCTGCTTTCTTTTTATCTGACTTCTTCTACGACTTCCTCCACCTCTTCCTCATCCTCTTCTTCTGCTCACCTGTAGTCTGTCCCAGGAACAGCTGACCTCAACAGGAAGTGTGTGGTCGGCCTGCGACCAGTTTGCCCAGTTGCCACAAGGTCAGCAGACTTTAGAGAATAAAAAATAAAAGTGTAAAGACACAGAATTGATAGATGGATTTGTTAGTGGAGTCAGGTTCACTCATTTCTTGTATTTTAAAGATACAGTGGCACTAGCAGTAATATGTTGGATCAATGGCAGCCTGCAGGTGGTGCTATTATACACAAAGTCTGACTACACATTTCTGTTTTTGGTACCAGAGTTTCTTTACACTTTATTTTATGGAAATCAGCAGTCAGATTATCCACATTTAATAAGGAACCTGTGAATCTGTCTGCTGCTCTCCACCTTGGGGATCAGTAAAAGCCATATTTATGTATGTGTAAGTGTTTTATGTGCACTGAGCAGGGTTTCTGTGTGTGTGTGTGTGTGTGTGTGTGTGTGTGTGTGTGTGTGTGTGTGTGTGTGTGTGTGTGTATTGTTAGTACTTTTTTATTTTTATTTATGATAACAGTATTTTTATTTAAAACAACAATAAAATAAATAGGAAATATGATATAAATAGATATAAATACATACACGTATTTTAATAAAACAAATAGCATGAAAACAAAAAGCAGACAGCAGATGTGCTGTGGGAAACCTCAGGAACATCTGAAAGAAAGGGTGTACAGTGTTCTTAAATGAAATTAACAGGAAGCTACTGAGCTGCGTAAGGCTTTCTAAACAATTAAAATAGATTCTAAAATATAGAGTTAGAAAGAACCACATTAGGGTTTCATTTCCAGCGATACTGATCATTTCACTCAGTTTTGCTTCAGGACAAACGGAGACAGCTACAGTATGCAGGACTGATTGTGCAACATTGGCTTCATTCCACAGCCAAATGTGTTCTAACATATGCTTATCATACGATCTGTTGTATCTGTGTATCTGTGGTCTGACACGGCGCTTCTGACAGATCTACATGTCGACATATTTATGGCTTGAACTTAAACTCAACTCAACGCTGTTTATATAGCACTTAACACACAGCTGATCCAAAGATTGTCCTCATCCTCTGTGACGAAGCATCATAGCATTTAACATGAAACATGTGGGAGTTTATGGTGAACGGCTGAATCTAAACAGACTTTTACCGTTATTTATGTTAAATATCTAACAGCAAATCACAACTAGATAACGGTCGTATACCGTTATATGACCTTGAAACGATGGAGTTTGA
This sequence comes from Dicentrarchus labrax, assembly GCF_905237075.1. Taxonomy (NCBI): domain Eukaryota; kingdom Metazoa; phylum Chordata; class Actinopteri; family Moronidae; genus Dicentrarchus; species Dicentrarchus labrax. The sequence goes on from NW_026136711.1 coordinate 32,171,666, forward strand.
GTGAGCTGTCAATAGCTCTGTATGGAGGAACAAAGTTAAAATGAATCCTCAGTCACTGAAGCTGCAGTTCCTGTGGCCAAGCAGTTGATTAATCAATAATCAATCAACAGAAAATTCATTATTTAAGTCAGTTATTGAGTAAATATCCAAACATTAGCTTGTTCTAGCTACTCAAATGTAAAAGTTTGCTGCTTTTTATCTGTTCTATCATTTTAAATTGAATGTACTGACATGTTAAAGACTTTTAAAACAATTGTTTAATTGTAAAAATAATACAGATATAATGAATGTATAATCCCAATCCTGTAAAATCCTTTCTTTCCTTATTATAATAATATAACTGCACACATCAATGAGGCTATGTGAGGGGTCAGTCGTGTATCTAGGGGCTGACATTACCACAGCTGTATCTGATTTATCAATCAGTCGATCAGTTATCTGTTCATTCAGTAAGATAATTAAATCAGATTTCTCTGTACATTATGAGATAAAGGTGGGACTGTAGCTCCTTTAAGGGAGGATTTGAATATAAAAGAGTTTCAGTATATTTTTCTTTTCTAGATTATTTCTCTTGTTTTGTCTTAAGATTTCAGTTCCTTTTGTTTCATTGATGGGAAACGTGTCTGTTCCACAGATAATAAGGGAGCCGTGCTGGTGGTTCTGTCTGCTCAGATTGGAGTTGTGAAAGATGCCATAGAGGAAATTGAACAGGTACACACACACACACACACACTGTGAGTTCTCAGATAGTGGCTGGGGCCTGTGTTTATTTCCACTGCAAATAGAAGCAGGCTTTTATTTGACACAAGGTGGTATTCCCAGAATATGTCCCTGTTTCCATGGCACCTGTTGTCTTTTATAATTTAAGATAATCAGTAGGAAAACCTATTCATCTCACACTGCTCTAAGTTTCTCACCAATACAGGTTAAAGGATGAGGCTGGTGATGAGTTGGTTCATTGGTATTGATCTTTTTATGGGATTTGTTGACTCCATAATAACATTGATTATTAGCTGCAGCCCAATCATTAATCTTCACAAAAATACAGCTCTTGCTTTAATACACTGAATTTTGCAGGCGTTATCCGAGGCCCACGACCCGTTCAGTGACGTCCTCGACGATGACCAGGAAGGGGAGGAGCCTCGGGGCAACCAGGACACTTATTGGTCGGAGAAAGACCGGTGCATAATCGGTCCGTGCCAGGGTCTGATGAAAGCCTCTGCAGCGTGCCTGAGGAAGCTGATGTCGGCCGTCAAAGCCAACGGTGACGTTACCACAGCTCAGAGCCTGGCTCAGCTCGACGACCTGGCTGACATCACCAAGGAAATCAGCCCTGGGTGCGTACACACACACACACACACACACACACACACACACACACACACACACACACACACACACACACGGTCATATTATCATAATACTTTAACACTAAAAAGAAGTAAACTGCACAAAATCTCAGCCTTAAATTACCGTAATTATCAGAATATAAGGGTTATGTTCTTGGTTTTATGGGTGTCTGTTTATCAGATTATGTAAACTTCAGTTTGTAAATTAGATAACCAACCAAGTCACGATGCACTAAATTACTTTTTTTCTGCACAGCGGTAACAAGTTAATTGCAGGAAGGTCCTTTTTTTACGACGTTATCTGTAACTTGAGACTTTAAGGCATGAAAAACATGTTTTTCTTTGTCTGCACAACAGCAGTTAAAATGACACAGTGCATGCTTTTATGAATTCATAAAACCAGGTTTTTCCTGTTTAATCTGTAACACAAACTCCACCATTCCACCCCTCTTTGTTAACTTTGTTTGCTGAAAATGAAATATAGATTTTTACAGCGAGTTTTCAAAATGAACACATGCATGAAGACAAATCTCTGCCTCTTGCTGTCTTTTCTGCTCAGTGTCGATGATCTGGCTCTCTGTCTGTACCCGCCCATGGACTACAGCGGAGTGGAGACCAACGTAAGGGCACACACACACACACACACACACACACACACACACACACACACACACACACATGCGTCATCACTAATGAAACATAGTCAGAAGTTCAGAGGTTAAAAGAAAGTTTCCACCTCTTAATAAAACAAGTCCCTACAAATCAAGTAACCTGGAATATTTCCCCTTCATTAGTTAGTTACTTGATCTTGTATTGGCCAGATTCGTTGTACAGGTTACTCAGATTACCGGTCAGTCAGGTCATTTGAATGTCATGCTTTTCTCAGACCTGTGTTTCCTGCTGTTGCGTAAAAATGTGTTTGCATGTTCAGTAACAGGTTTACAGAGGAGTCATACTTACACAGAAACATTTCCAGCACCTCAGTCGAGACCTTTATCGTCCCATGTGAGGAAATAGTTCATAAAACGGTGGAGCACAATAACGTGTTTGAATGCCTCATCAACAACAACGGTCTGCAAGGACATAACCGCCCAAATACTAGTCATGTAATAATTTAATTTGATTCAATAAAAAAAGTAAATAAAAAGTCATTAAAAACTGTTGCTCCTCTTCATCAAATGACCAAACTGTAAATATTAAACATGATCATTTAGTGCGTGTTAAGTAAAATAGACTCTTTGATAATGTTAGTGTGTGTGTGTGTGTGTGTGTGTTAGCTGTAACTCCTCTGGGTAGATGAAGGGTTTGTGGCGCTGGTACGTTAGATGTGGGTCTTAAACTCAGCATGTCGTCAAGGTAACGCCTCCCAATTTTGTTTTTTTTTTTTTTTAAAAAACCCCAAAAAAAAAAATTTTTAATTACATAAATAAACTGAATTTCTACTTATAATGTCTCAAATGTGAGGATTTACTCTTTTTCCTTTCTCTCCCTTTTTTTTTTTTTTTTTTTTTTTTTAAATTTAAGAACGCACAAAACCCCCCAAAAAAATTTTTTAAAATTTTTTTTTTAAAAAAAAAAAAAAAAAAAAAAAAAAAAAAAAAAAATAAAAAAAAAAAAAAAAAAAAATTAAAAAAAAAAAAAAAAAAAAAAATTTTCTCTTTTTTAAAAAAATTTTTTTTTTTTTTTTTTTTTTTTAAAAAAAAAAAAATAAAAAAAAAAAAAAAAATTTTTTTTTTTTATTAAATAAAAAAAAAAAAAAAACTCTTCTCTAATGGTATCTTGACACTACTTTTGGTATATTTGAGATGAATGGAATTTAATTTGCTCGAAAAATGATGTAAAATATTAAACTGCAGCATTTTTCAGGATCATCCACAAAATACACGGTCAGTCATTTTTATAGGGACTATTTCTTCTCTAGAAAGTAGTTCCAATGAAGACCGTCCACAGTTACACCGCTACATCTGTGGTGGGTCTTCAAAACGTCTTTTTAGATCTGTCGAGTCAGATCAACAGAGGCCCTCTGTGTCCTCTGTGTCATCATCAAACATCAAACAGATGACGACACCGTTTTACTGAGTTTTACTGAGAGAAAGCCAAAAGTCTGTTGCAGTTAGAACACGTCAAGTCTCAGCTGGTTGTGTTGCTTCAGTAAAATCACGAAGGTGACTGTGCCAGATGCTCCTGTGAGTAATCCAGTTGCACAGACGGGCAGTTTCACCACAAACTGGTCTAATGTGCAAATTTAAAGAGTATAAGTGTTTTTGTCATCGTAAATATAATTCTTCCAAACATAAATGTATAAATACTTTTTGAAAAAGCGTGTAAATAAATAATAAATGAAAATAAACATATGAATCCAGGGTTTTTTTTCCCCCTACAGGTGTCTAAATTGGCCTCACTGTTAAGGAAGGTTCTGGAGATCATCAGGTAAGATTCCCCCACTGCGTTCATTCCTTCTTTTAAATCAAGGTTTTCTTCAGAAAGTCAGTTTGTACATAATGGGCAACACATTGCAAAAGACCCACTGGGGTAGTACTTTCAAGTCCCAGTGCTGAAGTAAAGTTAAAGTGGATCGATGAAGAAACAATCAGTGACTGTGGGAACGGCCAGAGAAAAGATGTTGGGTGTTTTAGAGAGAAAGTTTGAGTCATCTTATCAGCAGATCTTATCAGATCAGAGGAAAAACAAAACAAAACTCACTTCACTTCCAACCATCTGTCAAAACAGTTTCCCCTCTGTGGCTGAAGGGGAGCGGGTGATCGTCAGAAATAGTTTCAGCAAGTACAATATTCTTTTTATTGTCTTTGTGTATCTTTTTTACACACTCCACTCCTTTCCTCCCTGCACAGGTCCAGTCATGTGTGCGGGGAGTCCCAGCTGACCTGGGTTCAGTTCTTAGAGGGAGCCGTCGATCACAACCTGCAAAAAGCCAAAGACCTTATACAGCAGGACAGCTAGTGTGTGTGTTTGTGTGTGAGAGTGTGGTTTTATGTGCCAGTGTGTGAAATGAATGCCTAGAGTGGTGTGTGACAGATTGAGTGCATTGTTCGTGTTTACAAGGACACGCATGTACAACATGTAAGAATAAAAGGGAGCGACTCGTGTCCTTACATGACCTCTGCTGTGGAAAGAAGCTTCATTATGTAACTCTGAATACCCTCGCAGGTCAATAACCTCGTCTACACAGTCTAATCTGCATCTGACTGTTTGCCAAACACACACACACACACACAACATGCTCCAGGACCAGTTTTGTGACAGTTTACCGACTGGGTTAATTAAAATAACAAGCACATCTCTTTAATAGCCTTTAATGGATGAGCCTTCAAGGTTAAGAGTGAGACGATGTGGTTTTGCAGCTTTCTATGTACCGCCTGAAGGTTTCGCACATAGAGAAGTTCAGGTTGGCAAATATTGAAGGCCCAGTGTGGAGGATTTAGTGGCATCTAGCTGAGTAGGTACATATTGAAGCTCCCTCCCTTTCTACTACTGTGGCCGCAACATGTGCAAAAAACACAAACATCCCCATCCGGAGACAGCGTTTGTCCGTTCTGGGCTACTGTAGAAATAGAAAGCGTCAGTAGATAAAAACAAAACATAATGAGTCTTATTTGCAGGTCATTATACACTAATGAAGACATACCTTTGAATTTTATACTGCATTTATGGTATACACTGTTGGCTGACTTTACTGTGAATCAGAATTAAGTCTTCACATAAGAGGAATTTGCCACATTGTACATTGGTGCATAAGAATCACAATCCTAAAGACAACTTGGAGCTACATGTGACAACATCAAGTGTGGTTTATTTCATGAGTTTGAAATACAGACCTGAGACATAGACTAGAGACAACATTGATTCACACTGCAGAACACAAGTGTGTAAAGAGAACTGCGATGTTTGCAGCCACAGAGCAGCACAAATAGATTATAACATGAACCTTTGGCAGCATTTCTGAAATTCCTCTGAATGTAATGCAATCCAAAACCACAAACTACGGCATCAGTGGTACCTCGATGGTCTATTTGCTGGCGACCTTTCGTTATTAACTGGAAGGAATTCAACCTCAAAGATCCAGTGTGTAACATATTGCAGGATCTGTTTTTATATATATTTTTATTAGTGTTTAATCACCTGAAAATAAGAATGTTTTGTTACCTTAGAATAAGCTGTTTTTATCTACAGGCAACATACACAGCCACTGTAGTTTCTCCTCCACGCTTAGAAAGCTGAGTAAGGTTGCTGTCTGCAGGTTCGCTGGTAGATGCCACTGAATCCTACACACTTATATACAACAGACATTATATACAGAATCTATTTTGAATAGATTATTATAAATAATTAGAATTAGAATTGAGAGGCGAACTGAATGATACAGCAATAAAATGATGTGTAAAAAGAAAACTACAGCTTGTCGTGTTTTTTGGGGAGAATTTGAATTGAAGATCAAGAAACATTAGTGTGTTGTGTCTCTGCAGCATGTTAGAAAACCACAGAGATCTTTAAAATGTGGCACCTTACATGGCCACTTTTCTTGATGTTCTGCTCGAGCCTGCAGGGTAAAACCATTTTAATTATGTTTAATGAGTGAATAATGACAATAAGTCAAAACTCCAAGCCTGGCTTTATTTATTTATACATACACATAGGAAAAGCTGTGTTCTTCTCATTTATTCTCGCTTATGTAATGGACACAACAACAAAACGGATGGTTTAATAGAAGCCAGGACATTTCATTTTTCAGGACAATATGACAAACTGGATTGGATTCCTGTTCACAGTCGAATAATAGCTAATAAATAACACAGAACCCAACTCAGATCAGAACAACTAATGTATATTTATTCTGGCCTTGATTATAGTGCAGTTCACATTACACTCCATGCAAATGTAATATCATCATATCATTATAAGTCCAGGAATGTAAGAACCCTTTCAGAGGCCTACACGATTATATATGTCATCATTATCATCGTCGTTATAAAGTCAATTTGTCTGCAATTACATCAACTAATCCAGAAACTTCTTACCTGAGTCACACTCAGTGAAACAGCCCCTCCCTATCCATCATCCCAAACACACACCTATACAACCCATTCATGTAACTGTCAGTTTAAAATGATTCAGTGATGATCAAAGTTTCCCATCAGTCTCTAACATTACATCACATCACATCATGCGTAATTCAAGCTGGAAGCGATCTAACCCCAAATCACTGAGGTAATAAGAAACAGACTACTGTTTATTGTTTTTAAAACGTCACATAATGAGGTCACCAACATGAAAAGGCAACTTTTTCTGCCCAATCTGATGAATGTCTATGATGACAGGAAGTAACAAAGTACAAATACTTTGTTTGTTTTTTCAGGTATCTGCACTTTACTCAAGTATTTTTCTGACAACCTTTTACTTTTACTCCCTACATAAAAATTAGGGATGAGCAGGTGTGCCATTATTTGTAACTGTATGTCTCCAACAAACTAAATGATGTGTGTCTGTATACTCAGAAATGGGTGGGAGGAGATGGAAATTAATATGGGTTGGGTCAGAAGTTGCTATAGTTATTAGAAAACTATGAACAAAACAGTCTCAGATTTAACATATTTATAGTTACTATACTATAAATAATAAAAATACTAAAAAGGTTTATAATTATTATATAATTTGGTGATTGCTACATCCACCAAAAATGGGAAGAAAAAAGATGCCCAGAGATTTTACTTGGAAAAATTACAATTTGATTCAAACTTAAGATAAATTTATTAACACGTTCCACAGATTCAGGGAAGCTGAATAAATCTGTTGAAAAGTCACAAAGGCCTTATGCCCTTTAAAATAAGAGATAAAATACTGTACATGTCATTCTTATGTACAAGAAGAGGAAGCTGGAAAACAACCTTTAAAACGAGCGTCTGCCATAAAAGTCAAATACATTTAGGGATGAAATAATGTTTTATTTGTCCAGATTGAGTTTGCTTTACATCTAATAGACACACTTGTCTTTGATTTTTTTTTTTTGTCATCTCAGACGCGCCCTGTCATTTCTGAGACAAGAGTGAGTTTCCTCAACAGTTCAGGATGAACCAGTTTAGTTAATTTTTTCACTTTGGCTGGATTCGCCTCCTTCACTCCATCAGCTGAATACAACACGAGCAACAATGCAGTTTATCCTCTGGATTAACGTGTCTGGCTTTCATTTCAGGGTGTAGATGCTCATTATAGTAATGTTTATCCCCCAAAACATTTATATTTACCTATAACTGCTAACATATTTGAGTAAAGGAAGGCCCTGCACACACGACGCACACTGACCTGGATCAGATGTTTACATGCCACAGTACCTTGGATAAGTAGCATACAGCGGCCAGTCTAAAATGCAATCATAATAATAGACATTTGTAACAACCTAAAGACAGTAAATGCTGTGGAAAGACGACAGTAGTCTGATTACAGCCGCATTTACACTCCCAGGAAATGGTTAAACACGATTACGGGAGGTGTGTAAGACTGGGTTGGGCTTGGCAGATCTATTAAAATCAATCAGGGAGTCTTCTGTCAGTGTGCTGTTGACTGCCTGCCAGACAGCTGTCCTTCCATCTGCTGTTGTAAGAAAGAAAGTTCTGGAAAGATGACAGAAGTTAAAGAATCTAGTAAGTACCAGCATTTTTTAACAGAAAGAAGATTTTAGGTAACTTTATCATCGTATGTTGTCCTGTGTGGGTCTCTGCATCCAGTGAGACTGAGTGTATATGAATGAATGAATGAATTAATGAAATGTAATGCGTTTGTTTGTGTATGTTTTGAGCATAGTAGAAATTTTGGGGCATGATACATATTGATACAATTCAATATGCTGTTGGATCACATGTTCCTAGTCACCTTTCTAGTTTTAAAAAAAAAAAAATGTATTTGCATTTAGAAACAGACCACACACATCACACACACACACACACACACACACACACACACACTGCCAGAGGGGAAATATCTGGCTCTTTAGCTGCTACAGTAAATCTTATCTAAGTGTATCTGTCTGCGGTTTGGTGCTCAGCAGGTAGTGGACAGTGGGCAAAGCTTGTACAGCTGCTTTCTGCTGCTGGAAACAGGACATTTGTAGACTGGAAAACCAAAACGATGAGTGGCAGGTGGCCGTAGAGCTGACGGCGACTGTCTGGTGATAACTATCTGTCAGTATAAACTGTTGATGAGTGCAGCGTTAAGGTTTAAAATCCTCCTGTTCTCATTACGTCCTGTCGTGTCTTGCCCTATTCACACACACATACTTATTCACCACGTAATTCGATGAGTGTGTTTACATATTTGTACCTGTCACCTACTCTCCACCCTAGCCTAGTTTCTGTCGACTGCACAGTAACCTTTAACGTGCTGAGCCAGTTTGCTGGGTTGAATAGGGGTATCTTCACACCTTCAGCTGAGCTCCACGAGCTCCTGCAGCACTGGGAGGCCTGAACTGAAGCCCCTCTCATTATGTAATTATAACATAATGCATAATGAACTTGACCCAATGTATTATTTATTATGGACATTCTTAGGCACACTTAACCCTAGTATATTATATGAAATTATTAAATACAAAAACATTATTATAAACATTATAAAACCAGTATTTTAAATAGGTATATAAATAATGTTGTTTACTCTTTGTTTGTTGTCTGTCTGGATATGTGTTGTGTATGCACTGATGCCTTTACACAAGTAAAGTTCCTAACTGATAAATAAAGTTATTTTGATTTGAATGTATCCAGTAAGCCTAGTTTTGATGCTTTATAAAGTTCAGCCATGCAAAAAACACAGTCCTGTGTATACTGTAGTTTAAACTCATAGTGTAATCACATGTGTAACGGGCTATAATGTAATAAAAGGTTTTAATGTATAACAATCTTATAATAAAGACTCCGCCGTAACTAGTACGATTTTTTTTTCTTTTTACAGTTCTTTGTGAGCGCCATAAAAATTGCATGATCCATATTTGATGTTTACTTTGTACAAAAGTCTGAGCTCATTGAACATCTGTTTTGAAGTGGCGGGGCCTATAAGCATGATTTGTAACATCACAAATACTTTATAAGTCAGTCCTGGTCCAGTATGCAACTTGTACAAGTGTGATGTAGAAACCTGAACAGACACTGAGAATAGACTTTACAGCGGAGGCATCTTGTGTCCAGCAGGAAAACTTTAGAAATTAACAAAATTTGCATATTTCATATATTCAGGAATTTCTAATGACGTAAAAGAAGCAGTGGAGGCCATTTTAAGGATTTAAATTTGTTGCAGAAAAAACATATCAGACACACATTATTGTTTGTATGTCTTAATAAATGTCTGGAGGGGATCTTATATTTGATTTATCAATGCAAACTAATTAAATGATGGCCACTATCTTTCTTTATGTCATAGGTGAATGAGACTTTGCCTTTTTTTTACTTGGAGATTTTCTCTGTATGAAAACTGGAAAGTAATGTAGTTAAATATTACTAATACATCTGTTTAATTTAAGAATAAGACCTTTCCAAAGCTTCGTATCTCTCTTTGTGACTTTTGTGATTTCCAGATATCCTAATAATATTTCCATTTCTCTCAGTCTATAAGGGCGTGGACCTCCACTGTAAGACCAATAACACTGAACACCGCACCAATGAAATCACAGAGGATCAGCTGATTGTGAGGAGAGGTCAGCCCTTCAACCTGACTCTTAAACTGACGCAACCTTTCAACCCTGAGCTTCACCCACTCTTAATCTCTGCAGTGACAGGTTGGTCTTTCGTTAAATGATTTGTTTTAAACAACAATTTTTTTGGACAACAATATTCAAGGAACTGCAGTTTTGGTTACTTCAGTGTTGGCTTTGAACCTATCTGGTTAATACCCATTATAGTAGACTTTATTATAAGTAAGAATAATAATGTGTGCATATCAACAGTGTGTTTTATCAGGTACAAGACCAGTTCACTCTGTATAGTTAATGTGCTTGAGAACAGATCTTTGAGTCCTCAAAGTATTCTTGATTCTTGAAATTTTCATGGGATTTGCTTTACCTGGATGGTTCAGCCAGTGTATATAGAGTATTGTTACAACCATAAATGAGTGTCTGACTCCCTCAGTGACTCCTCTCTACAGGAAAACATCCATCCGAGGACCTGGGGACGATGTCACTCTTCAGTGTCTCTAATACCGTGAAGCATTCACCAAAAGCAAAGGCGGTGTGGAAGGCAGAGCTTCACAGTAGCTCCTCCCTCCTACTGGGTATTGTGAACCTGACCATTACACCCCCAGCTGCCACCCCAGTAGGGGAGTACCTCCTGACTGCGGCACACAAGAATGAGGAATTGTTGCTGACGAAGCTGGTGGTGCTCTTCAACCCCTGGTGCCCCGGTAAGTTGATTATCTGTCTGTGTCTTTACCTTTTGATACATTCAGCCGATAATGATTATTTATTTTTACTTAAAGGGCCAGTGTGTAGGACTTTGTGGTGTCCATTGGTGTAGTTGTAGATTACAACCCCTTCGCCTCACCATCCCTTTCTAAGCGTTCAGGAGAAACTATAGTGGCAGCAAAACTCAAAAGCTCAGGATGGACGATATGGATTTAGTTTCATCCAGTACGACAACTGATAATTCCCCGCTTCTCATGGCTGATACCGATAAAGATGGATGATTTAATATTCCATAACTCTGATCCAATCAAATCTAACTATATCACATTCTTAAAATAACAAAAACAGCTCTGATTCTTCAACTTTGACTTTCATCGAACATAGAGCCTATCAAACGTTTTGCAAGATTAAATAATTTATCGGCCCCAATTAAAATAATACATACCGGTATTAATATACATTTCCCATTATCGACCAATAATTTATACCCAATGATTATCGTGCAGGCCCTATATAGAGTTAGTGTTTGGTTTGTTGTTCTGGGGTAGAAACATGGCAGCTCAACATGGCGGACTCCGTAGAAGAGGACCCGCTCTTTAACGACACATCAGTTCTTATTTATATATAACACAGATTAATATTATACTCTATTTCTGCCTATCGATCCTCATAAATGTTACATACTGGGCCGAAAAAGATTTTAGATGCAGGACTCCACATGTCTGTCCGTCGTCTGTCTGTCTGTCTGTCTGTCTGTCTGCATTAATTCACTCTCTCTGTAGATGACTGGGTGTTTCTGTCTGATGAGGAGCAGAGACAGGAATATGTGATGAATGAACAAGGAATCATATACAAAGGAAGTGGAAACTACATCTCCTCTATGAACTGGGACTTTGGACAGGTACTCACACACACACACACACACACACACACACACACAATCTGATATACAGTCAGCACAGTTTAAATAATTTCATGGCCAGAGGCGATTATCGTACTGGCATCACAAAATAAACTATTATCATACCTCTTCATACAGTCACACCTTCAGTCACATTTGTTACTTTCATCACTTTAAACAGAAGGACTCTCCTAATCACAACACACTGACACTTCAATCAGGAGTTTTATGGAAGTGAATAATGGCCATAACGAATATTATATATATATATATATATGTGTGTGTGTGTGTGTGTGTGTGTGTGTGTGTGTGTGTGTGTGTGTGTGTACTGGAAATACAAATTTCACATGTACGTCAAAGAGCGCAATTCAGATTAAACTTTCTATGGATCTAGAATATAATATCCATGGGTATGTTTTCATTCGCGTATAATCAGTTTTTTTAGCCATAGACATCGTGTTGAACCACCATGTTTCTACAGTAGCCCAGAGCAGACAAACCAAACACTGGTCTTTCATGTGTTTTTGCAGCCACCATAGTTCCTCCTACACACTTTACAGCCCGTTCTCATTCCCAGGTCGTCAAATACAGATGCGAGTGGTGTTCAGTTCGTTGCATTCTGCACCTTCACCACTAGATGCCACTATATCCTACACACTGGTCCTTTAAGTATTTAGTCATGGTGAAATTACAATTAAATATTCAGTTGCTTTAAATGAATAATTTAGTTTAAAATTAAAAACTTAATTGCCATTATTTGCTTCAATAGAGATTTAATTTACTATCGTCTGGGACTTGGAGTTCCATGTATGAATACAGCTGCAGCTCAAATATACTGCCAAGAGCAAACAATGTCTCTTTTAAAGGTTAAAAACTATCCCCATCTGCAGTTAAACAACACCGTACTGCCATGAATAAAAAACAGTTTAAGAGAAACCTTTCCTGTCTCCTTCTGTACAGTTTGAAGACAGAATGGTGGACATTTGTATGAGGATATTGGACCTCAACCCCAAACACTTTAAGAACCCAGCTGATGATACTTCTGCTCGCTGTAACCCCATCTACGTCAGCCGCGTGGTCAGCGCCATGGTAGGACACAATCTATCTATCTATCTATCTATCTATCTATCTATCTATCTATCTATCTATCTATCTATCTATCTATCTATCTATCTATCTATCTATCTATCTATCTATCTATCTACAATACATATTGTTGTAAGTTGGTGGTGGTAGTGTTTTGTAAATGTTCGCAATGTGCCAATAAAGTGGTGTTGAAGAAGAAAGCTGATGTAGATGATGTAGTTTTCAAAATCAAAAAAAAAAATCTTTGGAGGGAAAATTCCAAATCTGTTGTAATCGTAGTCGTAATTTTCTATTTTAACATTATGAGATTGAGAATTTCCTTGTTTGTCTGTTTTCTTCCAGATCAACAGTGAAGATGACTATGGTGTCGTGGCGGGACGATGGGGAAGTCCATACTGGGGTGGGGTCGTACCCTCTCACTGGAATGGCAGTCACGCCATCCTTAAGCAGTGGTTCCAAACCGGCTGCCAGCCGGTCAAGTACGGGCAGTGCTGGGTGTTCGCCGGTGTGATGTGTTCAGGTACAGCAGCATTGTAAAGATATTATGGGTCAATAATCACAAACTTGACAGACAAAATTTTTTATAGTTGATTAATTGTTTAATTGAGCCATTTATTAACCTATTAACCACGCACTGTTCCACAAGCTGGATGCACAGACTGCTATCGATCAGTCAGGAGGAGGCAGTAACAGATAGATGAAGTCTTTAATTCCATTAAAACTGGGGTTTACATTAAATGTAATTTGGCCTTTAACAAGCTGTGGTACATCTTTTAGTATTTATTACTCTTCTTTTGGTTATTTATAATTAAAAATAAGTAAATAAGTCAAATTGTCACTCTGGGATATTAAAGCTTCACTCTACACTACTATGAAACTTATCATGAATGTTGTATCTATCATTAGATTATACTCAAAACACTAGGCTGCAGACCTGGGTGTTACAGTGTTTAAGACCTTGACCAGCTTCTCAAATATTATTTGCCACTTTTCAGTTTTATATGATTGTAAATTAAATACATTTGGTTTAGCAATTGTTTGTGGTAACACCAGTCATTTTAATTTTAAGTCACATTTGGAAATGGGGACTTTCAGTGGACAGTTTATATCTAATTTCTCCCTTTTAATCTCCCATTAGGGATTAATAAAGTTAATCTTCTTCTTATATCTAACATTTTATAAACTAAACAAATGACCAGTTAATAAAAAAACTGATATTTGAATTGTAATGGCATTTATCTTTAGTTGCAGCTGTCTTAGAACTTTAATACTTTAAGACTCACACTAATATCCTACGTATATTCCCTTCCGTTCCACAACCTTTTGCCCTATCACTAAAATCTGACACATCTAATTAAAACATATCCTCTGACTCATCAGTTTGGCTTTGATCCCTTGACTCTGTTGAACGATTTCTGCAGTAGCTTAAGTCTATTAATAACAGCCACCACCCGTGTGTCTCTGCCAACACTAGTTTCCGTCAAAAGCGGTGGAACAAAGTGTTCCCTGTGGTTCAACAAAGGAGTCTATTGAGGCAGCTTCAGTTTATGCATATGATATTTACAGTAAAAAGCTATATTGCTACAAAGTCAGATGTATGTGCAAACCTGCATGTGGCTTGTATTTAAATCAGTCTGTGTCAGCAAATTAAAACCTTTTCTCTTGGGATGAGAGTCATTATTTCTGCAACATATAGCAGCTTAGCAAAGAGGAGAACAAGATGCAGAAAAACAAAGACAAACTGATTTACACCAAGGCAAATGTCTCAATCAGGTTAAACAAACTACTGTAGTGTAGTGTGTGAAGTTCATATGAATTGTTCCTGATCCAATTGGACAGAACGGTGAGATATCGACACACTCAAATGAACTTAACTGAATAACTTTGTGTTTGCCTGCAGTGATGCGCCTGCTGGGCATCCCCTGCCGCGTGGTCACCAACTACGAGTCAGCCCACGACAACAACAGCAATCTGATCATTGACGTGTACCACGCAGACTACGGAGTCAGACAGAAAGAATCCCCTGACAGTGTTTGGTGAGAGGCTACATTTTCTTACTCCTCCTGTCAGTACTGGCTGTGAAAATATCCCTTCCAGTCTCAGTCAGACAATGCAAGAGGGTATCTTCTCAGGGGTCAGACCGCTGAAGCCTCAAGTTAACTTATGATGAGTTTTAGAAGTCAGATTCGTACAAAATGAGGACTTATTTTATAATGTGATTGTGTGTGCAAGGTAACGCTTCACAAGAGCCCCAAAACTTTTCAATGCACATATGACATATTGTATTAAGATACACTTGAAAAAAAACAACTAATCCTTTTAATAGTGTGACTTGAAAACTTAGAGTAGCTATGGAGCAACACAAGTGCATCTGAGGACTAAAGAGTCCACTATTCACTTTCCCTTTTGCTCTGGTTTGGTCTCCATGAACTAATCTGGCTCCTAAAAGCTCCACTTTCTTCACCAGTTAGTCACTTATTTTGTCTGTTTCCTGTTTGGTGTTGAGCAGGTTGTGCAGAGTTGGTTTTTAGAGCTTTTTCACCCAAAACAGCTGGAAATGCAGTGAACCAAAACAATGAGCTGAAAGGCACTAAAACACTCCACAGAGCTCAGCTGATAATTCTCGTTTACCTTTTTCACATACGATGAGTCGAGTGATCCATTGTTAATTTAAAAAGTCATGCGAACGATAAACACATCTTGTGAACTTGCTCACCCAAGAAATAAAAAGATCGATCGGTGTCACATCTTTAATTCCTCAGTTTGGCAACAGTGTTGTAAATCCTGTGGGTGTGTACCGTGTCACTCCTCAGAGATAAATAATGCAAGACATTTGAAAAAAATAAATGTCCTCAGAGGAAATGTGTTGCCATCGTGTATAGGTCTGATCAGAATAAAGAGGTGTGTTGAGCCAAATTCCAAGGCCAAAAATCAGGTCAACATGTCAGTATTTGCTAATCCCAGCTGGATAATCAATCTGAACACACCTGCAGTTTATTATCCATTGTGGTTTTCAAAATATGACTATTAATATTGTTCTTTGGGTGTGGTGTCTCATTCTTGTCATCACACCAGAGAGCTCTTAATCTGCCAATGAAGAATGTCATTATTGTTCATTGTGGTGGAGAGTTTAAGTGTCCTGTGAAGCTTTAAATGCACAGAACATAAAACTCAGGTTTTCAAAAAGGATCTTTTTAAATGCCATTCCAGACTTTTAAAATGTTTTTTTAAATACTTGTGATATTGCAGTATTCATTACTTTGCAGTTGTAAATGTCTCCAGCTTATATTGCGGGGCCTTTGTGAGCCTTTTACTTATAAACCTTAAAGCATAAGTCAAAGAGAAACACACTGTGGTCTACGGAGACTAGAAATACTTTTCACAAAACAAGGAGCATTTGAGTCCAGTGCAGTGTTTTTTGGTATCACATATCTTTATTGATTTTGAAAATGATACATCCCTTTTTCAAAATTAGGTTGTTACATAATTTTAGTCCCCTCGAACCATCTTCCCCCCTCCCACCAATCCAAGAACTAATAAATTAATGATATAAAAATACCTATGTGCCTTAAAGAAACATATCTTGAAGAAAAAAGAAACAAAAGAAAAGGGGGTTTGTCTCAATTGGTAAATGTCAGAGTTTAATAATGTAGGTCTTGATTTCAAAAATGTAAGAAATGAATCCAATATTTTATGAAAAATTACACTTTTCTGTTTTACACAAAGTTTTACTGACTTACTTTCATCAGTTCTCAGGGCCAATGTTTCTGGAATTAAACCGAGAATATAAATCTCTTCAGGTATAAAGGGATTTCTTTGTGGAAGTTGTTGGAAACTATTTCCATTATTTCTTTCCAAAATGCAATTTTAAACCAGATCATACATTTTATGATAATGTATGAAATGATAGCAGCTCCCCTCACCTTTGCAGAACTTTATAGTGAGTTTCAGCTCATTGTGTAGCTGTCAGGCACACAGCACTGTTTTTAGTTCACTCTCACCTCTCTCATACTGTAGGGTCTTTTTCAAGTGTCGCAGAAAGCTGTTTTCTTAGCAAAAAAGCCCCCAAAAAGCAGTGCACGCTACCAGCTTGGCACCAAACAGCAGACAGGCACAGTTAGCAGCTAGCTGATGAACATAGTGAAGCATTTATCATATTTCTGCAGTGTGTGTTTCAGTCTACTGCACTGCTGCACAGTCTGAATGTTTTGCTGTGTATCAGGAACTACCACGTGTGGGTGGAGGCATGGATGAGGCGGCCAGACCTGTCAAAAGACGGCAAATACGATGGATGGCAAGTTCTGGATCCAACGCCACAGGAGAAGAGTGAAGGTACTGACTCTCTTGTTCGTCTCTATAAACTTTAACTGGGACACATTTTCTTCCCGGCTCTGATGACCCTGTTTCTCGTCCTAATTGTACATGCTGACCTCTTTCTATTCTGAGATTTGTTGACAGTGTCACTCAATAATTCTGAATGCCTTCCAAACAGGGATTTATTTATTAATTTATTTTTTAAAACTAAACGTCAGAGTTATATTCAAACATAATTTGTGTCTATAGAAGTATTAAGTCATTTTGTGTTTTATCACAATGCCTTTTTTGATTTCATGTCATATTTCAGTCTCTACTGAGTTCTAAATGTACATTTTCAGTGCAAATATAATAGACAAAAAAATGTCAGGTGGTGTCAAAAGCAATAAATTCCACGTAGGGAGGAGGTTGGGGGCTTTTTGCTTTTAAATGTGGAGGAGAGGGGGGGGAGAGAGAGAGAGGATGGCATGCTGCAAGGGGCCACACGATGGATTCAAACCCATGGCCGCTGCAGGACTTCAGCCTTGGTACATGGGACCAGGTCTGATCTACCAGAGCACCCCGTTTCACAGCGCTAACCACAAAGGTCACTTATGTCTAGGTCACTATGACGATAAAAGTCACTTGACTGTTGTTATCATGACAACAAAGGTCACCCGATTTTGTCCTTTTCTGCATGTCCAAAACTCGTGAAATGCGCCATCTCTATCACGTTTGTTTGGAGGCATGTGGGTGTGAATCAGGGAGTTGCAGGGCAGTCTGTTTCCAGCGTGTATGCGAGAGAGTAGTGTAATGAAGGGTAGACAGTGTGCAGGCTACATTATGAAGGTGTAACCAGAGTAAACAGACTATATGGAGACAATTAAAAAACCAAAATGTGAATTTTAAAGTAAATGAAAAGAAAATGCCACTCCACCGTCAGTTGAGAAGTGTATTGCTCCATTTCATGATCTGAATTGTCTCTCCTCCTGTAGGGGTCTACTGCTGCGGTCCAGCCCCAGTCAAAGCCATCCTGAATGGAGACACAGATCTCAAATATGACGTCCCATTTGTCTTCGCTGAAGTCAATGCAGACTGTATTGACTGGCTGGTTAGTGACAGATATCAAAAGGGGGGGCAGCCACAGTCAAAAACAGCAAAAGTTCAAAAAGCTTATTTTATTTCAGATTTTGTTTCATTTCTTTTTGTTTGTATTGTCTTTCAGGTAAAAGCTGACAGGACACATGTGAACATCTGGTCTGACACTAAGAGAATCGGTCAGAATATCTCCACAAAGTCCATTGGCTCCAGGAAGAGGTTGAACATCACCGACTCCTACAAACAAAAAGAGGGTGAGTTCACCTGATCGACAGGCTGCGCAAAAACCTTCAGCTGTTTAATGCTGCACAACAGTGGCTCTGATAATTAACTGAATAACTACCCTTACAGGAACAGACAAGGAGAGGTCTGTCTTTTTATACGCCAGCACCAGAAACATGACTCACAAGGATGAAGAGAAGGAGGAGGCAGTTGAGAATGGGGGGACAGTCGAGAATGGGGGGACAGAGGGGAACGAGACAACAGACCCTGAGGCCATACGAACTGAGGATGAAGTAAATGTGGACACGACGCCTCCACTGCCGCAAGTGTTCATTCGATTTGAAAAGGTATGTCGCAGAAGCCACACTCCCTAAAGTTTCCCTTTAGAGCTATTGAACAGGATGTTTTTCTTTCTGGCTTTAAGAAATGTCATTTTTAAAATAAAACTTAGATGCTGAGCACAAAGCGCAACGTCTCCGGTTCGAGTCCCCCTGGGAAACTCTGTTGCTGACTCCAGTCTCTCTCCCCTCATTTCCGGCCACGTCACAAAAATGTGTTGACGTCTGTTTTCTAATAAATGCACAACGTCTCATTTTCTCATTGTGTGGTGCTGCAGGAGTCCAAACCGATGAACGGTAAGGATGTGAGCCTGAAGCTGGTGCTGAACAGTGAGAGCACTGTTTCCAGGCCGCTGTCCATCCACATCAGCGTCCAAGCCATGACGTACAACGGCTCGCCAGCAGCGAACATCCAGGCTGAGGTGAAGGAGGAGACGCTGCTGCCCGGGAAAGGTGACTCCTCTTCTGTGGAAATTTTCTGGACAGAGAAGTTGCGGAAATCTCAAAGATACCACGAGGTTTAGCTGAAAATAATTCTGTATGTTTTTGTGGAAATTTGGTTGTGAACCAACTTTAAATCTCCCTTCTCTTCCGCTGTCTCTGGTAGATCTGTCCATCCCAATCCTGGTCCCATTCTTGGCCTACAGTAAACACATGATCGACAGTGACAGCATGAAGGTTTCAGCCATCGTCACTGACAAACAGAACCCCGAGAACAAATACCTGGCTGAGGATAACGTTGTGCTGCTTGAGCCTCCCTTCTCTGTCACCGTGAGTAGAAAATCCAGTCTCTCTGTCTATCTCTTTGTAAAATCAAATGCCAGTACAAAAATACAGACATGAACATGAGAAACTAGGTAACATAACATAAATATAACAATACCACACAGCAATAGGAACCCCAAAATATCCAACAATCAAACACAAAGTACATCTGAGGCTTAGTTTTGCACATTGAGATTGGCATTATGTCCTGATGAAAGTGCCGGGTAATAAGTGAGAGGATCTTCAAAGTTACTGCAGTTCATCTTGAGGGGAACATGATGAACATGATACACCACATTTCATGCCAGTTAATGTAATAGCTGATAGCCAAACCCATGAATGTGGAAATCTTATCGAGATTCACCAAACTGATTCATCCTCTTGAAGCCATGATTGTCTGTACAAAATGGAGATATTACCCAGGATGAAACCTACTGGTGACACCAGTTTAAAGGTCAGGGATCAGTGTACCGTGGATACTTACTCAGATATTTCAACCTGCTGGTGGTGCTATAAGTCAGGGGATGACAATAAATGTCAGTAGGCTGTTGTTGACGTATTTTATGCACCGAAGTGGCGGACCAACCAATGTCGCTGTGGAGCCGTGCTGCTAACGTGGCTTAAAAAAGAGAGAATTAGTTGGCTGTTTACAATCAGTCACTACGCTGTGCCGCTCCTGATCTATCAAAGTGCAAATGATAATAATCAGTACAACTAAATGAGAGGTTTTCAGGGATTTCTACAGTATGTGTTAATTAGCCTCAACGTGACGAGACCCCCTGAGATCTGTTTTGAGAAAAATGTCTGTGTGCACTATTTCCCACCACTTCTTTGCCACAAAAGCATCAACAGAACATGTTATCTTTTATCGTTTTTTACTTTCTGTTTTACTAATCTCTCTGTCGGTTTTGCCTTCAAGCTACAAACTGTCACCATTAATGACTTTTTTTCTTCCCCTGTGGGATTATTATGTAAGAATAATGTGTTCAGTCCTGTGTGAGCTAAATCTGTGTGCTGCTGCAGGGTTCGCTCACACTCACTCACGCACGCACACACACACACACACACACACACACACACACACACACACACACACACACACACACACACAAAAGAAACAGTTGCCTGCCAGAAATTCCTGCCCTTTAGCTCTTGAAGCTCCAGAAAGTTGAAGTGCAGGAGCCTTTTTTTTAAATGAGTTTAGTCCCTCTATAAATATATATATTATAAACGTATAGAAAGTATATATCGTATATTTAATACTGACTCCTATATTTCCTATATTTGGCTTTTTATGATACGGCCGTCATGTTACATGATTTGAAATTTGGTCAATCATAATATATTTCAAGCATTACTGACAAAAACATGAAAATGCATATTTTGAATGTGGTGTGTGTAATACAGCTTGATAGCAATATTAAATGTTTGTGTTGACAGACATTAGAAGATATAACTTTTTCTCTGTTGTCTTGGTGCATGATGGGTCGTGTTGTTTGACCAGGTTGCAGTTTGTGTGCGTTTGAATAATGTGCTGAGATGTATGTGTGTTCCAGGTGTCCGGTCCGGTCAGACTGTACCACGGGGCAAGTGGGGAAGTGATCTTCATGAACCCGGTCAACGAGACGCTGAAGGACTGCACTCTGACTCTTTCTGGAAGTGGCCTCTGGAAAGATGATACTGAATTCAAGTGAGTGTCTCTCTCTCGCTCTCTCTCTCTCTCTGTGTGTGTGTGTGTGTGTGTGTGTGTGTGTGTGTGTCTAACATAACCTCACAAGGGTGTCAAATGCTATTCAAGGCCTCAGGAGGTTAACTCAGGTAACCATTAATGTCAAAGTCATCACTTAATCTTTATCTTTTTTATTTGATGAGCAACCAGAATGTCCAAAAGAATTCTTAATGATATGAAAACAAATTAAAGCTGCAACTAGCAAATGTTTTCAGGCATTTTCATTGATAAATATCTAAAACTAACTTAGGTAAAAATATATTTTCTCTGTTTGAACACAAGCAGCTGCACAACAAATTTGTCTAAATAAAAGAATCTAAAAAAATTGGACTTAAATCAGGAACTGTCTGGTCAACAATATGAATCTGAGGAGACATTTGACGCCAGCTTTTGGTACTTGACAGTTTTCGAGACACATTTTAACCGGCACCAAATGGGTTCTGTGGTTCTATACCCAGTTGGGATATTGGGATGTTTTACTGCATCAATTAAAATGGGTGTTGTCTACAAAAAACAAATTCAGAGTTGTTTTTTTTGTCTAATCCACAGGATTCCAAATATGAAGCCAAGCACCCGAATACGTGTCACGTTCTTCTTCGTCCCCTACAAGACCGGGAAGAGGACTATCCTGGTGGACTTCGACTGCTCCACCTTCAGGGACATCAAGGGCAGCTGCACTTTCAATGTGGAGCCATAAGTTCTCGCTGAGTAAGAGCCTCGTATGTTGACGCAGAAAGTGTCGTAACTCTCAATAGATCACCCTTTACAGAATCTAACATGTCAGTACATTTGTTACATTCCAGGAAATACTGACTGTATTATAATTATTTCTGCACCTGTAATTAACTTTTTTTGTGAAACTAGTTTGTCTTCATTCAGTGATTTTTTGCATGTTGTTTTTAAACGAAATGTGGGTGCAGAGTGTATAAAGATCGCCAGCTAAGCTCACTAACAAACCCTGTGCAGTGTTTAAAACGAAGCTGTAGAAAGCCATTGTGCCAAAGTCCTGAGTTGGACTTAAAATATCGTTAAACATTAAAAAGTAAAGAAAGAGAGATGCAACTTACGAGCAGTGCCTAGTAGAGAGAGAACAATAAAGGAAGTATAGTAAAGATATGAAACCCAGTAGATAGATAGATGGATAGATAATATATTTTTTATTTATTTAAGGTCTGAGTTACAGACAAACTGACTCTGACTGTTTTAGGTCTGATACTGACAGCTACTGCAGATTATCTTCAGACTCTTCATCATTAACAAGTGAACATACTTCAGATTTGCTTACCAAAGATATGTGGTGGATGCAGGGTTTTTTTTACATTTGAAC